>NW_020837948.1:80951280-81134927 GCF_003676395.1 Aethalodelphis obliquidens | reverse complement strand
CACTGTTGTGGCCTCTCCCATTGCGGAGCACAGGCTCCGGACGCGCAGGCTCAGCGGCCATGGCTCACGGGCCCAGCCGCTCCGCGGCACGTGGGATCCTCCCGGACCGGGGCACGAACCTGCGTCCCCTGCATCGGCAGGCGGACTCTCAACCACTGCGCCACCAGGGAAGCCCCTACCAACCCTTTTTTATCCCTTTGAGGCTGGTGATTTCTAATAGTTTACAATTTTTCTTTTATTTTTCCTTTTTATTTTTCATACAAGTTTTAAAGGTTACTTTCCATTTACAGTTATTACAAAATATTGGCTATATTCCCCATGTTGTACAATACATCCTTGAGCCTATCTTATACCCATTAGTTTGTGTCTCCCAGTCATTCTTCTTTATTATTAAGAATATATTGGCTAAACCCTCAAAACTTTAAGTAGATAGAATCCATTGTTATGAGGAGTGAGACTTCTGATTCATTTTACATCTGGTGTTTTACCAATAAATGGCCAGAATGTGAGGAGTTTGGTTGTGATTTATCATCTCTCAGCTGCAACATCTATGCTAAAATTTCAACTTTTGTCTTCATTTTGCACAGATGCCTTCTAATGGTGTTTGCTGAGCAAGGCAAGGGCACCTTGTAGTCTTTAAACATTAATGTCATGGAAGAATGAATGTTTAAGCAAGCAAAGCCTCTCTTCCCCATATAGCCATTCCTCCCTATTCTCCTCTTCTCCCTTAACAACTTGTGCACAAGTCAGATTGTGTATCTTCTTGCACATGACTCTGAAAAGACATCCACACTCTTGTTCTGTTGACATCTAACGGAGAATTCCACTGTGTAAGAGAGAGCCATCTGGCTCATGAGAACGTGGCCTATAGCACACTCACTCCAACAGTTTATCATAGTTAGCATGAAAAATACCAAAGGAGGTTATTGCAGCTCTTTCCTTGGAGATGTTTAACTGTTTGTTATCATTAGGGACCGTCTGACTTGGGTACAAAAGATGGGGCTATATGACATCTGGAGGCTTATTTCAATGCTGTTATTTCCCAGATGTTGGTATTGTGGCTTGCAGATACTGTAATCAGGAGCAGTGTGCAAAGGACAAGGGATTCAAATTCCCTTTCTAGGCCTGTATTTCCACATCTCCTTCACCCTCATGCACCTCTTGTTGAAACACATTGAAAAGAGACAAGCTGGGTTGGGAGCAAATGGCAGTGAGGCTACTGGGAGTAGATAAGGGGTACTCAGAGACTCAGGTTAGGCATTGAATTGAGTCTCCATGGAATCTCATTTTTTCGAGTGATTTGAATTAATTGCTCCCCAAATTATTTCCTTTCAAGGCAGAGAATTATTTGCAACGAATCCTGTGCAATAGCAATGAGTGTGCGTCTTTTTTTTTTTTTTTTTTTTTTTTTGCAGTACACGGGCCTCTCACTGCTGTGGCCTCTCCCGTCGTGAAGCACAGGCTCCGGACGCGCAGGCTCAGTGGCCATGGCTCACGAGCCCAGCCGCTCCGCGGCATGTGGGCTCTTCCCTGACCGGGGCACGAACCCGTGTCCCCTGCATCGGCAGGCGGACTCTCAACCACTGCGCCACCAGGGAAGCCCGAGTGTGAGTCTTTGCACAAAACAGAGATACATGGTTTTTGTTCAGTGGGTTTGGAAATAAATTCTGTTTATGAATTTCTATTGTAGTTCACATCATGATATTGCAGTGGCCTCGTCAATCTTAACATATTACAAAATTAGCAATGCATAAAGTAGCAGGGCATAACATTAGACTCAATAAACAAAGCCAGATTAAGGAGAGCAGTTGGTTCAGGACACTGTATGAGGCAGGAGTTGGGGGTGTGGTGAGGACACCAAGCAACTTTAATACCAGCCATTACAAAATGTGTGAGACTGAGGAAATGGTCAACTGAATTAATACGTTACACCAATTGAGCTTAGTTTTTAGGTTGTGAATATTTATTTCTTGGTAAATTACCTCTTTAAAGTGTTGTAAAAATAAAAAGGTTTTTAGAAAATTTGTAAAATAAAGCATACTGTTATAGAAAAGTGATTAATTGCAATGTCAGCTAACTAGCTATTAAATTTTGGGCAAGTTCCCAAGGCTTTGCCAAGATGAAATCTCTAGATCTCAGTTTCTTTGTAAAACAAGAGGTTAGTTTAGATGTCTTCTAAGGTCTGTTTTTGTTATATGGTTGTATGATTGTCTAATAATTAATGAATTCAACACCCAATATGTATTTAAGGCTATGATGATCCCAGAGTTCCCCTGGGTGCTGTGGACACAGAGATAAATACGGCAATAATCCTGTCCAGCGGGCCTACAGATCTGTCTCCTCTTTACCTGCACATGTTCTAAAGCACTTGTTTAGAATTACCTTGTTTTTTTCATTCATATCCCAAGAGCCACATGGAATATGTTATTGGAGGCGTTTCTGGACTCATGCAACAGAGCATTAGTAGGATAATGATTAGTGATAGAATGTTTTAATGGAATGCCAACTATGCGGACATAGGTTTTCTTAGCCTTCAGGATACTAAAGTAAGCACCAGAACATTACCTGTATCTTGATGAATCTCTTGTTTTTGTCCTTTCCTGGCTATGGACTTGTATCATTCCACTGAAATTTAAGTGCACATGGAAAATTTAGTTTATAACTTGCCGAAAGTGCTTTGGAAATAGACAGAAGTTGTTATTTCACTGTCCCAGATAGTTCAGTGTTCAATTCTGAGCCTTAGGAGTCTGCTGTGTTGTTGGAGATGGTGGAGGGAGGAGGAGGGAGCAGTTACATCAGTTAAAAGGAATGAGCATGGGGAGGAAACAAATTGATGAAGATGGGCTAAGAAGATTAGGACCAGTCTCCTTGGGGGTCACGCTTGAAGCGAGTGATGTTGAGGTGGATGTGGGTTAGTAGAAAGTGACAGGTTTACTGCATTTCTGCATTTCAGAGTATTAAAAGTGGGGAAACTCCTGGAAGAGTAAAAGAGATTAAACTTTGGGGAAAAAAGGAGTATCGCTATGAATATAGCAGTAAGGATTTAGGGAATAAATTACAGAATGAAAATATGCTAAACGACAGTTTTAAATGAATTAATGTATAGTAAGTAAAAAGTGGGTTATTGAGGAAAGTTAGAAACATTGAAATGTGTTCTAGAGAAGATGATTTTGTTTTAGGACTGAAGGTTTTGGTTGCAGGTAAGCTGTATGGGCCACAGGCCTGGTTCAAATTCTTATGTCTTCTTGAACAGCTTTCATTGTCAGGCTTGCAATATTTTATATTTTAATACATAGTATATATTGTGTTGTGGGATATGTTATTTGTCTAAGGATGCATTTAAATTTTGGGCATAGTGAGCTGAGGTTAAGTATCTGAAGAATAAATGAATTTTCCAAATACTTGGTTATAGAATTTTCTCATGGTTTCAAATGTAGATCAGAAATTTGGCTGAGGATGTCAGAACTGTTAATCATGCTAAATTTAAAATTTTATCAATAAAAAAATTAATAACTCATGACTAAAAAGTTTTAAATTACATTAGCATAATCATTCACCTAGAAGATTTGCCAGAAGTGTGCCACTCTCTAGATTATGATATAGAAGCATCCAACTTTGAGCAAATTTTATAGTTAAAATCTGGATACACAAGATAAATCAGGGTGTGATTATTCTTGATTAGGGTAGTAACTTCCATTTTTATGAAAATTATAGAATTATTGTATATGTATATTACAAATATATATATATATATATATATATATAGAGAGAGAGAGAGAGAGAGAGAGAGAGAGAGAGGGAGGGACAGAGACATTTATAAACCAAAAATCAAAATTAGTCACAGCTATTGCAGACAATATTTATTAAAAGCCATTTATTAAAATACAATATTTATTAAAAGCCATTAAAAGCCATACTATTGCTTGACATACTGTGGGATCCAAAGAGATTTTTAATTTGGTCCTGAATTACAGAGAAAGTTGCCAGTTATTAATGTTACCTAACATTAATAATTTATAATGCACACATATCCAAAATGTGATGGCTTTAAAATATGTCCACAGATTCTTTGTCACTCTTCCCAATGAGAGGGAGAATCTTCTTAGAACTGGGTGGGCTTTTGTGACTACTTCAACCAGTAGAGTCATGGGGGATACATTCTAAGACCCCCCCCAGTGAATGGCTGAAACTGGATAGTATGGAATCATATATATACTATGTTTTTTCCTTTACATACATACCTATGATAAAGTTTAATTTATAAATTAGGCACAGTAAAAGATTAAAAAAATGATAGAATAATGATAACAGTATACTGTAATAAACGTTATGTGAATGTGGTCTCTCTCACTCTCTGAAAACATCTTGTACAAATTTAACAGCTTTTCCATCTTAACTAAGCACTTATACACTGTGGCTGTAACTTCTGCAGTTTGAGGTGTGACGTCAAAACTAGCACAAATTTCTTTTTCCTTCACAATTTCAAGGATACAAGATTTGTTCTTACCGTAGATCTCAGCAACCTCTGCATATATATATTTTTTTCTTTCCTTAAGTTGAGAACTTTCACCTTTTCATTTAAAGGAAGCACTTTACTGCTTCTCTTTGGCATATCCGAATTACCAGCATAACTACTTACGTGCTTTGGGGCCATTATTAAGTAAAATAAGTGTTACTTGTACACAGGCACTAAGATGCCGTGATAGCTGATCAGATAAACAAGGCGCGCGATATACCCTTGACTAGGGGGCGGGAGGGGGCGGGGCGTATGGTCACGTCTCTCTGGACGAAGCAAGACAGCGCGAGATTTCGTCAAGCTACTCACAGCCGCGCGCAATTTAAAAGTTACGGGATGAATTGTTTATTTCTGGAGTTTTCCACGTAATATTTTCGGACTGTGGTTGACTGCGGGCAACAGAAACCGCAGCTGAGGGAGGGCTACTGTATTTACTCTCAAAGCCTGCAGCAGCCAGGTAAGCAGTCTGACTGCCTCGAGGCCGCCATGCTGTGAAGAAGCTCAAACTAACCCATGTGGAAAACCGCAGGGCAAGACCCTGACACTTCAAGAAGAGACAGAGATGCCTGGTCAGCCCTCTGGTCTGAAGTCTGCACTTGAGTTACCGTCTCACTGCAACCACTTAAGAGACCCTGCGCCAGAACTGCCCAACCAAGCCCTTCCTGAATTCTCGCCTCGAAGAAACGGTGAGATGTATTAAAAGGTTTTAAGTCACTAAATTTTGGAGTAACTTGTTATACATCAATAGTGGCTAGAATACAAAGAGAGTTTGAGAGGAAATATGAAAATCAAGAGATTAAAAACCATTTACGGCAGTGATTTATAATATTTGGGGAGAGTTATAAACTCCCTTGAGATTTTGATGAAAGAGATGGGCCTTTATTCTAGATATATTTTGTGTAAAATTTCTGGTTGTTCAAGGCTACATGAAGCACAGTCTTGCTCAAGACCTCAGTTTTAGAAGCAGTTGAAAAATTTCTTCAGGTACCTGATTTGTGGTATTTACTGAAATTGAGTACAAAGTTTGACTCCCTGTCAGTTGACTAAAAGGGAAAGAAGATAGGTTATACAAAATTTTCATTGTCTAGTAATAAAATGAAATGAGAGCCTAGATGTTTGTCTGGGAAGACCTGCTTTTTCATGGCACAAAATTTTGGGGGAAATTTTTAGTTTGGAAACTTCTTTGACCTGATTAACCAATGCACAAAGCCACACATAGGTTGTTCGGCTAAGTAGATATGGCCTTTGGGAAATGAACAGTTTTCAGCTGATGAAAATTCCATAAAGTTTAAAAAAGTGTTTATTTTTATAATCTTATCAACTAAAGAGAAAGGAAGTCCTTAAAATTTGTATTCTTTCATGGTGAAGATTTGCTTTAGGTTTTTGAGAGCCAAGTATGGTAGCTTAACCAAACAGTTATTTTTATTATGTAATGAGTAGGTAAGATATAAGCAGTTAGTGGGGTTGGTTTTGTAGCAGGTCAAGGATGTCAGTTCTGAGGTCTCTGTGATTCTCTTGGCTTTACTTTCATAGGTGCAAACTGGCTGCTCAGTCATGAAATCCATGTTCTAGGAAGGAATAAGAAGGAAGTATAAAAAAGGCGTGGTGTCTATATCAGAGAAGCAAAGTTTTCCCAGAAACCCTCAACGTGGGTTTCCTAGAAACCTTGGCCAACTTTCATTGGTCAGAACTGACACAAGTTACTTCTAGCTGCAAGGGATGATATGTAATGTATTTTTTAAAAAACTTGGGAATCTTGCTATCTTCCCCTATAGGGGTTATCTTGGAAAGGAGGAAGGAAATAGGGGTTATCTTGGAATAGGGGTTATCTTGGAAAGGAGGAAGGAAAGTTTGGATTTTGGGTAGGGAACTAGCTGTATATGCCAAATATTTGATTAGTAAAATTTTTAGTAATATTTTAAATGTCATATTACATAAATAGCTATCAGAGCTATCTATCAGCTATCAGTGAAGTCTATTGATTTCACTGGCCTTATATCACATCTAAATGCTTTTGATTACTTGCTAGTGGTATTCTCTCACATGTATCTTTAAATAAAATAGTTTGAAATTTGATGCTTAGACACTAGGAGATACAAAAGTGCAGATGTGGACTTGTTCAGTCTTCGCAGGCAGAAAAAAATTAAAACATCATTTTATTTGAAGAGTTATTTAGAGATTTAAGCCTAAGACAAAGAAAATTTATATCTCTATCTGTTTATCGTATATTACCTTTTATTATGGACAGCTTTAATTAGTGGTTGTCTATTGACGACTTACAAAAGATATTCATTTAAATATCCTAGCAATGAAAACAGTTCTTAATTAAAGATGACTGTCAAATGAGTCCTGCTATGTTGCCCATCAATGAGTCTGGCTTTCAGTGTACAGTTTTGGTGGCAGCTGAAAATGTAAAGTAGACTCATTGCAAAAGTTCATTTTCAACTAGCTGTTAATATCTGGTAAACAATGTGTTGCACATTTTCAGAGCTTTGAATTAAAATTGGTACTTATAGGTGAATGTTAAATATTCCTATTAGTTTCAAGACCTCTGGGAAGAAAAATTAATAAATCTAAGAATGAAAAGAATGGGTGTTTTGAATTGATATGCTATTGTGCTTCCCAATGGCTGCTGCTAAATTTTTCTTTGTGAAAGAAAAAAAACAGGATTTGAACTGACCACAAATTAAATAATCAAGTTGAAAATTCTCTTTCTATGAAAATAAAGGACATGGATTATTCTTATTTCCTGGCAGAAAAGTCCCAGTGTCACCAGTTTGAAAGAATAATTAATCTTCCTCAAGTTTTAAGAGAGTGAAAATTTGAATTAAATGTATACCATTTATGTGTGTTGGGGTATATGGAGTCAAAAGCTATCCAGGGGGGCTTCCCTGGTGGTTGAGAGTCCGCCTGCCGATGTAGGGGACACGGGTTCGTGCCCCGGTCCGGGAGGATCCCACATGCCGCGGAGAAGCTAGGCCCGTGAGCCATGGCGGCTGAGCCTGCGCGTCCGGAGCCTGTGCTCCGTAACGGGAGAGGCCACAATAGTGAGAGGCCCGCAAACTGCAAAAAAAAAAGCTATTCAGAGGACAGCTATAACCTATCAAAGCGTCAGAAAAGTGGAGTTTTGATTTTCTTTCTGAAGTTAAGCTCCACATGATTAAAGCTAAATGATCGTTGGAAAGAAATTAATAAAATATTGTTCAAAACCACATTTTAGAATTGAAGATGGAAAATAAATATATTCTAAGGGATAACTAAGGCACATTTAATTTACTATCTAAAGAAACCAAATTAGGTTTACAGATTGAAAACTGTTTATTTGTCTCAGTGGAGTGCTTTGCAAATTTGATTATACTAGTGAATCTATAATTTTCAGATCCTTCAGCACTCTTCTGTATCCACACAAACGAGCGTAGAAGTAAATGCCAATGCAACATTATTTCCCCCGTAAGTTTTTTTTTCCCCCGTAAGTTGTTTTAAAGGTTATTTTTTCATTTAATTTGGAAGTTATGGAAAGTTTGAAAAAATATAAAATAGTAGGTGGAGGGAAGAAAAATCACCCAGAGACAAGTATTAATATTTTAAAATAAGGTTCTTGAGGAGATGTTTTAGGCATCTCTGTTTGAAAGATTTCTTTGATATACCAGATAATTAATGTAAAAGATCCCACATACCACAGAGCAACTAAGCCCGTGCACCACAACTACTGAGCCTGTGCTCTAGAGCCCACGAGCCACAACTACTGAGCCCGCGCGCCTAGAGCCCGTGCTCTGCAACAACAGAAGCCACTGCAGTGAGGAGCCCACGCACTGCAACGAAGTGTACACCCTGCTCGCCGCAGCTGGAGAAAGCCCGCGCACAGCAATGAAGACCCAACACAGCCAAAAATAAATAAATAAAATAAATAAATTTTAAAAATGGTAATTTTAAAGTAGGGCCACATATCAAATGACTAGATAACAACCATGATTTTAAAATATATATATGTATATATATATATGTATGTATGTATATATATATATATAGAGAGAGAGAGAGAGAGAGAGAGAGAGAGAGAGAGGGCGAGCAAGAGAGGAAGCTGCTTCTTTGGGTCATAGTTTCCAATGTTTTAAAATAGAAGTATCAAGATGAAGTAATTTGTAATGTTGCTTTCAAAACATTCAAGGATTTTAAGGTTAAACTATACACTTCACACAGTTAAATGTTGCTACAATGATATACAGATGATTAATAATAATCATACCTGAGGAAAACAAGCATACAGAGAGGATAGGATAAGAAGGAGTTTAAGGTAGTAATGGGTCAGGGGGATATGTGACAATTATTAATATTATAAATAAAGATTTTCCTCTTTAGAAAATCTGTCTATTGGATTGAGTACTAAGGCAATAGGACCAGGTTTCAGTCATCTATTCTTATTTCTTGACCTGTTTTTCTCCCTTTTAGACCTTGTGGGTTTATTTTTCTTCTTACAGATTTGCTGAAGGCAAAATGAACAATTCCCAACACTGATCTCTTAAATAATGAGATTATTACTTTTAACTATGTAAATTTTGTACATTAGAGACCTTTGCAACATTCTCTTATCTTTCCCTACATCAACTGTTTGGCCAATGTCATATGTTGCCATATTAAAAAAACCCACACACAATCAAATATGACTAATATTCCATTGTGAGTGTATATATCTATATATCTATATATATCTCACAACTTCTATATCCATTTATCTGTTGATGAACATTTAGGTTGCTTCCATGTCTTGGCTATTGTAAATAATGCTGCTGTGAACATTGGGAAGCATGTGTCTTTTTGAATTAGAGTTTTCTCTGGTTATATGCCCAGGAGTGTGATTGCTAGATCATATAACTCTAAAAAGTCCTGACTTTTAGTGTTTGCCAATTTCTGTGGTATAAACACTCCCACTGTGGCTGATTCAAGCTACCAACATGATGTCAGCAGATGACCAAATTCCTGAAAATTTAACTATTGGCTTTTGTGGGCTAGCTCCAATGTATCACCTAATAGAAGACTGTCCTTGAAAATGGCATCTGGCCAGTTATTCACTCAAAAGTTTCAGTTGCACTAAGGTTGTTCCTCTAATTGTTAGCAAGTAAGGAGAAGGTTAATAATGAGTCTATTCATTCTGACATTCTCTTTGCACTTTCTTTCCTATCTTGGTAATCACAGAAATAACTAGGAGAGGTGAAGCTGGCCCAGATCCACCACTTCATTGCCCAGAAGGTGACAGTTGCATTAGTGCTTTGCCAATGATGATTTGACAGAAAGGCGAAGGGTTGAACCTTCAACAGTAGTTATTCTGGCTTTTGAAGGAGTGAAGTAAAATGAGTCTGTTTAGTTGGATTTCCGGTAGATGTTATAATTCTGTCATTGGCTATGCCATTGCCTCATTGATTGGTATTATAAATGGGCATATATATTTAAAACATCATCCAAAGAACTGAATGGATTTTAAGAAAAAGTCTCATTTTTACTTTTAAAAAAAAATGTTTTGCTTAGTTATCTCCCCTAAACATCTTTGTTCTGAGAACCAGCATCATTTCCTTGGTTACAGATGCTTGATGGAAATGCCATCCTAGTCATTTAGAATGATAGATGTCAAGATTTTGAACATGTTCATCTTTATATATGTTTATATGTGTTTCTATGTTTATGTGCATATGTTTATTTGCACTGATATGTTAAACAATGAGAACTGTTTTATCTGGAGTTATCTTGTTCATTTATTTGTTTACTTTTGGTTGTCTACCTCCTCTACTAGAATATAAGCTCCATTACGGTAGGGATTACATTATTGCCTTATTTTCCTTTTACTGTCAGTACCTAGAATAGTACCATGGGCATTATAATAGGTGTTCAGTAAACATTTGAAGAATGCATGAATGAATGAATAAACAAATGACATATCTAAATATACTGAAAAATCATTTTTATACTCTATTCGGCCTTTAGGGACTTGGACTTAATTTTCCTTTTCTTTAGCATTTTATGCCTTTTAAAAATTTTGTTCAAGGGAGAACATAAGAATAAGCTAAATGAACACAGAAATTTGCAGATAGAAATTGTGGGTTAGCCACTTAATTCTTACTGGCTATCTGTCAGAAATTCTTAGAGAAGGTCAGATGGGTATAAAGGACCAATTTCTTTCTTTCTTTTTTTTTTTTTTAATGTACGAGGGCCTCTCACTGTCGTGGTCTCTCCCGTTGTGGAGCACAGGCTCGGACATGCAGGCTCAGCGGCCATGGCTCACGGGCCTAGCTGCTCTGCGGCATGTGGGATCCTCCAGGACCGGGGCACGAACCCATGTCCCCTGCATCGTCAGGTGGACTCTCAACCACTGTGCCACCAGGGAAGCCCAAAAGGACCAATTTCTTATTCCCAATTGTGTAATTGTTTCTTGAATGCTGCTTTGGTAACCAACTAGGTGGATAGCATTCCCTAAAAAACAAAATTTGCATGATTTATAGGGTAAGGTAAACGGTGAACCAAAAAACACCAAAAAAACAAAACCAAAACAGAAAAAACAACCAAACTCAATTTTCTTATTACAAAAGCAGATTCAGAATAGTATGCTTCAAATTGTTTTGAAATCTCTAGAGTCTATAGGCTGATGGTTGGAATTTTATAATTACATCGTTTTATGTCTATTTAAGACTGTCTAACAAGCTCAGTTTCCCAGATTGCTAGCTCCTTTCTTTCCATTTAATTAGTCTGAAATGGTCAAGGCCTGAAGTTCATTTAGGGACTTCGGGACAGTATTATTTGATGAAGAATCTCTTAATATGGGACTCTTGAGTGCATTAAATGGTCATTAGGGACTGAATGGGTAAAGCAGCTTATCAATATTGTAGGTTCTTTCTGAGATTGAAACGTACTCCCAGAAGAGTTTATGTTATAATGTGAAGCTAAATGAAAACACAAATCCATAACATTGGGAGTCATGGTGATGGTAAAATTAGCTTTGAATCTTCTAATAATCTGCCTTAAGAGAGAACATAAAAAATGAAGGAGTTACCTGATGCCTTAAAGACTAAGGAGAATTAAAACCAACTTTTATGCCAACAATGCTGGCTAAATGTAGCTAAAAAGTGAATTTAGGTCAGTGAAAACATGTTTCAAAGTAGCACACATTTTAAAAGTGAAGAAAATCTGAAAGAATAAATAGTTATAAAATTGTAAAATAGTTATATCATTTACCATTTGTTTTCTAAGAAAAATGTATTAATTCTCAGAGCAAAAGATGGAAAAAAAAGATTTGTAATCGATATATTAAGAGATGAACCTTTTTGCAATCAGTGAACTTTGAATTTTTAGTAATGTATTGGTATTCCTTTGAAAAGAAAAGCTCTTCAAAATGTTCTCAACACACACGTACCGATTTGGAATTCCAAAGGAGTCTTACTAAAGCATAATGTAATCTTTAAACTCTATCAGATGGATTTTTTTTAACATCTTTATTGGAGTATAATTGCTTTACAATGTTGTGTTAGTTTCTGCTTTATAACAAAGTGAATCAGTTATACATACACATATATCCCTATATCTCTTCCCTCTTGCGTCTCCCTCCCTCCCACCCTCCGTATCCCACCCCGCTAGGTGGTCACAAAGCACTGAGCTGATCTCCTTATGCTATGTGGCTGCTTCCCACTAGCTATCTTTTTTACCTTTGGTAGTGTAAACATGTCCATGCCACTCTCTCACTTCGTCCCAGCTTACCCTTCCGCCTCCCCATATCCTCAAGTCCATTCTCTAGTAGGTCTGCATCTTTATTCCGTCTTGCCCCCTAGGTTCTTCATGACCTTTAGATTCCATATATGTTAGCATACGGTATTTGTTTTTCTCTTTCTGACTTACTTCACTCTGTATGACAGACACTAGGTCCATCCACCTCACTACAAATAACTCAATTTCGTTTCCTTTTATGGCTGAGTAATATTCCATTGCATATATGTGCCACATCTTCTTTATCCATTCGTCTGTTGATGGACACTTAGGTTGCTTCCATGTTCTCGTTATTGTAAACAGAGCTGCAATGAACATTGTGGTACATGACTCTTTGAATTATGGTTTTCTCAGGGTATATGCCCAGTAGTGGGATTGCTGGATCGTACAATAGTTCTATTTTTAGTTTTTTAAGGAACCTCCATACTATTCTCCATAGTGGCTGTATCAATTTACATTCCCACCAACAGTGTAAGAGGGTTCCCTTTTCACCACACCCTCTCCAGCATTTATTGTTTGTAGATTTTTTTGATGATGGCCATTCTGACCGGTGTGAGATGATATCTCATTGTAGTTTTTTTTTTTTTTTTTTTGTGGTACGCGGGGCCTCTCACTGTTGTGGCCTCTCCCGTTGCGGAGCACAGGCTCCGGACGCACAGCCTCAGCGGCCATGGCTCACAGGCCCAGCCGCTCCGCGGCATGTGGGATCTTCCCGGACCGGGGCACGAACCCATGTCCCCTGCATCGGCAGGCAGACTCTCAACCACTGCGCCACCAGGGAAGCCCTCATTGTAGTTTTGATTTGCATTTCTCTAATGATCAATGATGTTGAGCATTCTTTCTTGTGTTTGTTGGCAATCTGTATATATCAGATGGATCTTTAATATAATGTATTTTGGGCTTCCCTGGTGGCGCAGTGGTTGAGAATCTGCCTGCTAATGCAGGGGACACGGGTTCGAGCCCTGGTCTGGGAGGATCCCGCATGCCGCGGAGCAACTAGGCCCGTGAGCCACGGCTACTGAGCCTGCGCGTCTGGAGTCTGTGCTCCGCAACAAGAGAGGGCGCGATGGTGAGAGGCCCGCGCACCGCGATGAAGAGTGGCCCCCCGCTTGCCACAATTAGAGAAAGCCCTCGCACAGAAATGAAGACCCAACACAGCCAAAAAAAAAAAATTAATTAATTAAAAAAAATAATAATGTATTTTATTTTTTCCATAAGGAAGGAAATGCATACACACACACACACACACACACATCTCCTCAAGGTTCTCTTTCTCTGAGCTGTGGTGCCAATCCTCTTTTGATCCCCTTTCCGTGCTGTTTTCCCCCCTAAAGCTCTGACTCAAGCCTAGACTAAAACCCTTCTCCTGCCTTCTCCTGTAGCCCAGATGAAGTGGACTACAATTTTTATAAAATTTTAGGAAAAAAAGGATAGAGAAAACTTAAAATAGTCAAACTTATACAATTCAGCTTTGGAATCTGATACACAATTCAGGGTCTGATATTGGTGAGATTCTAATGATTGACACAATGAAATCCTCTGTTTGGTGAGATCCCGTCCTTTGTATACGAGATTGTCTAGGTTCCCCTGGAGGTATAACAAAATGTAAAATTATCCTACCATCCATACCACTTCAATTGTATGGTTTCATGATCAGAATTCATTCTATTTCAGAACTACATAACAGAATTTTTGTGATGTACTTAGATTTGTGTGTAGAGATGTGTTGAGGGCAGAATAATTAATACTGCATGATCTCACTTACATATGAACTTTAAAAAAGTTGAACCCATAGAAACAGAGAGTAGAATTCTGGTTACCAGGGGCTGGGGTGTGAAGGAAATGGGGAGATGTTGGTCAAAGGGTACAAGTTTTCAGCTTATAAGATGAATAAGTTCTGGGGATCTAATGCACAACATACTTAAGAACACTATAGTTAATAACACTGTTCTGTACACTTGAAATTTGCTAAGAGAGTGATTCTTAAGTGTTCTCACAAACACACACACACACACACACACACACACACACACACACACACACACACAGAGACTACCCCAAATATGTGAGGTGATGGATGTGATAATTAACTTGATTGTGGGAATTATTTCACAATGTATATGTATGTCAAAATCAGCACATTGTACACCTTAAATATACACAATTTTATTTGTCAATTATGCCTCAATAAAGTTGGAAAAAAGCCTGTATTATTTTTATTTTGCTACTCATATTCTGTTTTTGGGTCTTATAATTCAATCTATAGAAAAAACAAACATATTTAACACTTACTTATCTATCAGTATATAATACCCAAATACTTTGAACTTTTTCAAGTACTGTCACCTTGTATATTTAAGTATTGAGTTGATATAATATGTTTATTAAATATTAATAATAGCATTAAGACAAAAGCAATTATTTTCTTACCTTAGGAAAGAAGTGTACTAACAAATTTGCATAGTGCCAAGAACACTGTTCCCTAAATTCTTTGTATCATTATGAAGAATGTTTTAAGCACATTTTTGAATATAAAGTGGGGACTAGAGGAAGAAAAGACTAGTTACATTTTTAGAAGGTGGTTTCCTTTTAAGCTTATTTGAAATACTACAGCTGTGTCTATTCACATTAAAAAAAAAAAACTTCCAAACTAAGTTTTAGCTTTGCCTACTGCTTGGAATCATCCATGTCCCTGCTCTTCCTGTTCATTTGGCTATTGGAGACATGCATGATCTCTTTTTCCATTTTTTTGGTCTTCTTAATTGGTTTAAATAAGCGAGTCCTGTGTCACTAGTTCTCAAAATTAAGAAATATAGTTCAAATTCATTCAGATCTAATTTATTCAGAATTTGTGATGATGTAGGTTAAGAGAGACTTGAGTTTACTTTGCACAGATTCTGAGAAAATGGTTGCTGAGTAAATTGTTAGCCTTAATGGCATTGCAAAGAGAGTCATATTTCCAGGATAGGACACGGAAGTTAAGAAACTATCTCAAAGTCATGTAATAATTAATGGTAGAGACAGGACTACAGCTCAGGACTCCTAATTCCCATCCAGAGGCAGCTTATGAGAAGAAACTCTTTTCAGGCAGTTTAGAAATTCCACTTGTATATTGTACTTGAAGAAATCTTACAGTTTTTCAGATTCATCTACACTTTACTGTGTGTGCATGCTGTCTCCACCCACTCCTATATAACAAGATGTGACTATCTCACCCAATTTGGAGATACAAATTTCTAACTAAATGAAGTTTGGGAGTAATTGAGAGAGTGAGAAGACCTTTAAAGAACTGTAGTATCATTGTTAAGCAACTCAAAATTAAATTTAGTCATGGGGTAAACTGATATGAGGAATGTGTCTAGTGCTGTCTGAGGAAATGGAAAAAGAAGAAAAGGGTTTATGTATAGGATAAATAAGGGGCTATGGAAGTGTTCACCTCTTTGGACGTAAACTGGCCCACAGGATGTTAAAAGAAATCAGTTTAACTCCAAGTTTGTGTACGTGGTAGGGAACTGGTTGGTTATCCAATATGGACTTTAAAGGAACAAACAAGAAAGGAAACGATTTATGCCTGTCTTTTGAGTAACATAGAGGAAATGATTGGCGATGTAGACATAAGGGACTACTTAGTGGAGTGATAGCCATCATAATTCAGTTAGATTGTAATTGGGAATCAAGTGAGACCCAGAAAAGTAAAACTTCAGATGATGATTACCAAATTAAAGCAGAGAAAACAGTACAAAGAAACGCAATACTTAGATATAAAGTCAAGGAAGAAGGCTCGGGAGGACAAAATTGAAAGTACAAAAAGAAATGGCCACCAAAAATATTCATTACTTTTGTTTTTCAAATTTTAAAGTGACTAAGTCACATGTTATAATCCAGGGAAAGAAAAGGAAAATGTGTGAGTAATAAAATATAAAATGCAGATGAGGACCAAGAAAGATTACAGAATGAGGCTAAAACAGTATAAAATGATAATAAAAGCTACACCAGCAAAAGTAAATATCATTGCACACGAAGCTAACATAAATAAAGTAGAACTTTTTTCAGGATTCTAACATATAAAATTTCAGAGATAATTTCAACTAGCCCTAGAAAAATGGCAAGGAAAAGCCACGGGTAGAAGAGGTAGCTACAACTTATATGAGGTACTTAGAATAGTCAAATTCATAGAGTCAGAAAGTACATTGGTAGATGCCAGGGGCTGGGGGGTGGCAGAGGAATGGGGAGTTAGTGTTTGATGGGAACAGAGTTTCAGTTTAGGAAGGTGAAAAATTCGGGAGATGGATGATGGTGAGAGTTGCACAACAATGTGAATGTACTTAGTGCCACTGAACTGTACAGTTAAATATGGTTAAAATAGTATGTTTTATATAATGTGACTTTTACCACAATAAAAAAAATTAAAAAAAAAGAGAAGTGGTAGGTACATTGTTAAAATAGGAAAAGAATTTTTAAGTTAAATTGACAGCAAATATAGCTTAACCTGCCCTCTTAGCTTTGAGGATACAAGTAGTTATTCTACCTAGGGGTAGGATAAAGACCAGGGTTTATTTGAGCTTTATGGAGATTCTGTGTAGAGCATCACATTTAAATTAACCTGTTACTGAGCTGGAGGACTGTGCAACTTGGCACAAGGAAGTGGTGCTTTCCTTTGGCAGAACTGACATAGTGGAGAAAGTGCTGGCTTTGGAGTCAGTAGACAGGGTCCAGGAGTCCAGGTCTGCCACTTAGAAATGGTATGAATTTAGACAAATCATATTAATTATGGGGTTTAGTTTCTTCAAGGTTTTTAGTTAGATAAGACCATTTCTCCATTCCTTTTAAATTGAAGTTGATGGAAAAAGAACATATAAAAATAAAACACAAACTGCCCTTTCTCCTGTTCCTGGATCTGTACAACAGAAGTCAGGGGCTTAGCAAAGGGAAGTCTCCTAATTTCTCTTTTTTTCCCTTGACCTCTGATCCTAGTATTGACTCCAAGACTAAATGCCAGGCGGGGAATTTCATAACAATTTGAAGGAATATTTTGTGAGATTCTGAGAGTCTTGCAATTCTGTTGAATCCTTCCTTAGAGATACGGCTGGGAAGCTTTGATACCAATGTGATTTATGCACAATAATTATATTCACTCATTCATTCAGCAGAGGTCTTTTGAGAGCCTACCATATGCTAGGTGTGTGCTAGAGTGTATGGATACCAAGTAATAAAGCATCACTCTTGCTCCTGAAGAACTCATTATAATGAATTGAATATCATGTACTGCATTAGTGGAAATAAATATATCGTTGAACAGCCACTTGGATGTTTTTATGAAGGACACTAAAAAATTAGTTACTTGACATCAGCGTACTTGTTTTTCAATAACCACCACTTGCTGCATCTTTATGAATGTAATATGGCTTTTCATCAACTTTAAGATATCATTAGTTATTAGACACATCACCAGTGTAACAACTACTTTGTGGGCTAAAGAAGAAACTGCCACATTTATATACACATTGATTTTCAAACATGTCTCAGTTTCTGAACTCTTAAAATATGAGAGAAATCTGATTTATAATTCAAGAAATAGAATGGGCCAACAAGTAATAAAATAGTTAACTCCTGTTTACTGTTTTGGAGATGAATAGGGCCCCAGATAACAAAAAAATAGCAAATTATCCTAAACCAGAAATAATAAATAATGCATTCCTCCACCTACAGTAGTATAAAAAGGTATTTGACAATCATGACATATGCAGCCTCCCAAACAAATTACAAAACATTTGCAGAGATCTCATTTGTGAGGAGCTAGAAAGCAATGCAGCTTCCCCATGTCCACCTGTATAATTTATCACGGATACACATTCCCCACTGAATAGGCCAAAAGGTTATGGAACAGGCCAAGCTGAATTACTCCCCTTTCTACTCTAAATGAGAACTCAGATTTCTGAGAGTAGAAAGGGGAAGTATGGTGGGAGAAGATAGAACAAATATTGTTTCTTTTTAATGTATTATCTACACATTAAAGGTAATCGCAAGTCATAGGTGTAAGTAATTGAACTGAAGATGGTGGCAAGCTGCATAAGCAGCTGCAACTGTAAACAAGTCAGGGAAGTACATTTCCAAGCTGTTGCTTTGGAAATATTCACATCACTCCATGTACAGGTTGGTTAGATGTATTTGTTTTTTGTTTTTGTGTGTGTGTTTTACATAAATCACATTTCTTGCTCCTCTAAGAATATAGCACACATGCAGTTACACATATTTACCTATCATGGGACTAAAGTGCATGCTCATACAATTTTTAAAACATGATAATTTCTTGAAAAACTAGGTTTCAAGTGATAGGTGCAGTAAGCTTTGGGCCAAGTAGATGTAGAGATGGATCTTGGGTGCCAAACCTGATCTGGATAGCAAATTGTCTAGAGAAATTGCTGCCAAAAATATTTGTAGTAGGTCAGAATTTCTTCCTGTATAAACTTAAGGAAAAATTTTCTATATCAGGTATATTGTGTGCCATATGACTAAAATCATCTTGAAATAAGCTAATTTGTTTTAAAATATGTACATACTTAACATATTTTAACTTAATCAAAAGCCTGTGGGCTAGAATTATACCGTATCTGATTCTGTAGGATTTTTCTTGTATAAATCATTCATCCATTCATTCAGCTGAAATTTATGAAACATGGCAGGAAATAGGTGAGTAAAAATAATAAAGTATTATAATGGGTGCTCTTATTGTTATAAGCACATTAGTGCAAAGGGCTCTCCCGACTCAGTGTAGGGGAAGAGGTGCAGGGCAACTCCACAGAGGGGTGAGAACCATATAGCTTGATCTGGCCAGTGCATGATCAGATTAGAATGTGAAATTCTTTCAGGGAGGGTGTAGCTTCAGCAGATTCTCAAAGCAGCTAGCTGGTCCATGAACTGTTCGTTACAAGTCCCCCAAAAGATGAGCTTGTGCCAGCATTCAGAGCAATGCTTTGCTTCCTTTATTGAGCAAGAATGGCTACCCAAAAAAAGCCAGCTGAACTAAGTAGTATATTTAGTGACTTTCTGGTGCAAGCTCCTTATCTCCTTGTGGACAAGAAACAATTTACAGACTGTCACCAGACTGGTGGCCACAATTTGAGTACTATTTGAGTAAGAAATACACTGGAAAATGGAAAGACTGGCTTCAGGGATTTAAGTGGGAGGTCATTAAATAGACTAAACTGAATTGGTGGGGTAGTATCAGGAGGAATGGGAAGAATGGAACTAACTCCTGAAATATTTAGGGGACAAATATACAGAACTTGGGGAATAATTGGAAAAGGGGTTGAAGGTAAGCTAGATAATGGTTGAGTATTTCAGAATTTCTGGCGTAGGCAACTGGTATTCATCAACATGGGTATACATGAAAACAATTTGGTGGCAAGATGATGGGTTCAGTTCTAAACATGCTGTGTATGAGATAAATGACTGTGGAAAACCTGGTAGATATTTGGAAATATGCATCAAGATCTCAAGCAAAAGGTCTTGACTGATAGATTTAAAAGCCAATTAATAGTATTAATAGTAAGTGAAGTCTTAGTTGTATATGAGATTACCCAGGGGGAATAAATAAAGTCAAAAGAGAAAAGAAGCCAGGATTGTATTTGGGGGACAACACTGATGGGTAGTCTGAAGAGGAAGAATCTTCAAGGACCAAGAAGAAGGAATGAAAAAGGTTAGAGAAAAATTAGGAGAGTGTTATTGGAGCCAGTGCTAGAAAGAGTTTCAAGAAGGAGAGAGCAACACAGTCAAACTCTTCAGGTAATGATTGCAAAGGTCATTGGATTTGAGAATTGTTCACTTATTCAACAGATATTTACTGAGTACCCATTTGGAATGTGCTAGATGCTAGAGATTCAATAATGAAGAACAAAAAATGGATCTGTTCTTTCATGGAATTTATAATCTTGTGGGGGAGAGAGACATTAATCAAAGAACTACTAAAATAAGTGTAAAATCATGACTCATACCTTAAAATTTTTTAATAGTTTATTTGAGCAAAAATTGATTTGAATTGGGCAGGATGAAACCAGAAGTGGTTAGGAGCACTCCACCAACAGGAGCTGTGAAAGAGGATTTTATAGAGAATAGGAAGAGGCAAAGTAAGGCAACTATTGACTGGTTAAAGCTTAAAGTCAGGTTGGCTGTTTGTGATTGTTTGCCCTTAGTGTTATGATTTCATAACCTTGAGGCATTTACAGGCTTAGAATTTGTTTTGCTTACAATTTGCTTTGTAGGCTGTCATGACATTAGAGCCACATCAGTCTAATGACCTCCTGGTTGAATTAATTTAACAATTCCTCCCTTTTGGTCATCCTCTCATATGTGAGAGATTGACCAAAAATTTGGTATTAGTGTCAGTCTCAGTCACCATCAGAGTTAAATTGCTCGTCTCATTGTGAAACTCATAGGTTATGATGTCAGATCCCTGGAAGAATTATTTTTGCTGTTCATTTTGTTGCTCACTTTGTTTCTGTTTCTCCAAGTACAGTGAGACCATCTGATGTACTGCTGATGGCTGTGACATTTAAGACCACTGAGAAAACACAGTGCATCAGGGAGACTACAATGATAACTGTTAGGAAGATAATACCGAAAGGCTGAAGTATACTTCTTAGCCAGGACCGCTGTGAACCAAACCAGTTGGTATCAAATAAATCAAAGAATGTACCCGAAGGGGCATCAGCCTGTTTTAGCCAGGTAGCTTGTTTGTTGATTTCTTGTATTTGCTGCAATACCAGAAATGTTGATCCAGGTACAGCAGGAGGTATTGCTATAGCACAGACTCCTTCTTGTTCAGCCAATAAGTAATCTAAAGCAATTCTATTATCTAAAACCACCTTTGTAAGAAAATGAAGGACCTTTGTTGTGTAGCTATAGCCTAAGCAGTAGATTCAGCTATAGTTGCCAGTATTAAGGAACATTTTCTTTCCATGTATTAACAGAGAGAAAAGGCAAAAAGAATAAAGGTTTCATACTGGAGATGAAGATCTTGATCTGCGATCTTGAGAGAGCTGTCTACCACAAGATGCCATCTGATTTTGGGGAGGAACTTCCCCAATCAGTTTTAATTTTAGATCTTCAGCTGGTGTGCAATTCCGGGAGTCTGAATGAGCCTTTTGTAGTTGGGGGATGTGGACCCAAAGTTCAAGTCTGAGTAGTGAGGAAGAGTTGGTATGGTTCCTTCCAAGGGAGTTCAAGGGAAGTCTTTGTTCTTAGTGATTCCAAATCAGAAGTGTGGGAGAAAATTGGAAACGTTAGTTTGGAGAGTTTTCGCCAGCTATTTGAGGAAACTAGAAGAATTCAGGATCCAGTATGGTTTACAGTTATGTAATAAAACCTCAAAGACAATGAACAGGACAAAAGATATGTTGTGTTATAATTTTATACTGAACATAATTTTTTCCTCTGTAATCACCCACATTGTCTTTCTTTTTTTAAAAAATTGGAGTATAATTGCTTCACAATGTTGTGTTAGTTTCCGCTGCACAGTGAAATGAATCAGCCATACGCATACACATATCACCTCCCTCTTGGACCTCCCTCCCCCCACCATCACACCCAACTAGGTCATCTCAGAGCACGGAGCTGAGCTCCCTGTGCTGTACAGCAGGTTCCCACTAGCTATCTATTTTACACATGGTGGTGTATTTATGTCAAACCTAATCTCTCAATTCATCCCACCCTCCCCTTTCACCCCCCACCCCCCATGTCCACACGTCCATTCTCTACATCTGCCTTTCTATTCCTGCCTTGCAAATAGGTTCATCTGTACCATTTTTCTAGATTCCACATATGTGCGTTAATATATGATATTTGTTTTTCTCTTTCTGACTTACTTCACTCTGTATGACAGACTCTAGGTCCATCTACATCTCTACAAATGACCCAATTTCATTTCTTTTTATGGCTGAGTAATATTCCATTATATATATGTACCACATCTTCTTTATCCATTCATCTGTCGATAGACATTTAGGTTGTTTCCATGTCCTGGCTATTGTAAATAGTGCTGCAATGGACACTGGGGTACATGTGTCTTTTTGAATTATGTTTTTCTCAGGGTATATGCCCAGCAGTGGGATTGCTGGCTCATATGGTAGGTCTATTTTTAGTTTTTTAAGGAAGGAAACCATAAACAAGATGAAAAGACAACCCACAGAATGGGAGAAAATATTTGCAAATGAAGCAACAGACAAAGGATTAATCTCCAAAATATACAAACAGCTCATGCAGCTCAATATCAAAAAAGTAAACAACCCTCATTGTCTTTCAAAGATAATCACAGTGGGTCTAATTTCTTTGCAAAATAAGTCTAGTCTCTTTAAGTGGCCTGATTATTTACATAAGTATCCAAGAATAGTGATTGATCATACAGGGTTTTTAAAAACCTGCTTTGCTGGAACTTTTCATAAGGAATCTTTAAGTTGAACTTTTAAAAGCCTTCCTAGGCTAAGAAACCAAGCCAAGAACTCACCATCAGACTTCACCTGGAATACCTATATTTTGGGGGTGAATTCCTCTCTTCTTGAGGTCTCCTAGGATATCCTGAGGTTCCTGGGCCTGCCAGGAAATGACCTTTCTTACTTACTTAGTAAGACTGCTAGGAACCCTGAAATTGAGGTACAAGGCTGGTTTTTCCAAGGAGCTTTTATTGGCTCCATAAAGTCAACTTTACTTCCTTAAAACTGTCTAGTCATATCTGATTTTATGCATAATTTCAAATATGACAGTCAAAGCCTTGGTAATATAACCAATGTTTCCAACTGTGTCCTATTATAAGGAGAAGAGATTCTTACTGAACTTATAAAATTGCTATATTGCCATGAAAATAAGAATACTCAATAAGTTTCTGAATTCTGGAGGGATCAAGTAGGGAGAAAAATGTATGTTTCAATTCTGTTTAGAGATATATTTTATAAAATTAGTGTAAGTCATAGATAATTGAAGAGAAAAGAGAAAAAGTTTTCCTTAAATCTAGAAAAATAAAACATTAAGGAACCAATAGTGTTTCAGAGAAAAAATGGTAAAAAAAAATTATAATTATCATCATTCATTTATTCAATCCCATATTATTCTTGTTCTGCTTGAATCCAGTTTTCCCATTAGTTCTGGGAATTCTTACCCAGTTCAGTTTTATGATATTAAACTTATCAGAAGCCTATATTCTAGAGTACTTGTCACAGTCCTTTCCATGAATCTCTCTAAAGATGAATCACCTTTGCAAAAGCATCAGAGTAAAACAATAACTGTCTGTAAATGACAAAAAGACTTTAAAAAAGTGGCCACAGTCGAAAATCTGATGAGAATTCATTGATAAGGAAATGTAGTTATTTCTATGACATACAATAATTTAGGATAATAATTGGACAAGGGGAGTATTGACAAATTTCTAGAAACTTTATAAACAATTTCTGGAATACAGAAAGTCCCCTACACATGAACCTTCAAGTTGCAAACTTTCAAAGATGCGAACGTGCATTCACATGTCCAACACATAAGTTAGTTCACGTGTCTGGTGTACGTTGTCATGTGCATGCATCCTCTACAAGTGGTTGTGCTTTTGTGTACTTTATTGTACAGTACTGTATAGAGTACAGTAGTACAGTATCTTTATTTCAAGCCCAGGATCTCCAGAAGCAAGCGTAAAAGCAGTGGTGATGTAGCTGGTACTGCTAAGAAGCGCCAAGCAATAATGACGGAGACAAAAGTGAAAATAATTGAGAGAGTGGAGTGAGGCAAAAAGACGGTAGATGTTGCTCATTCTTATAACATGAATTGTTCAACCATCAGCACGATTCTAAAGAAAAAGGACAAGATCATGGAACATGTGAAGTCTACTGTGCTGATGATGTGGACAGTAGTATCGAAGAAGCATGGAAAAGTGATGGAGGAGATGGAGAAACTTCTCAGTGTGTGGATACAGGATCAGCATCAGCTTTGAGTCCCTCTCAGCTTAATGCTGATTCAAGAGAAAGTTAAAAGCCTTTATGAAGACTTGACGAAGAAACATGGTGAAGAATCAGAGGATGCATCTTTTTTTTTTTTTTTTTTGTGGTACACGGGCCTCTCACTGTTGTGGCCTCTCCCGTTGCGGAGCACAGGCTCCAGACGCGCAGGCTCAGCGGCCATGGCTCACGGGCCCTACCGCTTCGCGGCATGTGGGATCTTCCTGGACCAGGGCACGAACCCGTGTCCCCTGCATCAGCAGGCGGACTCCCAACCACTGCGCCACCAGGGAAGCCCAGGATGCATCATTTAATGCCAGCCGTGGCTGTTGTCATCGGTTCAAAGCTAGAGTTAACCTTCACAACATAAAAGTAAGTGGTGAGGCAGCGAGTGCAGATACGGTAGCTGCCCGGGAATTTCCTGAAACACTTCGAGAAATTACTGATGAAGGCGTGTATTTACCTGAGCTGGTTTTTAATGTGGATGAGACAGGACTGTACTGGAAGAGGATGCCGGACCGAAGTTACATCATTAAGGAGGAATAGTTGATGCCAGGCTATAAAGCAGCAAAGAATAGTCTAACATAGTCTAACTCTGTTGTTTGGTGGCAATGCTTCCAGCGATATGAAGTTGAAGCCTTGCTTAGTTTATTATTCAGAGAACCCAAGAGCCCTTAAAAACATAGCCAAGTGCTCACTCCTTGTTTTGTGGAAGAGTAACCCCAAAGCCTGGGTTACACAGACAATTTTCCAGGACTGGTTTTTCCACCACTTTATTCCAGAGGTAGAGAAATATTGCTTGGAGAAGGATATCCCATTCAACATTTTTTGCTGCTCGGAAATGCTCTGGGCCACCCCCCATTCACCCATTCATGGATAACTTTCATCCCAACATCAAAGTAGTGCATCTGCTACTGAATATACATGGCTCATCCAACCTATGGACCAGGGAGTCATAGCGACTTCCAAGAAATATTATTTATGTCACACTTTTCATCAGACAGTAAAGGTGAGTGATGAATCAGGAACAACTTTGTGACAATTTTGGAAGAATTATAACATCTACAAGACCATAAAAAACATTGACTTTGCTTGGCATGAGGTTACGGCCGTCACCATGAATGGGGTTTGGAAGAACCTTTGCCTGCAGTTTGTTCACGATTTTTGTGGATTTGAGAAGGTGGATGAGGAGTCCAAAGAGGTTCTCAGCAACTTAGTGACCCTCAGCAAGAAGCTGGAGCTAGATCTGCAAGAGGACGACTTCATTGAACTCCTTGCTGTGCAACACGAGGAGCTTACTAATGAAGACCTGATGGAACTGGAGGCCGAGAGAAAGGACGAAGAGACACAAGAGGAAGAAGAAGTAACTGAAGAACCAAAGAGATTCACGATGCAGGAAATGGCAAGGGAATTTTCTTTATTTGAGGCGGAACTGTTTTGAGGCACAGAACCCAAACGTAGAACAGTACACAAAGGTTGCAGCAGCCATTCAGAATGCAATCCAGTGCTTCTGTGTCATCTATGACAAGAAAAGAAGAGCCACTACCCAGACATCACTGGATCACTTTTTCAAGAGGGTAGATAGAATTGAATCCAGCAAGGAGATAGAAACTATGCCATTGATGTCAGGCGTGAGTGAAATGGCAGCTTGCCCTCCAATTCCTATTGCTGATGATCCTTCAGCTCTACCATTTCCCACCTCCTCTCCCTCCTCCATTCAGTACCTCTTCTTGCCTGTTCACTCAACGCCAGCTCCTGTATGCCAGCTGTTGTACTGTATTACTGTACTTTTCAAGGTACTGTACTGTAAGATTAAAAATGTTTTCTTTATGTATTATTTGTGTGAGAAGTATTATAAACCTATTACAGTGCAGTACTAGATAGCCAATTGTGTTAGTTGGGTACCTAGGCTAACTTTGGTGGACTTACAAACGTGCTCTCGGAATGGGACTCGTTCGTAAGTAGGGGACTTACTGTATCTATATTAGGTACATATATCCATACACATAACCTAAGAAGGTTTATCATCACTTCTTATTTGACAGTGCTTCCCAAGTAATTTAACATACCAAATAAACGAATTAACATCTCTTTTTTACAAGGTGATAGACAAATCCTTTGAGATTTTCCAGGGGACCTCTGGGAAATCTCAGTTACTTTGAGATCAAAATGACTCCATTTAGAATTTGACTTGGGGAAGTTGTCAAAATGTCAAAATGTTTGAACATTTGACTAAATAGGATGTCAGATCATTATGAATGTACCTAATTATTTAACCAAAGTAACAGTAGAAGACTTTAAAGTCAAACAAAGAAGATTACATAGTTGTGAGCAAAACTTAGCTCTTTTAATATTGAGAAGACTAGATTTTCTTAAGTAATCAAAGACTTGACAAAGACAATGTGAAGCACAGTAAATTATTTTGGTAAGACACAAAATCTTTGCTTTCCAGGTGTATTACCCAAAAGATAAAAAAAATGCCTTTCACAGTCTCTTATCAAGAGCATACCAATAGTCCAAAATGACTTTGTCCTTTTAACAGAGAGAGAGAAAACCAAATTCTAATTTTGTACCAGTGTATTTTTGATATTAAAACTCATTCTTTAAAACTTAAATAAATTAATTCCAATTTTAGTTTGCTTGACCACAGATGAATTCTTTTTCCTAGATTCCTTTTCCATAAACCTTCTGAAACTTTAAAAATATCCATTCTTTTGTCCTATGTTTTTTCCTCTTTCTCATTCTGGAATAACTGATCACTCTACTTCCTTACCTACATTTCATACACAGTTTCCTTTCACCCTTATTATTTCTAAGCAGTTTTAATTACATATATAGATTAGAATTCCTAACCCTTAGAATCCTTTATTCCTAGTGAAAACTAGGAAGTAAGCAATGGTGGACAGTCTGTTTCCCTCGCATTCTGTGGGTTGGCAAATTTATAAATGTATTTCACAATTCCTGGAAGTATATTCTTCCTCATAGTAAATGTTTTTTTTTTTTTTTTTTTTTTTTTGCGGTACACGGGCCTCTCACTGTTGTGGCCTCTCCCGTTGCGGAGCACAGGCTCCGGACGCGCAGGCTCAGTGGCCATGGCTCACGGGCCCAGCCGCTCCGCGGCATGTGGGATCCTCCCGGACTGGGGCACGAACCCATGTCCCCTGCATCGGCAGGCGGACTCTCAACCGCTGCGCCACCAGGGAAGCCCCTTATAGTAAAATTTTTAATGTGGCACAAAACATTTACTAATAGACCAAATAGAAAGTCAAAAGTAGAAAAACCTATTTTCAATCATTAATGTTTTAGTATTTTATCTTATTTGGAAATGATCTGAATATTCAATGAATATTGAATATTCATTTAGTTTATCTCAGTGTAACTTTAAGTTTTCAAAGTACCGAAAAGATTTTGGAAAATTTTAAAGTAAACATAACATAAAGCATAATTATTGTTGAAAAATTTATTTATAAACTTTTATCTTACATCTATTTAATTCACTTGTTCTTAACAATTATGTTTAGATTACTGTAAAAATTTCACAAGGCATTAAACAACTATCAATCATTTTAAGTTTTCATTCTTGCTGACAAATTCTGTGACAGAGGTGACATGAGCTTATTTGACTGTTAGTAAACCTTGGTAGAATAAAGTATTATATTTAATGCCACTGACTCTAAAGACATGCCTGTTTTAATTACACTAAGAAACTTAAACTAGCTTTTAGTTACTGAATATTATTGTAAATCACAGAACTTGAAAAACATTTGGGTTAGTTCCCATATTTCTGAGAGTATACTCAATTTATATAAATGCTTGTTTGTCTTTAAGCCAATTAAATAGAGCTCTTTACAAATTAATTTTGGCAATACCAAAATATAGCTGCAAATACGGTGCAACACACATTTCTGCCCAGCCATATTTTTGGGGCCCCCAACCTAATAGTTGCCAAACCAAGTTCTCAGGATACAAAACAAGACAAACAGGGAGGCAATAGCTGTCCCTGGGAGAGAAAGGATTGCTAATCAATGTTTTTGCCTGCCAGTCTGAATTTGGAAAGGAAGGGACAATGTGAAATTTTACCTTGCTTTTTTGACCAGGCACCACAGATAGAGATCTGGGAAAGCTGACTTTGGTAAGTATTCTTACCTTCTTCTGGCTTCTGCCAATTTTCCCAGGATCCCATCTGCAGGCTCTGGAGTGAGTGGGTTTGTCTCAGCAGGTCTCATTATGGTCACCAGAAACTGTAGGGGAGGAAAAATAATTTTCCCTCTACCCTTGATGGTGAGTGCTTGGCTGAGACCCCTTTTTCTCTAGGATACCTCATAAATAGATAAGCTTATCTAGGTTAAAAGTTCTCCCCTGTAATTCAAGATTATCTTTGGTAAGGTTAACCTACTTGTTCAGCTTTAAAACAAAATTTTATTCACCTGTGGCCTCACACTGGATCCAGTCCAGCTTAAGTCAGACCCAGGCTGATCCTGGACCCAGACTGGTTTTATAAGCTGGACCCAGTCAGACTCAGGCTGATTCTCGACCAATCTGGAAAAAGAAATGCTCAAATAAAGTCTAAAAGCTCATAACACAAAAGCTGTGGAGCTAGGTTCTAGGATCCAAGAGGGACTTACCCACAACCTCCAGAGGCAGCAAGAAAACAGTGAGGTCAAGGGGCTCCACAGAGACCTATGTTTGGTTGCTGGTTGCTCCTGGCAGCTGTTGGTGGTGGGGAGGAGGAGGGGTCTCCTTTGGTTTCTCCTTCTAATACCAGAACTGTTAAAAGCTAAACTGAGGCATATTAAAAAAGATTGAGTTTATTTGAGCAAAAATAGATTTGAATCTGGGAGTGCCAAACCAGAAGTGGTTTGGAGTGCTCCCACTCTGATAACTTCTATGAAGCAAAGATATATGGCGACTCTAATAAGAATAGGTTCAGGGGCTTCCCTGGTGGCACAGTGGTTGAGAGTCTGCCTGCAGATGCAGGGGACGTGGGTTCATGCCCCGGTCTGGGAAGATCCCACATGCCATGGAGCGGCTGGGCCCGTGAGCCATGGCCACTGAGCCTGCGCGTCCGGAGCCTGTGCTCTGCAACGGGAGAGGCCACAACAGTGAGAGGCCTGTGTACCGCAAAAAAAAAAAAAAAGAATAGGTTCAGTGAAGAGGTAAAGAGAAAATTCAGATCAGTTAGTCCCTTCATTTATCTCCAGTTTTTTTATTGTTTGATAACTTTATTCCCAATTTTCCCTCAAGGATTTAAATTCCTTTGTAAACAGAAATCTATAGCTTTTACTAGAAAAGTAATGTTTTAACAAAAAGATCAGCCTCCTAAGATATCTTGAGTCTGTGATTCACCGCTTAACTAGTCAAGCAAACTTGGGATAACTGAGTCTTAAATTTTTGTTTATGGTTTTCATAGGAATTGATACAAATAATGCATTTGTAAGATAAATAGAACAGAACAAGTGTTGGTAGTTATTATTTTTGGAAGGTATTATTTTTGGAATTTATTATTTCCATGTGGTGTATGGAAATTTCACTGGACTTGGGTGTTAGGCTGAGTTATTTTGTTCTTGGTTCTATCACTAATGATACAAACTTCAGTAGTTTTTAAACTTCTTTTGCTCTTAATTTACTCTTTGAAATGGGAATAATAGTACTTACCTAATAAACATGTAGAAAGTAGGAAAATGCTTGGTGATGCCTCAAATATGGATTGGTAAATCGTGCGCCAGCATTAGCTTTTTCAGATTCTGGGTTCATAATTTGTAGGTGGTTGTTTCGGTTTAAAGAATGACAGATAAGAGTTTGCACACCTTGCAGTGGACCTAAACTATCTAGGCAGGTAGCAGTTAAGGATCAAATCCTTGCTCACCTTTCCAGTCTTGTTCTGGGCAATTTCCGTAGTAGTTCCCTGGTTCCAGCTATAAGCAACTAGTTGTATTTTTCTTAATATTGCACCTGTGCTTCTGAATGTGCTATATATTCTGTGCAAAATGACTTTTCCTCTTTATTGCCCTGAATAACTCCTACTCATTCTTTACATTAAATTTAAAAGTCACTTCCTCAGGTATAACTAGGTGTGCCTCCTCGCAGCATTTACCATGTTGATATGAATTGTTGGTACCATTATCTCCTATACACAGGTGGTAACAAATGCCTATTGTTTTAATGATTGTTTCATATTTAAACTGACCTCACCAGTAAGGTATGAAGGAGAAATAGTTTCTGTTTTGACTTTTCTATTTAAAATATGTCTGAGTTCTTATAATTATGAAATGTTATCAATTTGCATTACATAAGGAGCTTGCCAGTCTTGACTTTCTGACCTTTGGAAAATTTGGTACTTTCCGTTTATTTAAGCAGATAAAGGGTCAGTCCTACCCTTTAGGGGTGAGCTTATTCCACAGTGGAGGAAATACCATTTATATTGAGAGCTGCATGGCTTGTTGGATACCTGGCTGGAATCATAAAAAAGGAGAATTCCTTAAGTGTCATTAAGCCCTGTAACTCTCTGTTATTGTTATCATCAGGTTTTCTGCCGAATGAGGAGATAACATTTGTATAGAAACATAAGGAAAAGGAACTCTTGACCAGGAGCCATCTGGAAATAAATAAGCAGCCTTTGTTGCATGATTACAGTAGTGTAATGTCCTGTTTCTGCTCTGCAAGAAAATCTGAGTTGGATTTCCTGATGATGGCATGTGGCAGGGAGGATCCTACTGCAAATCTCTGCCCTGCATGGCTGTATCCAGAGTGGGCAGGGTGAAGTGCAAAAAGAACATGGAACTCAGCATCAGAGTTCGAATTCTGGGAGTTTGAATTCTCCTTCAGCCTGTAACAAAATATATGACTTGACTTTCTCAACCTCAGTTTCCTTATTTTAAAATGAGGTCAATGATGTCTGCTTCACTGGTTTGGGGTCAGGATTAAACACAATTATTTTACACAAATCAAGTGGTATGCAAGTGAAATAATTTTAATAGGGATCTCTTGAAAATGCAATCATTTTAAGCTAAAGAAATTAATTTCTTGTGGTGAAATATTGGATTTTATTCCAGTTGGTGATAGTGGAGGGGGCTATGTTTGAGCAGACAATGCTTTCTCTCTACATTAAATCATACTACATGAGCAACATGATATAGTCAATATAATGTTGTGGCAATGATGAGGATATAAGGTTGATTTGATTTATCATTAGACATATACTATTTTTTCCTCTTTTCATTTTATAATTATTTTACTCCTAAAACTTTTGACATTTACATATAAAGATTAGACAATAAGAAAAAATATACAAATGTATTTCCATTATTATTTATAGCTTCTTTCGTTGACTCTGTTTTTTGCCTTTGTGAAAAGATCAATTAATTTTAAAAAAGGACTAATGGGTTTTTTTAAGGAGTGGTAATAGCTAGAAATATCAGTTTCATGAACTGATTCTCTAATCTCATTCTGCCCGTCGCTTATCTCTCAGCAAATGATTTGAATTGAGATAATAGAAGTATTGAGAGAAAGTATTGAGATAAGCAAGCAAAGTAAGCAGGTGAAAGAAGTTACAGATAGACAAGGATAGTTCCAACTAGACTTTAGCAGATGCAGGGAAAATCTTCCAAACATCTGGTAGTGAGTCTGGCAATGGGTATGGGGGTGGGTCACACGCAACCTGTGCCCTGGCAGCAGTTACCACAATGCATATGTAAATAAGCTTCAGAGAGCCAGTGGTGGCCTGGGGTGGGATAGATTTATGGGGCTTTGCTCTTTGGCTTAAATCAGAAAGACTTTTTTTTCCCAATGCCTCATGTCTGAAATAAGCGTGTAGCTGGAATCTCAGGTTAGGTAAGGTGCAAGGATAAAGAGGAAGGGGGAAGAGGGGGTGGATGACCAAAATGAACTGGAGGCAGATGGATTGCTTAAGGGCCTTGAGGCATTTGAAAGAGTAAAATAAGAGGGAGGAGTGAAATAGGAGGGAGGATTAAAATGTGAGCTTGGAGAGCAGACTGGGATGGTGGTACGTTTGACAAACTATTCTGATGACAAAGTTCAGCTATAAGCTGAGCATATGGTTGATTTGGGCGGGACTGAACAAAAATTGCAGTAGATGAACTTTTTCTTTGCTGCTCTGTATTTCTTTTCCCCTGAATCTACATTTCTTTTTCTCCTTTCTTAACTGTCTTCTGGGCACAGCCCTATTGGTTAGGAAGAATTTATGTGACAATTTCTTGGTGTGTCACTCTTCCGAGAAATACTCACCAGTTAAATATATTAATTAGTAGAACATATTGCTTAGATATTGGTTAGTTGCTTGTAATGGAGGTTGAAAACAAGGCTTTAAACAAGATAAAAATGTCCTTCTCTTTCTCCTAAAAGTCTGGGAAGGTATGGTAACTCTGCATACAGAGGCATCAGGGGTCTGTTTTTATCTATGTTGTTATTCCATTCTGAATATTGCTCTCATTTGCTCAACACCTTGTCCACTTCCTGCCGGTGTGAAGAAGAAAAAAGAGGAAGATTAGGGCCTACTTTTTCCCCCTTTAAAGTCATGACCAGGAGGTTGCATGTGTATCCCATTGGTGCAGACTGGCTCATGTGGTTCCACTGGGATGCAAGGGAGACTGGAAAGAAGGTTTTTTTTTTTTTTTTTTTTTTTCCTGAGTGCCTGTCTTAGCACCATAGACACTTATTTCTTACAGTTCTAGAGGCTGGGAAGTCCAAGATCAAGGTACTGGAAGATTTAGCTCCTGGTGAGAGCTTTCTTCCTGGTTTGCAGGCAGTTACCTTCTCCTGCATCCTCACAAAGTAGGGAAAGAGAGAGTAAGCTCTGGTTTCACTTCCTCTTCTTAGAAGGACACTAATCCTGTCATGAGGGCCCTGCCTTCATGACCTCATCTAAACTAATTACCTCCTAAATATCACATTTCCACATACCATCACACTGGGGATTAGGGCTTCAATATATTAATTTTGGGGGACATAAACATTCAGGCCATAAATGGTGCCTACTCTAGGCTAAAAATTGGGGATTCTATTTCAATAGAAAGGGAGAAGAGAGATTGAGTATAATTATCAGTTTCTGTAGCATTAGTTGAGAAGCCTAATGCTTAATGTAGGGTTTTTATGGAATTTTATTGAATTTAATTTCTAGAGTGGAGTAATATTCTAGGGTTTATTCCTTTATTCAACAAATAGTTACTGAGTCTGGCAAGTACTGTACTAGGTATTGGAGATACATTGATGAGCAAAACACATTTTTTTCCTCACCTTCATGAAACTTGCATTTGTAGCGGGGGTGAGAGAAATCTATAAAATAACCTCACATATAATTATGTGTTGCAAGTGGTGGTAAGCGTTATAAAGGGAAAAATACTGAGAAATTGTATGAAGTTGTGTAACAGAACAATCATCCAGCAGTTAGAAAAGAATTCCCTGGGTGAAATTTAAGCTGAGCTTCAAAGAATACAAACAGAGGGAAGAGCATTTTAGGCAAAGGAGACAGTGTATGCAAAGGCCCTGAGGTGGAAAAGAGCATGGATTATTTGAGGAATTTAAGGAGGAACATGACAACCAATGGAAAGAGGGATATGTGGTGAGGCTATAGACATAGAAAAAGGCTAGGTTAGGCAGAATTTCGTGGAAGCTATCGTAAAGATGTTGATTTTTATCTTAAGAACAATGTGAAACCATTATAATGTCTTTAGCTGGAATTGACATAATGAGATTTGCATTTGGGAAAGCCCACTCTGGTGGCCTGGGGAAGAATGGATCCCAGTGGATACAAAGACCAATTAGGAGGTTATTGGAGGGATCCAGGTGAGAGACAATGGCAGCTTGGAATTAAGCAGTGGCCGTGGTGATGGAGAGAGGTGGTATGTACGCAAGAGATATTTAGGACATTAAAAAAAATCAACACATCTAGTGATACATTGGATACAGAGGATGTTGGAGAGTAGGAGTCAGATTTGACTTTTTGGTGTTAGGTTTAAGCAAGTGGATGAATGGTGGTGCCATTCACTGACATCGGGATCGTTGGAAAGGACTAGGTTTCAAGGGGAAGTTCATGAGTTTTGATATGTTGAGCTTGAGGGCCTTTGAGATATTCACACAGATATCAGGAAAGCAGTTACGTGGCCATGAGTTCAGAGAGTGGTTTAGCTGGAGATATAAGTATATTTGGACAATATTAAAAAAATGAGAGGTGATTGAGACCCCTATCTTGTATGGTCCAGAGAAAGAAGAATGTCTAGGGAAGGACCTGGGGGAGCTAGAACATTTAAAGGCTGATTAGGAAGTGGATGAAACAGCAAAAGCAACTGAAATAGAAAGTGAGCAGAGAGGTAGGGGGCAAACTAGGAGCCTATGGTGTTGAGGAAGGCAAAGTAAGTGTTTTGAGAAGAAAGCGTTTGATGCTGGTGAGAAGTCTAATAAAGTAAGAGTTGAACATGGATGAACTTGGAGGACGTTACACTAAGTGAAATAAGTCAGGCAGAGAAAGACAAATACTGTATGATCTTGCTTATATGTGGAATCTTAAAAAAGGAAAAAAGTTGAACGTATAGAAGCAGAGAGTAGAAATATAGTTACCAGGGGCAGTGTGTGTGTGTGTGTGTGTGTGTGTGTGTGTGTGTGTGTGTGTGGAAATGGGGGAGAGGTTGGTTAAAGGGTACAAGTTTGCTGTTGCGTAGGATGAGTAAGTCCAGAGATCTAATGTGCAGGCATGATGAGTGTACTTAATAATACCTTACTGAACACTAAGAATATACTAAGAGAGTAGATTTCAGGTGCACTGAGCGCACACAAAAAGTGGTAATTATGTGAGGAGATGATATGTTAATTAGCTTGATTGTAGTCATCATTTCTGTCTGCATATGTGTATCAGATCATCATGTTGCATACCTTAAATGTATACAATTTTTATTAAAAAACCCCCAAGAACTGGAAATGTCCTTTAGCAAAATAATTGTTAGTGACATTAGGGAGGAGTCCTTTATGCATGAAAGCCACTGGATTGAGAAGTACCTTGAGGCGAGGAAAGAGAGACAGCAAGTTGGTACTCTAGGAGCAAATTGGGTTGATTTTTTAGCTTTAGGTCATGGTATCACCTATATTTGTGTACCTTTGTTTCCCTGATCTCAAACTCACTTCCCTTTTCTCTCATTGGTACCCATTTGTGTGAATTTGACTTTCAGCATTTATTCCAATTTTTGTACTTTTAATTACCAGTATGTTTATTCATGAAAAATATATTATTTTGAGGTTTTTTTTTTTTTGCGTTACGCGGGCCTCTCACTGTTGTGGCCTCTCCCGTCGCAGAGCACAGGCTCTGGACGCGCAGACTCAGCGGCCATGGCTCACGGGCCCAGCTGCTCTGCGGCATGTGGGATCTTCCCGGACCGGGGCACGAACCCATGTCCCCTGCATCGGCAGGCGGACTCTCAACCACTGTGACACCAGGGTAGCCCTATTCTGAGTTTTTAAAAAATTATCAAAATGCTGTTGTATTTTGTATATTTCTGTTTCTTGAATTTTTTTGCTCAGCCACTCAACATTATATTTTTCAACTCTATATATGTAGACTTAGTTTGCTTCTTTTCTTGGTGTATTATAGTCTATTTTGTGCATTATAGTCTATTTTATTTCACTTTTTTTTTTTTAAAGATGGAACTTTAGGTTGTTCTCAAGACTTTGATATGATAAATGATGATGTAGTAAACACTATTGTATGTGTTTATTGAATTATAGAGTATGCACTCAGTTTCATAAGATGTTGAGTTACTCAGTAGAATGCCTGGCCAGGAGATAGGGATCCAGCTGTGCGGGAGGATCCCTATTTCCTTATATGCTCTCCAAAATTTGATTCTGATATTTTGATTTGGGGTATTTAGTTTCTTTGATTTGTGGTGATATTTTAATGGTGAATATCATGGAAGTAAATGACTAGATCTATATAGTGAAATTTAAGGAAAAAAGGAATATATGTGTTGTGATTCATTCCCAAGTATTTTAAAACAAAATTATTAAATTCTGACCAATTTTCCATGGTAACCTACATCTCTTTTTTTAAAAAAAATTTTTATTAAAAAATTTTTTTTATTGGAGTATAGTTGTCTTACAATGTTGTGTTATTTTCAGATGTATAGCAAAGTGAATCAGTTATACATATACATATATCCACTATTTTTCTTTATAGATTCTTTTCCCATATTGGCCACTACAGAGTATTGAGTGGAGTTCCCTGTGCTATACAGCATGTTCTTATTAGTTATCTATTTTATATATAGTAGTGTGTATACGTCAGTCCCAATTTCCCAATTTATCCCGCCCCACCCCCCTTATCCCCTTGTAACCATAAGTTTGTTTTCTACAGCCGTGCCTCTACTTCTGTTTTGTAAATAAGTTCATTTGTACCCCCCCTTTTTTTAGATTCTACATACATGATATCATATGATCTTTGTCTTTCTGTATCTGACTTACTTCACTCAGTATGACAATCTCTAGGTCCATCCATGTTGCTGCAAATGGCATTCTTTCTTTTTTATTGCTGAGTAATATTTCCTTATATGTTCTCCAAAATTTGATTCTGATGTTTTGATTTGGGGCATTAATTTCTTTGATTTATGGTGATATTATAATGGTGAATGTCATGGAAATAAATGATTAAATCTATATAGTGAGATTTAAGGAAAAAAGGAATATACATGTAATTAATTCCCAAGTATTTTATAACAAAATTATTAAATTCTGGCCAATTTTCCATGGTAACTTACATCTCTTTTTGCTTGGATTACTGTTCCCCCTTATTTAGTTTATGTGCTTAAAGAATCTAAGAACTATATAAAATATTTATAGAGAAATTAATAAAAAACCTATTCTTTAGAACCTAAATAAAATGAGCAATTACAAGTTAATAGTAGACTTTATCAAACTGTAAGAGTTATACTAAACTCTTAGTGAAAAGCTGCTCTTAGGAACTGTTTCCCAATTGTCTTTCTTTCAGGATTTTGAGTTGGCTGAGAAAACTTCTTGATATTTCTGAGAGCACTTTGAAGTGACAATAAACGTGTCACACAGTTCACAGAAGTTTTAGAACTAAGAAAAATGAATAGGTAGATTATATTCTTTGTGTATCTTATATTTGGGTATCTTATATTTATTTTGCAGTAATACAAAATATTTAGTTGGTAATTGTATTGGCATTCATATAATTCTATAACTCCATCTCCCTCTCTTCCCAAATATGGATGGACATATTTCAAATCAAAGTACTTCAGTCCTGCTTAAATTCCACATTATCTATCAGAAGGTTGTTGCAGTTTACCGGGTCAAATTCAGGTTTCCACTACAAACAAATTTTTTTCCTTTTCCATTATGGTTTATTACAGTCTGGCACAGTGGTATGCCTGTAGTCCCAGCTACTCAGGAGGCTGAGGCAGGAGGATTGCTTGAGCCCAGTAGTTCTGGGCTGTAGTGCACTATGCCCTTCGGGTGTCCGCACCAAGTTCAGCATCATTATGGTGACCTCCCAGGAGTGGGGGACCACCAGGTTGCCTAAGGAGGGGTGAACCAGCCCAGATCAGAAATGGGGCAGGTCAGAACTCCTGTGCTGATCCATTATGGTTTATTACAGGATATTAAATATAGTTCCCTGTGTTATACAGTAGGACCTTGTTGTTTATCTATTTTATATATAGTAGTTTGCATCTGCTAATCCCAAACTCCTAATTTATCTCTCCCCCTTCCCCTTTGGTAACTGTAAGTTTATTTTCTGTGTTTGTGAGTCTGTTCTGTTTGGAACTAAGTTCCATTTGTGTCATATTTTAGATTCCACATATAACTGAGATCATGTGGTGTTTGTCATTTTCTTTCTGACTTCCTTCAATTAGTATGATATTCTCTGTGTCCATCCATGTTGCCGAAAATAGCATTATTTCATTCTTTTTTATGGCGGAGTAGTATTTCACTGTGTATATATACCACATCTTCTTTTTCCATTCATCTCTCGATGGACATTTAGGTTGCTTCCATGTCTTAGCTATTGTAAATAGTGCTGCTATGAACAGTGGGGTGCACGTATCTTTTTTTTTTTGAAGATAAAAAATATATTTTAAAAGAACAACAGTCAGGGTGGTACAAATAAAGCAAAGAATAAGATGATCATTAAACCTAATTATTCCAGTAAATATGTTAAAAATTGAGCAAACATTTCAATTATCAAAGAAAAATTGTCAGAGTGAATTTTCTTTTTAGGGTGTATGTATCTTTTTGAATTATAATTTTCTCCAGATATATGCCTAGGAATGGGATTGCTGGATCATATGGCAATTCTATTTTTAGTTTTTTAAGGAATCTCCATACTGTTCTCCATAGTAGCTGCACCAATTTACATTCCCGCCAACAGTGTAGGAGTGTTCCCTTTTCTCCAGCTTTTGTTATTTGTAGACTTTTTAATCTCATGGCTATTCTGACCAGTGTGAGGTGGTACCTCATCTTTTATTTAAACAGAATTTTAAAGAACTCTTCAAAAAGAAAATTTAGTCTTCAAGTGATTATTAAAAATAGCCAAACAAGCACATATAACTCATGGAGACAACTCTAAATAACTCAAAAGACTGTGGGTTGCTTGGCCACCAATCTTCCTTTACTAGAGGTTTGGGATACTATGATAGCCTAAGGACTTGATGCATATCTCAGCTTTTTTTTTCTTCTTCTGACTTTTTGGTCTTGATTCTTACTTTTTATTCCATTAGTTGACTGAGGAAATAATTATCTTTTAGGTTCTTTTAATGTCTAAGAAACAGAGACATTCTCAGATTACCTTACTTAATGGGGTTTATTGTAATGATACCCTGGGAAACAAGGATACAAGAAACAATTTTAACCACCAAACATTCAGGCCTCAAGGAGACCACAATGTACTTTAGGATACAGTTCTTAGTAGCTGTGTCACCCTGAGGCTCAGAAACCCCAGAAACCTATTGCTCCGTATTCTGCACGTCACCATTAGGTTAACATTACTTGCTGTTTCTGCATCTACTACTCCTGACACTTCTCCCTGCCACCCTCTTTGTAAACACTAAGTTCAAACCTCCCCCCCAAATGGTGGTATAGTTAATCACCATCTATTTTAGAGTGCTTTCCTAGCCCCCACAGTGAGCTGAGTTCTCACGGAGATTACCTCCCAGTCTGTTAACCAGCCTCTAAATGGCACCCTCTGGGTCAGCTGCTCATTCCTTGTCCAGACATTGAGACCAAGGTATCAGGATACCTTATTTGTGAGTATGTGGACATGGAAGAACTTGAAGATTTCCTTGAGGTCGACAATATAATTAGAAGTACCTTACTCGACCAGACAAATAAAAATGATGTCTATTTTGTTAAACATATAGGAGAGACTTATACACTACATCTGCAGGCATTTCCGTAGCCGAGATGACTATTCTAAGGGTTTCCTTCAAAGCTAGTGTGGCCAACTTGTCTTGGGTTTCTTGAGTGTTTCTGGGTTTGAGCACTGAAAGTTCCTCATCCTGAAATTCCTCTGTCCCAGGCAAACTGGGAGGTTGGTTACTCTAAAGTCAATTCCTTTTCCTTTTCTTTTTCCTTTACCTTCCTCTCTCCCGCCCTTTCTCCCTTCTTTCCTTCCTTCCTTCCTTCCTTCTTTCCTTCCTTCCACAAATATTTATTGAGTGCATGTTATGTCAATATCTGTGCTGGGTGGTGCAGAAATAGTGGTGAATGGAACAGATATATTTCATTTTCTTTTTGAATTTACAGTCTATGGTCGTAGACGGAACCTGACAGACAGAATGCTGTGTGATGAAAGGCAAAGTGCAGGGTATCTTGGGAGGAGTAATGGGACCTGGGGGCATCTCCATTTGGTTTAGTGGGTACTGAGGAAACAACTGAGAACAAAACAGACAAGCTCTCCCTCTCGTGGATTGCATTCAAATCTGTGTATGTGTGAGTGTGTGGGTGGGGTGTTTGGGGAAGACAATCAACAGGTAAACAAAGTGAGTTTTCTGAGAAAATAGAACCAGATGATGAGATCGTGACTTGGCAAGAGGTCAGGTGGCAAGGAAATTCTGTTTTAGAAGGTGACATTTTGGCTGAGACTTGCATGGCAAGAAGGAGGTAGCCATCCATAGTATGGGAATGGAAAGGAGGCTAGTGTCACTGGGGTTAGAGTAATGAGTGTTAGGAGATAAGGCCAAAGAAACAGGCAGAATCCATATCATTTAGGGTCTTGGGCTTTTTAGGCCATGGTAAGGAATTTTATTCTAGGGGTGATAGGGTAGGTTTTAGGTAACCTGATCTCAATTCCAGGAATAGTTCCCTTCTTGAGTAAGAAGATTAAAGATTGAAGTAAGGTCCACTATAATATTTGAGCTAGAGGGATTAGGAGGTTGGTAGTGTCATTCAAGGTCACAGAGAATTTAAGAAGCGATAATTTATGGAGAAAGAAATTGTGTCATATTCAAGACGTGAAGTTTAAGAGAGGCAGTGAAGAATAAAAATTGCTGGCTAATAATTTTACTTTAAGACTGGTCTTTAAACTAATATTTGGAAGCCATTGTGCACTTGTACCAGTGGTTGAAGAGATGTGATCATATTTGTTTCCCAGAGCAGACAGTACAGAAAGAGGAAATCAAAGAACCTAGGATCATGTGAGAAGACAAGTCCAATTTTACTGTGTCAAATGTTTGTACTTTGTTTTTGAGACATACATAATGGCAAAAATATCTTGAGCTAAGTAAATAAATGCCCAATAACAACAGTTCACTTACTAAAACAGATTTTCAACCCCTATACAGACTAACTTTAAACAATCCTTGCCTTATGGAACATGACTCGATTCTCAAACTTTTAAAGTAATGTTAATTGTCCATAGAAGCACACACTCCAGTTTTAACTTGGGCACTTACACAAAGTAGATGACTAGGTAGCATTTCAGAATGGGAAAGTTTTGGATGAGGCATTAAAGAAAACATGCAGGCTATGAATTTTATGGGAACATTGTAGACGGAAAACATGAGTCTAGTCTGGGTTAATTTGCTGCTTTTCTTTGAGCAGCCTATTTTTGGTAAAAAATTAAGTCTCTTAGCCAGAAAAATAAAACAGTTGGCGATATCTTCCATTTCATGTGCCCATGAATCAGAAGGACCCAGCTGATGCTCAACTCATCCTTGAGAAGGAGACTGACAAGGAAACAAATGAAGGAGAAAAAGTGGTAAGGGAAGAAAGAGGAGGGATCAGGGAAGAGACAAAAAATACGGATCCAAGGGTATGCAAAACTCATCTAAGATAGTCTTTACATGTTACTTTGAGAGGTAGGGTGAAGAGTAATGGACTAATTTTTGCCAGTATAAGCTAGGACAGTTGCAGAAAGGAATAAGAGGAAACCCTCACTTCCTGTGTTATGGTAACTGGTGCTCTGGGTCCAGTAAGGTGGATATGTTTTCCACTGTACAGATGAGATAGAGGAATGGTGGCATAACCTGTACAAAATTTCAGAGATAGTAAATATGAGAACCTGAATGAGTGCTACAGCAATCATGTGTTCCTAATTTTCCGGCAGGGTCATGATTTCAGATTTCTGCTCAGTGTTACCCTTAGGACATTTTTATTTGTGAAACCATGTGTGTCATCCTACTAGAAGCCATGTATTTTGGGTTCCCGTCCAGCACTCTTTCCTTTCACTTATTGCTGAAACCAAGAGCACAATTCCCATTAAGAGAAGAATCTCTGTGCTGTAAACTAAAACAAATCGTGCATTCCTTCCGGGACCATTGTCTTTGTTTTTCTTTTTTTTTTTTTTTACTGTACTTACCACATTATCTCCCAGAGGGAGTCTGTCAGATTCTGTAACTTTGACACAAATTATTCCATAAGAGATTTACCCAAATGATATCTAAGAGAGAAGTGAAATTCTTTCACTGTTGGGGCGATTTACCCTTAAATTATGGGTGACCACTGGGCAACCTATTTGAGATAGCAACTTCTGTAATATGACTAAGCTATGGTCTTTAGAGAGGCATTTGTTTTACTAAAGCAATAAATATCATGGAAAAACAAATCAATGGTTTTGTATGGAAAAATAAGAGGAAGCATTTTATTTTCCTGACTAAAACATAGAACATTTTGGTGATGTAGATGAGAAAGATATGAGAAAATTTTAAGATTGGTGAAAAATTCAAATAGGTATAGACCATATTTGTGAATAGTAGGAAGTACCTTGTTTTGGATGTAGGTAATAAGCAAAGTGAAGATCCTGAGTTATGAATAGTAAAAGGATTTGAAAGTTTAATAACTTCTAAATAAAGAGTGGACTAGTGGACAGATTCTCCACTCTTAAAAATAAGTCTTGCAGAGAATGTTTTATCTAATAAACTTTCCATTGGAAGCACAGGATGTCATGTAAGTTGCGGACAGCTAAAAAGAGGTCTTGTAGAGAATCTCTGATTCATAGAACTTTTTTGCTGGACAATGGCTGATTGGGTCTCACTTAGAGAACACTTCTTGAAGATCTTACTAGATAATGTAGGGAGTTGAAAATAATCTCAGAGGTGCCTCTGCCTTCATGAACTTTATAGTTAAGTAATGAGATACATATAAATATGAAGAGCTGATCAGTCTCTCTTTTACTCTTATCTCCCTCTACTTCCTGTCTTCTATGTCATTTAGGCAAACTATTGTAGGCATATCTGTTTTACTGCACTTTGCTTTATTGCTCTTCACAGATATTGCATTTTTTTACAAATTGAAGGTTTGCGGCAACTCTGCATTGAACAAGTCTATCAGTGCCATTTTTCTAACAGCATTTGTTTACTTCATGCCTCTGTGTCACATTTTGGTAATTTTTGCAGTATTTCATTTTTTTCATTAATATTATATTTGTTATGGTGATTTGTGATTAGTGATCTTTGATGTCACTCTTGTAATTGTTTTTGGTGCTGTGAACTGTGCCCATATAAGTTGGTGAACTTAATCAATAAACGTGTGTTTTCTGACTGCTCCACCAATCAGCCCTTCCCTCCATCTCTCTCCCTCTTCTCTGGCCTCCCTATTACCTGAGACACAACAGTATTGAAATTAGGCCAATTAATAATCCTATAATGGCATCTAAGTGTTAAAGTGAAAGGAAGAGCTACATGTCTCTCATTTTAAATCAAAAGCTAGATATGATTAGGCTTACTGAGGAAGGCATGTCAAAAGCTGAGATAGGTCAAATGCTAGCCTCTTGCACCAAACAGTTAGCTAACTTGTGAATTCAAAGGAAAAGTTCTTGAAACTTAAATGTGCTATTCCAGTGAACACATGAATGATAAGAAAACAAAACAGTTTTACTGCTGATATGGAGAAAGTTTCAGTGGTCTGGACAGAAGATCAAACCAGCCACAACATTCCTTAAGCCAAAACCTAATCCAGAGCTAGGCCCTAACTCTCTTCAATACTATGAAAGCTGAGAGAGGTGAGGAAGCTGAGAGAGGTGGGGAAGCTGTAGAAGAAAAGTTTGAAGCTAGCAGAAGGAAGTTGAATGAAGTAGAATGAAATTGAAGGAAAGAAGCCATCTTTATAACATAAAAGTGCAAGGTGCAGTAGGAAGTGCTGATGAAGAAGCTGCAGCAAGTTATCCAGAAGATCTAGCTAAGATCATTAATGAAGGTGCCTACACTAAACAATGAACTTTCAATGTAGACAAAACAGCCTTATATTGGAAGAAGATGCCATCTAAGACTTTCATAGCTAGAGAAGAGAAGGCAATGCCTGGCTTCAAAGCTTCAAAGGATAGGCTGACTCTCTTGTTAGGGGCTAATGCAGCTGGTGACTTTAAGTTGAAGCCAATGCTCATTTACCATTCTGAAAATCCTTGGGCCCTTAAAAATTATGCTAAATCTACTCTGCCTGTGCTCTATAAATGGAACTACAAAGCTTAGATGAGAGCCCATCTGTTTCCAACATGGTTTAAGAAATATTTTAAGCCCACTGTTGAGACGTACTGCTAAGAAAAAAAAGATTCCTTTCACAACATGATTGCTCATTGACAATGCACCTGTTTACCCAAGAGCTCTGATGGAACTGTACAACAGGTTAATATTTTCATGCCTAATACAACATCCATTCTATAACCCATAGATCAGTGAAAAATTTCAACTTTCAAATCTTATTATTGAAAAAATGCATTTTGTAAGGTTATAGTTGCCATTGATAGTGATTCCTCTGATGGATCTGGGCAAAGTAAGTTGAAAACCTGGAAAGGATTTATCATTCTAGATGCCATCAAGAACATTCATGATTCATGGAAAGTCAAAATATTACCATTAATAGGAGTTTGGAAGAAGTTGATTCCAACCCTCACAGATGACTTGGAAGTGTTCAGAATTTCAGTAGAAGTATCTGAAGATGTGGTGAAAATTGTCAAAGAACTAGAATTAAAAGTGGAACCTGAAGTGTGACTGAATTGCTGTACTATCATGATGAAACTTTAATTGTACTATCATGATGAAACTTTAATGGATGAGGAGTTGCTTCTTATGGATGAATAAAGAAGGTGGTATCTTGAGATGAAATTTATTCCTTGTGAAGATGCTTTGAAGATTGTTGAAATGACAACAAAGAATTTAGAATATTACATAAACTTAGTTAATAAAGCAGTGACAGCTTTTGGGAGGACTGACTCCAATTTTGAAAGAAGTTCTGCTGTGGATGAGATGCTATCAAACAGCATCGTATACTACAGAGAAATTGTTCACAAAAGGAAGAGTCAGTTGATGGGGCAAACTCATTGCTGTCTTGTTTTAAGAAATCGTCACAGCCACGCTAACCTTCAGCCACCACCACCCTGATCAGTCAGCAGCCATCAACATCGAGGCAAGACCCTCCACTGGAAAAAAGATTATGACTTCCTCAAGGCTCAGATGATGATTAGCACTTTTTTTATTTTCTTTTGCGGTACGCGGGCCTCTCTCTGTTGTGGCCTTTCCTGTCGTGGAGCACAGGCTCTGGATGCGCAGGCTCAGCGGCCATGGCTCACAGGCCCAGCCGCTCCGTGGCATGTGGGATCTTCCCAGACTGGGGCACGAACCCGTGTCCCCTGCATCGGCAGGCGGACTCTCAACCACTGCGCCACCAGGGAAGCCCGATTAGCACTTTTTAGCAATAAAGTACTTTAAACTAAAGTATGTACATTGTTTCTTTAGACATAATGCTATTTCACAATTAATAGACTACAGCATAGTCTAAATATAACTTTCATATACAATGGGAAACAAAAAATTTGTGTGATTTGCCTTTTATGATATTTGCTTTATTGTGGCAGTCTGGAACTGAACCTGCAATATCTCTGAGGTATGCCTGTATTCCCATTTCTACCAGATTCTAAACAGACTTGAACTTCCTTGTCTTTTCTCACACAGTTCTCACTTCTTAGAACACAGCTCCTTCCCTTGAGCTCTTTGTATCTAAATCTTACCAGTCTTTCTAGAAATTAGACATTGGGGCACTGGAATCATTATCAGCCATTATGTTAGTCACTAAGAACGATAACTGATGGAAGGGTGGAAAGGAGGATTATGAGCAAGTGGTAGATATAACAAAAGAGACAACAGTGTTCTAGAAACTGGTATTTGATGGAAAAGAGCGTGAGGAAAAGGTAGTGGAAATGGAAGATTTCCCTTTAGAAGAGGAAAGGCAATTGACAGGGAATTGCAGAAAAGTGGTTTGGGAACAATGTTTGGGAGGAAATGGGAACTTTTATAACAAGCCCAGAATGGAGTATTTGATACTGGCTATATATAGCCATTGCCCTTGTGGTATCACTGGAAGGTGGCCTGGATACATTTAAGGGTAGGTGGTGGTGGGCAGAAGACCTAAATTGACATTTCTCCAAAGAAGACATACAGATTGCCAACAAACACGTGAAGGATGCTCAACCTCACTAATCATTAGAGAAATGCAAATCAAAACTACGATGAGGTATCACCTCACACCGGTCAGAGTGGCCATCAGCAAAAAAATCTACAGAGAGGAGCTTCAAGACGGCGGAAGAGTAAGACTCGGAGATCACCTTCATCTCCACAAATACATCGGAAATACATCTACACGCGAAACTACTCCTATAGAACACGTACTGAATGCTGGCAGAAGACCTCAGACCTCCCAAAAGGCAAGAAGCTCCCCACGTATTGGGGTAGGGCATAAGAAAATCGAAAAAACAGAGACAAAAGAATAGGGATGGGGCCTGCAGCAGTGGGAGGGAGCTGTGAAGGAGGAAAGGTTTCCACACACTAGGAAGCCCCTTCGTGGGCGGAGACTGTGGGTGGCGGTGGGGGGAAGCTTTGGAGCCGCGGAGGAGAGCGCAGCAACAGGGGTGCAGAGGGCAAAGCAGGGAGATTCCCGTACAGAGGATCGGTGCCTACCAGCACTCACCAACCTGAGAGGCTTGTCTGCTCACCCGCCGGGGCGGGCGGGGGCTGGGAGCTGAGGCTCGGGCTTCGGAGGTCGGATCCCAGGGAGAGGACTGGGGTTGGCGGTGTGAACGCAGCCTGAAGGGGGCTAGTGCGCCACGGCTAGCCGGGAGAGAGTCTGGGAAAAGGTCTGGAGCTGCCGAAGAGGCAAGAGACTTTTTCTTGTCTGTTTCTTGGTGCGCGAGGAGAGGGGATTAAGAGCGCCGCTTAAAGGAGCTCCAGAGACAGGTGTGCGCCGCGGCTATCAGCACAGACCCCAGAGACGGGCATGAGATGCTAAGGCTGCTGCTGCTGCCGCTAAGAAGCCTGTGTGCAAGCACAGGTCACTATCCACATCTCACCTCCCGGGAGCCTGTGCAGCCTGCCCCTGCCAGGGTCACGTGATCCAGGGACAACTTCCCCGGGAGAACGCACGGTGGCCTCAGGCTGGTGCAACGTCACGCCGGCCTCTGCCTCCACAGTCTCGCCCCACATCCGTAGCCCTCCCTCCACCCGCATGAGTTAGCCAGAGCCCCCGAATCAGCTGCTCCTTTACCCCGTCCTGGCTGAGCGAAGAACAGATGCCCTCAGGCGACCTACACGCAGAGGCGTGTCCAAATCTGAAGCTGAACCCCGGGAGCTGTGCAAACAAAGAAGAGAAACGGGAATTTCTCCCAGCAGCCTCAGGAGCAGCGGATAAATCTCCACAATCAACTTGATGTACCCTGCATCAGTGGAATACCTGAGTAGAAAACGAATCGTCCCAAATTGAGGAGGTGGACTTTGGGAGCAAAGATACATATATATTTTTTTCCCTTTTTCTCTTTTTATGTGTATGTGTATGGTTCCCTGTGTGATTTTGTCTGTATAGCTTTGCTTTTACCATTTGTGCTAGGGTTCTGTATGTCTGGTTTTCTTATTACTTAAATTTTTTTTTTCTTCATAATTATTTTTTATTTAATAACTTCATTTTATTTTATTTTACTTTATTTTATCTCCTTCCTTCCTTCCTTCCTTCCTTCCTTCCTTCCTTCCTTCCTTTGTATTTTTTCTCCCTTTTATTCTGAGCCGTGTGGATGAAAGGCTCTTGGTGCTCCAGCCAGGCATCAGGGCTGTGCCTCTGAGGTGGGAGAGCCAACTTCAGGACACTGGTCCACAAGAGACCTCCCAGCTCCACGTAATATCAAATAGCAAAAATCTCCCAGAGATCTCCATCTCAACGCCAAGACCCAGCTCCACTCAACGACCAGCAAGCTACAGTGCTGGACATCCTATGCCAAACACCTAGCAAGACAGGAACACAACCCCACCCATTAGCAGAGAGGCTGTCTAAAATCATAATAACTCCACAGACACTCCAAAACACACCACCAGACGTGGACCTGCCCACCAGAAAGACAAGATCCAGCCTCATCCACCAGAACACAGGCACTAGTCCCCTCCAACAAGAAGCCTACACAACCCACTGACCAACCTTAGCCACTGGGGACAGACACCAAAAACAATGGGGATTACGAACCTGCAGCCTGCGAAAAGGACACCCCAAACACAGTAAGTTAAGCAAAATGAGAAGACAGAAAAATGCACAGCAGATGAAGGAGCAAGGTAAAAACCCACCAGACCTAACAAATGAAGAGGAAAAAGGCAGTCTACCTGAAAAAGAATTTAGAATAATGATAGTAAACATGGTCCAAAATCTTGGAAATAGAATGGAGAAAATACAAGAAACGTTTAACAAGGACCTAGAAGAACGAAAGAGCAAACAAACAATGATGAACAGCACAATAAATGAAGTTTAAAATTCTCTAGAAGGGATCAGTAGCAGAATAACTGAGGCAGAAGAACGGATAAGTGACCTGGAAGATAAAATAGTGGAAATAACTACTGCAGAGCAGAATAAAGAAAAAAGAATGAAAAGAACTGAGGACAGTCTCAGAGACTTCTGGGACAACAGTAAAGGCACCAACATTCGAATTATAGGGGTCCGAGGAGAAGAAGAAGAGAAAAAGAAAGGGACTGAGAAAACATTTGAAGAGATTATAGTTGAAAACCTCCCTAATATGGGAAAGGAAATAGTTAATCAAGTCCAGGAAGCACAGAGAGTCCCATACAGGATAAAGCCAAGGAGAAACATGCCAATACACATATTAATCAAACTATCAAAAATTAAATACAAAGAAAAAATATTAAAAGCAGCAAGGGAAGAACAACAAATAACACACAAGGGAATCCCCATAAGGTTAACAGCTGATCTTTCAGCAGAAACTCTGCAAGCCATAAAGGAGTGGCAGGACATATTTAAAGTGATGAAGGAGAAAAACCTACAAACAAGATTACTCTACCCATCAAGGATCTCATTCAGATTTGATGGAGAAATTAAAACCTTTACAGACAAGCAAAAGCTAAGAGAATTCACCACCAAACCAGCTTTACAACAAATGCTAAAGGAACTTCTCTAGGGAGGAAACAGAGAGAAGGAAAAGACCTACAATAACAAACCCAAAACAATTAAGAAAATTGGAATAGGAACATACATATTGATAATTACCTTAAATGTAAATGGATTAAATGCTCCAACCAAAAGATATAGACTGGCTGAATGGATACAAAAACAAGACCCGTATATATGCTGTCTACAAGAGACCCACTTCAGACCTAGGGACACATACAGACTGAAAGTGAGGGGATGGAGAAAAATATTGCATGTGAATGGAAATCAAAAAAAAGCTGGAGTAGCAATTCTCATATCAGATAAAATAGACTTTAAAATAAAGACTATTACAAGAGAAAAGAAGGGCACTACTTAATGATGAAGGGATCGATCCAAGAAGAAGATATAACAATTGTAAATATTTATGCACCCAACATAGGAGCACTTCAATACATAAAGCAAATACTAACAGCCATAAAAGGGGAAATCGACAGTAACACAATCATAGTAGGGAACTTTAACACCCCACTTTCACCAATGGACAGATCATCCAAAATGAAAATGAATAAGGAAGCACAAGCTTTAAATGATACGTTAAGCAAGATGGACTTAATTGATATTTATAGGACATTCCATCCCAAAACAACAGAATACACATTCTCCACAAGTGCTCATGGAACATTCTCTAGGATAGATCATATCTTGGGTAACAAATCAAGCCATGGTAAATTTAAGAAAATTGAAATCGTATCAAGTATCTTTTCCGACCACAACGCTATGAGACTAGATATTACAGGAAAAAATCTGTAAAAAATACAAGCACATGGAGGCTAAACAATACACTACTTAATAACCAAGATATTACTGAAGAAATCAAAGAGGAAATCAAAAAATGCCTAGAAACAAATGACAATGAAAACACGACGACCCAAAACCTATGGGATGCAGCAAAAGCAGTTCTAAAAGGGAAGTTTATAGCAATAGAATCCTACCTTAAGAAACAAGAAACAACTCAAATAAACAACCTAACCTTACATCTAAAGTAATTAGAGAAAGAACAAAAAAACCCCAATGTTAGCAGAAGGAAAGAAATCATAAAGATCAGATCAGAAATAAATGAAAAAGAAATGAAGGAAACAATACCAAAGATCAATAATATTAAAAGCTGGTTCTTTGAGAAGAGAAACAAAATTGATAAACCATTAGCCAGACTCATCAAGAAAGAAAGGGAGAAGACTCAAATCAATAGAATTAGAAATGAAAAAGGAGAAGTAACAACTGACACTGCAGAAATACAAAGGATCATGAGAGATTACTACAAGCAACTCTGTGCCAATAAAATGGACAACCTGGAAGAAATGGACAAATTCTTAGAAATGCACAACTTCCGAGACTGAACCAGGAAGAAATAGAAAATATGAAGAGACCAATCACAAGCACTGAATTTGAAACTGTGATTAGAAATCTTCCAGCAAACAAAAGCCCAGGAGCAGATGGCTTCACAGGCGAATTCTATCAAATATTTAGAGAAGAGCTAACACCTATCCTTCTCAAACTCTTCCAAAATATAGCAGAGGGAGGAACACTCCCAAACTCATTCTACGAGGCCACCATCACCCTGATACCAACACCAGAGGAAGATGTCACAAAGGAAGAAAATTACAGGCCAATATCACTGATGAACATAGATGCAAAAATCCTTAACAAATACTAGCAAACAGAATCCAACAGCACATTAAAAGGATCATACACCATGATCAAGTGGAGTTTATCCCAGAAATGCAAGGATTCTTCAATATATGCAAATCAATCAATGTGATACACCATATTAACAGATTGAAGGAGAAAAACCATATGATCATCTCAATCGATGCAGAGAAAGCTTTTGACAAAATTCAGCACCCATTTATGATGAAAAACCTGCAGAAAGTAGGCATAGAGTGAACTTTCCTCAACATAATAAAGGCCATACATGACAAACTCACAGCCAACATCGTCCTCAATGGTGAAAAACTGAAAGCATTTCCATTAAGATCAGGAACAAGACCAGGTTGCCCACTCTCACCACCATTATTCAACATCGTTATGGAAGTTTTAGCCACAGCAATTAGAGAAGAAAAAGAAATAAAAGGAATCCAAGTTGGAAAGGAAGAAGTAAAGCTGTCACTGTTTGCAGATGACATGATACTATACATAGAGAATCCCAATGATGCTACCAGAAAACTACTAGAGCTAATCAATGAATTTGGTAAAGTAGCAGGATACAAAATTAAGGCACAGAAATCTCTTGCATTCCTATACACTAATGATGAAAAATCTGAAAGTGAAATTAAGAAAACAGTTCCATTTACCATTGCAACAAAAGGAATAAAATATCTAGGAATAAACCTACCAAAGGAGACAAAAGACCTGTATGCAGAAAACTATAAGACATTGATGAAAGAAATTAAAGATGATACAAACAGATGGAGAGATATACCATGTTCGTGGATTGGAAGAATCAACATTGTGAAGATAACTCTACTACCCAAAGCAATCTACAGTTTCAATACAATCCCTATGAAACTAGCACTGGCATTTTTCACAGAACTAGAACAAAAAATGTCACAATTTATATGGAAACACAAAAGACCCCGAATAGCCAAAACAATCTTGAGAAAGAAAAATGGAGCTGGAGGAATCTGGCTCCCTGACTTCAGACTATACTACAAAGCTACAGTAATCAAGACAGTATGGTACTGGTACAAAAACAGAAATATAGACAAATGGAACAGGATAGAAAGCCCAGAGATAAACCCCCACACATATGGTCACCTTATTTTTGATAAAGGATGCAAGAATATAAAATGGAGAAAAGACAGCCTCTTCAATAAGTGGTGCTGGGAAAACTGGACAGGTACATGTAAAAGTATGAAATTAGAACACTCCCTAACACCATACACAAAAATAAACTCAAAATGGATTAAAGAGCTAAATGTAAGGCCAGACACTATCAAACTCTTAGAGGAAAACATAGGCAGAACACTCTATGACATCAATCACAGAAACATCCTTTTTGACCCACCTCCTAGAGAAATGGAAATAAAATCAAAAATAAACAAATGGGACCTAATGAAACTTAAAAGCTTTTTTTGCACAACAAAGGAAACCATAAACAAGATGAAAAGACAACCCTCAGAATGGGAGAAAATATTTGCAAATGAGGCAACTGACAAAGAATTAATCTCCAAAATTTACAATCAGCTCATGCAGCTCAATATCAAAAAAACAAAGAACCCAATCCAAAAACGGGCAGAAGACCTAAATAGACATTTCTCCAAAGAGGATATACAGATTGCGAACAAACACATGAAAGAATGCTCAACATCATTAATCATTGGAGTAATGCAAATCAAAACTACAATGAGATATCATCTCACACTGGTCAGAATGGCCGTCATCAAAAAATCTACAAACGATAAATGCTGGAGAGGGTGTGGAGATAAGGGAACTCTCTTGCACTGTTGGTGGGAATGTAAATTGATACAGCCACTGTGGAGAACAGTATGGATGATCCTTCAAAAACTAAAAATAGAACTACCGTACAACCCAGCAATCCCACTACTGGGCATATACCCTGAGAAAACCATAATTCAAAAAGAGTCATGTACCACAGTGTTCATTGCAGCTCTATTTACAATAGCCAGGACATGGAAGCAGCCTAAGTGTCCATTGAGAGATGAATGGATAAAGAAGATGTGGCACATATATACAATGGAATATTACTCAGCCATAAAAAGAAACGAAATTGAGTTATTTGTAGTGAGGTAGATGGACCTAGAGTCTGTCATACAGAGTGAAGTAAGTCAGAAAGAGAAAAACAAATACCGTATGCTAACACATATATATTGAATCTAAGAAAAAAAAAAGGTCATGATAACCTAGGGGCAAGATGGGAATAAAGACACAGACCTACTAGAGAATGGACTTGAGGATATGGGGAGGCAGAAGGGTAAGCTGTGACAAAGTGAGAGAGTGGCATAGACATATATACACTACCAAACGTGAAATAGATAGCTAGTGGGAAGCAGACGCATAGCACAGGGAGATCAGCTTATTGCTTTGTGACCACCTAGAGGGGTGGGATATGGAGGGTGGGAGGGAGGGAGATGCAAGAGGGAAGAGATATGGGAACATATGTATATGTATAACTGATTCACTTTGTTATAAAGGAGAAACTAACATGCCATTGTAAAGCAATTATACTCCAATAAAGATGTTAAAAAAAAAAGGAGCTTAATATGAAAGAAGTTGTGACTGTGTTTTTAAGTATGAATGTTTACTGGATTTGAAATCAGTGGGTTGTGAATTTCAGTACTGGCTCTGTCAGCTCATAGAGGTTCAGGGGTAGAAATTAAGATGTTAAAGTTTATTTCTTAATCTGTAAAATGAGGATAATGACAGTTGCCAGACATTTCTCACTCTGTTGTCTTGATAGTCACGTAATATGATCATATTATGTATATATATATATATGTTTCTTTAGAGTAAGGAATCATTAAAGTTAATGTAAACGTTGTTTAAATTCAACAATTACAATAAGTTTTTCTTAGAGAAGCTAGACTTTATCAGCACTAGAGTTCCAAGTGGAATGATGATATGCCTCCAAAGGAATGACCTCCTCCACTCAGGAAATCAGTGTTCCCTTCTCAGATGAACTACTCTAGGTGAAATGGGTTTCAACAAAGTTGCCACAGGGAATTGAACCTTGGAATCCAATGAAAGATGGAAGGAGATTAAAATTAGTGGGGCCTTATGAGCTATAATTGTTTCTAGACCTTGGGGTTTTCTTGTAACTGAAAAAAAGAAAGAAAGAAAGAAAGAAAGAAAGAAAACAAAGACTTCTTTGTCTTTTTTTCTGTCAGTCATTAGATACCTGCTTCATTGTCCCATATTCAGACTGGTTATTGTATTGAGAATTGTTGCCAATGCTGTGTGCTGTGTTTAGGAAAAGGGTGCTAGAGGGGAGTAATTACAAGTACTTCTGGCCTTTCATCAAAACCCGGGAATCTTAAGTGACAGCTGTTTGAGGGACTTGTCATTCAATTCAGTGGTTTGAAATTCTGCCAGTGGTTAAAAAACCTGTGGTTCAAGAGTTTGCAGCCACTGCGGGCTGCAGAGTCTTACCAGAGCACTCACATTTCATCGGAAACCACCGTTTTGTTGAGCCACAAGGATGCTGGGCAGACATCCTGACCACGATGTTTATTTCTGGAGGGCAAAAATCACAATGGAAATTGGACCTGAGTCAAGCAGAAAATGATGTTTTCCCCTAAAATGTATAACATGCAGTTAGAAATGAAATGCCTGTATGTGTTTTTAGTCCACTGAGAAGATGTGGAAAGAGTTAGCACTGGAGGAGAGTGAGATTTTCCTATATTACTCTTTCTTTCCTTCCTATTAGGTAGAGACGTCATTTCTACCTCAACCAATAATAATTAAATTTCTCTTTCATAGTGTTGCGGTAGATGCATGTGGGATGAAAAGAAAGTAGGAAGTAAAGTACTTTCTAGCATTTGCAAATTAGTTGAGGAGTTACAGTAGATAAGATACAATTTCGAGGCGATTCATAAGCCCCAGTGAGACTTGTAAGTATTGATTGAGTTCAGGAGAGCCTGAGAGTTAGGGAATGAACTCCCTCTAGTGAGATTCCTAATGAGTGGGTTTCTGGGAGAGAATGAGAATGTCACCAAACCCAAGCTGCAAGAGGTGGAGATAGCACCTCCCTGAACTAGTCCTTTAGAATCAGTCTGGTCCATCTCTCTTGTTTCCTTTATTTTGGTTGGCCTCTGCTTGGCTTTTTTTCTTGTTAGAATTGTAGTGCTCTCTGTATTAGAGGTCAAATATTTCCTTATTATCCATTTTCCATGGATATAGTATTGCCTTTTGCTCTGGAAAATGGTTAAGATTATCTCGATGAGGTCTCTTTCATAGATAAAATCTCTAATTTTAAAAAGTTTTAGAATATTATGCTAAAACCTCTTAAAACCATGATAGATTTCTTTATAATATATAAATTAAATAGAAATAAATAGTAAATAAAGAGATTGTTTCTTAGAACCTGTCCTATAGGCTAGGAGAAATTATGTGAAGTGTTCTTACCTCAATTTTATGCTATTGCAATTAAAACAAACATCAGATGGGTGTTGTGGAACTAATGTAAGATAAAAATATTTAAATATGAAAAAGCAAAATGCGTTAACCTATCTCATGTTTTATATCCTTCCTTGATGTCATCCAAATTTCCTATTGACAGGATTACATTGCCTTTATTTTAAACTTGGTGGTCAAGCAGAAAGCCTTTCCTATCAATGTCTGTCCTTGCTCCACCAATTTAAGAAGCCTGTTCTCTGAGAACAAAGGACATCCCGTTCAAAAAGTTGCCCCCTGTAACCCTAACCTGATACCTGTTTGCCTTTAAACCTTCCACAGTAGATCATTCCTCAAGCACACAAAGGCATCCCCTCTCCCAGCTCCACATTTATCAGCAGGAGAAAAGCAAACACCACCATTTCTCAGGTACACAGTGTCTCCACACCTATTACAGTTGAGGGCAGTGGTGACCTCACACTGGCCCAAACCACCCACGAGTAGCCTTTGATGTTACTGGAGCCTCATGTTTTTATACAGTCTAAACACCCTACGTTTGAACTGCAAGAGTCCTGTTTCCAGCCATATTAGAAGTGATATCAAAGATGGTCACATTTTAATGGTCTTTCACTCTCAGAGAGAGCAACAGGCAAGGGAAAACTTGGTGAGGCTGTGTTTCTTCCCTTTTTTTAACTCTCCTGCCCATCCATTCTCCACCTTTCCTTCCCCACAGTATCCATAGGCCACACGACTGTCATTGGAGGGATTGACTGGTTCTGGGAAAAGAAAAAGCCCTCAGGGAAAATGAACCCACTTCTTTTTACAAGTTAAAAAACCCTAAACTCCACGAGAGATAACTGTATGTGAACTTTTCCCAGCAGAGTAGGTAACATTCATTTTTGGGGTTAGGCACTTGGTGGATTTATATCAATAGCCCATTGGGAAAGTAGTCACAAGAGGATAATAATTAGCCAGTGGGCCAAGGAAGTCAGGAGTTCCAGATATAAGGCTGATGATCATTTGAGCAAGAAGAAAGTTTAGCAGTCATATTGTACAAGAAATTCATTTTATAGATGAGGATATTCTTGGTGTGATCAAATTATTTCAAGTGTAGGATGGTGTTGAAAGGCTCTGAGGAGCTATCTTTGATTATTATACACACACATAGGGGAGTTAAATCTTATGTTCAGACACTTAACCATCATATTTGTTTATGGAATTATAATAGTAATAACACACACTTCCTATGTGATTATGTGTCTCATACTCTTCTAAGCACTTGATTTAATTCATTTTACCCTCATTAACTATGAGTTAGGTACTATTGTTATCATTTCCGTTTTTCAGATGGGATAACTGAGGCATAGAGAAGTTAAGTAACTAGCTCAAGGTCACCCAGGTAGGAAGTGGCAGAGGCAGAATCCAAAGCCAGGCTTTGGGCTGCTGAGTCCATACCCTAGGCCAACACGTTATACTATGTCTCTGACAGTATCTTCCTGAGAAAGTCACAAATAGAATTTTTTTTTGTTTCTCACCAGTTTTAAAATTGAAATGATTAGATTAATTTTTTTGAAAGAAAATGACACTTCTGTATTTGTGTTGCTCTTACTGTGTCAGCACAATGATATATAAATATTCAGTTGATCACCCTCTATGTTTGCCTGCCAAGCAACAGTGCTCACTAGGAAGAAAACCCTTATGAAGCTTTGATTAAATTGTCCCATTTGTATACCTCTCTGGATGGAAAAATGGCTTTGGAAATTACTTTCTTTGAAATTGTTAGAGCCTTTTGTTTACCAAACAGTGTACACTGTTAAAAGTAAAACTTGCTCTGTGTTCTAAAGTTTGGCCCAGTTGGTTAATCTTTCAGGAGTGTTGAAAACAGGGCTTTAATTAGCAATTTTATCAGTTAACCCAGTCACTCATCTCCAGTTCTTATCTGAATCCTTGGTAGTGCAGGCACTTAGGGACATCAGAAAAAGGCCGACTTGTCAGTGTGACAGTTGAGAGGACTTCTGTGGAGGGAAAAAGAAAGATCTCAGAAATGGACAGTATTAAATGGAATCTGATACCAATCCAAAAGAAATTATTTCACCAAAGGAAGTTATAATAGGAGTTGGTTTCTCTTGTATTTCTCTGTAATTCTCTATGGCATATCACCTTTGTTGTCAAGACAGAGTCAGTGGTCTTGTGTGATGTGAAGATGGGACCTAAAAAAGGAAATTTCTAAGTCAGTTAGTCACTGAGTTGAACATCACCCTGGAGTGGTTCTTCACTTTGCAGCACCAAAGGATTGTTGGGAAAATTAGCTCAGGGCTTGGAGAACTCAGTTTCCTGGTGAAAGTGAGAAAAATACCAATGACATGAAGTATATAAAAAGAATAATACATTGTGCCTTCTTTAATATAATCCAATCAAGGAGGCTTAGATCTTTTCTTAAACTCAACTTATTTTTCCTTGTGGTATTGTCTATTGATTGTGTTCCTGATTTACTGAACATCTTGTTTTTCCTGTATTTGCACTATATTAAAATGTATCACTACCTGGAAATAAATCTCTATTTCATAAGAAATGAAAAGCACTTAAGCTATAAAAAGAAGATCCATAATTTTATCATCCCAGCATGGGCCTGCTATCATTGCAACAGCAGAGCAAGTAACATACAAAAAAAATTCCATAAGGGATACACTGGAGCCAGGAGATATTTATGCTTGCCTAAGCAGTTCTGATGATTTGATAGTTGAAATGTTTATGCTTTTGTTCACTTAGATAACGTACTTAGGACATCTTTTTTAAACAACAGATAATCATAGTGGTGTACTAAGGGGGCTGACATAGTGGAAGTGGGTATCTGAGAATTATTAAAACAAACTTAGATGGTTGTAGTATAGGGTGACTATTTTTGGTGAAACAATTACTTAGCATTTCATGCTAAAAATGATAGTGTTTTAGATTTATTATAAAACTACAGAAAAACACATTTTTCTTCAGAAGCAGAAGGGTGAAACATTAGTTAGAACTTAAGGAAAATGTACTTTGTTCTTATTTTTCTTTTAGCCATGCTAAAAAGGTAAAATTGGTATATGACCTTATTTTATCTTTTGTTCTGTATTCTTTTTTCCTCTTTATTGTTTGATTTAATTTCAAAGTAGCTAAAAGTGCCAAAATCAAAGACCAGGTTAAATTTTCCCTGAAGGATATTGAATATCATGGTCATTATTCTAAGAAAAAGAGGTTTGTTGAGCTGCTTTGATTTAAACAAGCTTGATAGCCCCTTTTCTGAGGAAGATGCCTCTTGCTTAAAGTTTTCTCACAGCGAAGCAAGCTAAATATCATGCCAATCTTTGAACTTGTAGCAGCTGGAATCCTGCTGCCCTCACTTATTTATTGAGAATTATTAGCAAATAAAAAGCAAAACTTGGCTTAATAGGCTTGATTAGGCTGTTTTCTATAGGTAAACTCTAAAGGATATTTGAATTTCATACTTTATTAATTCCACTAATGGGACATTTGCAACACAATTCCTGACTATTCATGGGGCTAAAGGTTTCTCAGAATTATAGGATAACTACAATAATTATATCATATATATATTATAGATACTATATATTATATAGTAATGTGTATATGTGATTAATAATAACTTTAAGTAGTTAAATAAGTGAGTTCCAAGCATCTCTCTCCCTGACCATTAATTACCTCATAATTTCTCAGTTCATACCCTCTGGTCCTCAGATACCTACATCTAACTGGGATCTATAATATGTTGTTCCATCATCTTTCATTGTTCCTCCCTAGTCTCATATCCCTCCTTTCCTCTTTAGCTGACTTACATTCTATCATTATAATCACTTACTTGCATATTACCTTCAACTCTTTGCCCCTTTCTTTGTTCTACTAACTTCTTGCCTGCTCTGATCCTGAGCAGCTGAACATAGCTGGAAAAACACTCATAAGCCAGCTGACTGGCCTCATTTGAAATCCATGACCACTAACCTCAAGTGAATCTCAGATGACCACAGTCTGTTTGCATTTCCCTAATCCATTCACTCTCTCCATCTCTTAGTAGAATTAGTGGTTCTCAACCAGGGGCAGTTTTGCCACCAGAGGACATTGGCAATATCTGGAGATATTTTTGGTTGTCATAACCTGGAAGAGGGAGCGCTACTGGCATCTCGTGGGTAGAGATAAGGGATGCTGCTAAACATCCTATGATACACAGACAACCCTCCCTGCCCCACAAAGAATTATCAACCGCTAAATATCTGTAGTGCTAAGGTTGAGAATCCCTGTGTAAAGCATTTAATATCTTTTCTCTCTTTAAACTTCCCGACACTCCCTCTAATCTGTACTTTCAACTGATTTTCCTTTTTCATCTGAGAAGAGCAATTTTAAGAGACTTGCTTAAGCACACACTGGCACATTTGCCCACATTCCTGTATCTGTGCTTTCCTTCCTGTTACTAAGGATGGCTATCTCTGATCTTAGATAAGACCAACCACTCTAAATGTGTACTGGATCCGATTCCCTCTCCTCTTTTGAGGGACAGAGTGCCAGTAATTTTCCATTTTACGTCTTGACTTACCAATATCCCCCCTTGCAGTGGATCATTCCCATCAGCAAAATAATATGCTGATAGTATCTTCTATCTTAAAAATAACAACCCCCCCTAAATCTCTCTTGATTTCACATTCTCTTTTAGGGGCAGCATGGTCCCTAATTTTTCTCCTCTCATTCTCTCTCAAACCTGTTCCAACCAGATTTTCATCCCCTCTACTCCAGACAAACAGTTCTTATAAAAGTTACCAATCATGTGTCCACTGTTTAATCCAGTGATCATTTATCTTCAGCTTTCTTGTGCCATCAGTCAATGACTTTTTACACAGTCAATCATCCCTCTTTCTTGAAACCCTTTCTTCACTTGGCTTCAGGACACCACAGTCTCCTACTTTTCTTCCTCCTTCATGTATCTTTCCCCTCAGCTTCCTTTTTAGCAAATTATTGAACCTGAGGGGGTGGTTTGTGGGAACCTCTGACTTTGTAGCCAAGATGGACAAAAGTATGGTAAGCTGAGGACTTGATATTGACCGCTGATGCCTGAAGTGACAGTAGTCCTGTGGGACTGAGCTCTTAAACCTGTGGTATCTGACACTATCTCTGTATAGTTAATGTTAAATTGTAGGACACTCGGTTGGTGTCAGAGAGTTGGAGAATTGGTTGGTGTGAGGAAAAAGCCAATCATTTGGTATCAGGAGTGGGATTTTCTAGAACAGCCCTGGCTCATGGATGATGTTGAAGAAGCACTCTAATGGAGAGGACAGGGCCCAGAAGGGTTCCACAATAAGATGGAAACGGTTTATACCAGATTGAGCTACCAAAGGAATGCAAGGAGGATATAGGCATGAGTAGGGATCCTCTTGTTTCTAAGTATGAATTTGGAATTGTGTGAGGAGCAGCTGGATTCTATTGCCACTTGGATAGTGCCCTATAAACAACTCCCGACTGACCAACAAAGAGCTGTTTGGCTTATGGATGGTGGTTCCAGGGTGAATGGAAAACATCCCATTTAGAAGGCCACCACTCTGATAGAGGAAGGGAAAAATAAATCAGCTCAGTGGGATGAATTGCCTGGTCTTTTCTTAGCAGTGATGGAACAATTGAACAATGACAAAAGCCCCTATGTTTTGGTTTTTATTGACTCATGGGCGATGACCAATGGCTTGGCCTTATGGTCAGGCAAGAGGGAAGTGGACACCTGGTCTACTAAAGGAATGCTTTTATAGGACACAGCTCTATGGAAGTCACTATGGGAATTTGAGGGTTGCATTAAAGTAGGACATGTTGACGCCCATCAGAAGAATCCTCTTCCAGGTTCAGAAGGTAGTTGGAAACACCAAGTAGACTTCTTGGTTCATTCTACTGAAGTGGTTCATTCTACTTGGATCCATAAACTGAGCAGACATGGTGGGGGAGACTGCAGTAATGCAGAGATAGGCTGAATCTGGGCATATTCCTCTTGCACCCTCTGAGGCACAAAGTGCCAACAAGAACTGTGCTGTTAGAGACTGCAGAGAGACAGAGATTGCAGATGGCTATGTGGAAGATTCCTAGGGGGAAGGCCTTGCACATAGCTGGCAAGTGTATTATCTTAGACCCATGCTGGTAGCCCCAGGAGGCTATAAATGGATCGTGACAGGAATAGACACTTACCCTACACCAGGCTTTGCATACTTTGTGATAGATGCAAATGCTCATTATACCATTAAAGGATTGGAATAGAAGGTACTGTACCAATTTGGGCTGCTGAGTTATATTTCTTCAGACTAAGCAACACATTTTACATCCCATAGTATCCACCAGTGTTCAAAGAGCTATCAAATCAAGTGGACATATCCTGTTGCATTTCATCTTCAGAATAATGATCTAATAGAGAATTGAAATAGGCCTTTGAAACATTTGCTGTCGTAAGTTAGGAGATATATAGGCATAAAGGGCTGGTTCATATGCTTTCATGAGTCTGTGTTTACATTCATATGAGAGGGCCAAGGGTGAGTCCCCACTGGATAGATTCCCCTGGTTTTCTGAGGGATCTGAAGAAGATGAGGGTGAAGGAGGATGGTAGTGCGACTATACAGTTCTTCTCTTTATCACCTCAGCTTTCTCTTTTTTCTACCTGCTGCAGTGGTCCCAGGACCAGGGAAGCAAGCATAGATGATTGCAGGTGCCAGAAGCAGAGATGATTCCTAAGCAAGAGACTTGTAACTATACCTTTAAACTTTTATTCCAGAATTTCCAAGGGCTTGTTAGGATGGATTGTGCGTTCATCCCATCTGATAAAGTTGGGGCTGACAGCTGAATTCTACTATTATGTCTAAGGTTGGGACAGATCATTGGTTCTGTATCTGTGTATCCCTGCCCTAACTGAATGGGAGTGATCTGAGGGGAAAACACTGGCTAGACTAGTATTGCTGCCGTATATCTGGACCAGCACTGTGGATGAACGTAATGTCCCTTCCAAAGGTGGAAATATTTGGGTAAACATAAATGACAAATGGAGAGAAGGAGAAATAATAGCTGTGGGTAAAGGAATGAATAAGTGGGTAATGCAATGAGGGAAATCCAACATTATATTAATGCTTTGAAGGAAACTCAGAACAAGGGAATAATATCATTTCTTCGCACAATTGTACCTGTTGCCTGGAAGGGTAAAGCTATGTGTTTGCTGAGACCAGCCTTGCTTTGGAAAATTGAATGGTGCCATGCAAACCTGAGAGGCATTGCTCTGGGAAACATTCTGGTCATATGAGATGATGATGAACTGGACCAAATGTTAATAACTAAGTGCATCTAGTAATGTGCCAGTATCTTTTTTTTTTTTTTTTTTTTTTGCGGTACGCGGGCCTCTCACCGCCGTGGCCTCTCCCGCTGCGGAGCACAGGCTCCAGACGCGCAGGCTCAGCCGCCATGGCTCACGGGCCCAGCCGCTCCGCGGCACGTGGGATCCCCCCCGGACCAGGACCAGGGCACGAACCCGTGTCCCCTGCATCGGCAGGCGGACCCCCAACCACGGTGCCACCAGGGAAGCCCCTGTGCCAGTATCTTTTAACTTTCATTTTCGGGTTATATCTACTACAGAGGATATCATCTGGGAAGGAATTTCTGAGAACTGCTTTCTGTTGACACCTCAAAATGTGTAGAGTGTGGTTCCCAGCAAACTGATCCCTGCGTAACTATAAACAATGATGATCAAATGCTTAGAAAGGTACCTGGCTATAATGGATAAAATATAACGGCAGCATGCCCAACACGCTACAGTATGCCAGGCACAAATACATGTCACCCTTGTTTTTGTGGATGGAAAATGCAAAATAGGGAAAAACAGTGGGGTCCTGATGGGATTAAAACAATGGCCGTCAAGTAGTAGATCTGCGTTCTCCTGGGCAATGGCCCCACACTGAGGTGAAGAAGGCTGTGAGAGGTCTTATGGCATACTCAAACTAAGTTGCATCTAGGTGTGCCTACCACTCAACTAACTCTAGTATGAGGGACCAAACATTCTGGAGTGCAAAACACGTATACTAACTGCACTTAGGCGTTTGGCACATAATGGCTACACGAGCATGATAGATTAAACAACACTGGCTCATAAGACAGAAAGAACCTTAGTGGAGATAGGTGCCAGTCTAGGTATCCTGGAACAAACTGAATTTGTTTTTAATGAGGAGCACCATTCAAAGGAAAAGGATTTATTAACTAGGATAAGCCTATCAGAGGGTGTTCTCTTTCGGAGGAAGGCAAAGGCTAGAAGTCAGCCTGGAAAGATGGGGATTTAGCAAAGTGGATCAATCAAACTCAGCATATAATGCTGAATGATTCTAGAACCCAGCATTGGGAAAAGGCCTGTATTTGACTATTTTAATACAAATGGAGGCTGAAGAGGCCATGGGATAATGGCCCTCAGTGCTAGCCAAATTTATATATATAGTCTTCCTCAGAGTAAACTTTTCAGTGTGGTATAAAACATGTTTACTAATAAACTCAAATATCTCTAGTTCTACTGTAAAAAAGAAGCCCAAGTGAATAAACCTATGCTCAATAATTAACATTTCAGTATTTTTTTTTATTTGGAACTGATCTAGATAGTCAATGAATATCTATCATTTAACTGATCTCAGTAGAACTTTAAGGTTTCAAGCTACCCATAAGATTTTGGAAACTTTTTAAAGTTTATTTTTATTTATTTTTAACATCTTTATTGGAGTATAATTGCTTTACAATGGTGTGTTAGTTTCTGCTGTATAACAAAGTGAATCAGCTATACATATACATATATCCCCATATCTCCTCCCTATTGCATCTCCCTCCCACCCTCCCTATCCCACCCCTCTAGGTGGTCACAAAGCACTGAGCTGATCTCCCTGTGCTACGTGGCTGCTTCCCACTAGCTATCTATTTTACATTTGGTAGTATATATAAGTCCATGCCACTCTCTCACTTCATCCCAGCTTCACCTTCCTCCTCCCCGTGTCCTCAAGTCCATTCTCTAGGTCTGCGTCTTTATTCCTGTCCTGCCCCTAGGTTCTTCAGAACCATTTTTTTTTTTGATTCCATTATATGTGTTTATTTGTCTCTTTCTGACTTACTTCATTCTGTATGACACTCTCTAGGTCCATCCACCTCACTACAAATAAGTCAATTTTGTGGAAACTATTTTGAAGTAGACATACCATAAAGCATAATTGTAATTGAAAATTTCATTTATAAATTTTATCTTACATCTATTTAATTCACTTGTTATTAACAATTATGTTTAGATTAGTCATGAAAATTTCATGAGACATTAAACAGTTCATTATCATTTTAAGTTATCATTCTTGTTGACAAATTCTCTGACAGAGGTGACATGAGCTTATTTGACTGTTAGTAAATGTAGGTATAATAAAAGTATTATATTTAATGCTGATAACTCTAAAGGCTTGCCTGTTTTAATTAAACCAACAAACATAAACTAGCTTTTATTTACTGAAGAATATCCTAGATCATGTGAACTTAATAAAACATTTGTGTTAGTTTTTATATTTCTGAGAGTACACTTGATTTATATAAATGCTTGTTTGTCTTTAATTCAATTAAATAGAGCTCTTTATAAATTAATTTTGACAATACTGTTTGGAGGTAGAAAAAATCACATTTATAATATACATACATAGACATACATAAACATACAGACAGGTGCAAACAGATCTTATAGCTTTTGTTTTAAAATTTTAGCCACAAGACAGGTATAATAATTCATAACTTACTAGTTTATAAAAGAACAGCTGGATCAAAATCATGTTTCTAGCAGATGGAATAAGTTTACCTTCTCAGATGGTGAAAGCTTTTACTAACATTTGTGGAAGAGACTTTTACGATTTTTTTAAGGCCTAGTTTTCAAAATAGGCTTTCCTTTTTTTTTTTTTCTTTTCTCTCTTTCTGATAAGAATTAACTTGGTTCCTGGAGAAGACCGTGTAGAAAACTTACATCTCAAAAGATACAGAGAAAGAATGCAAATTCCACCAAGAGAGACTTTTGTTCCATAAGCCTAGATCTTTACAATAATTGCAAGCCTTTAAAATGAATAGGAAGGTTTTGAGATTGGTTAAAAAATAGGTGAATTTTGAAGTGTTTTTAGAGCCACACTTCTGTTCTTATAAAGATTAGATTTGTAAGATAAGTATGGTTGTTTTTAATTCCTCAAAGAATTGGGTTGCAAACTGCATGATTAAAGAGGCTGCTCCACACATCCAACTACATTATTCAATTTGCTTCTTTATATCAGGGAGAAGATCTTCAACTAAAATGGAAATCAGAAATTTCCCATGTTCTAGATTTAGAACTGTGTGTCTTTGGAATGTTTTAGTAAATCCTTCCATAAAGCCTCGAGAATGTTTTTCCTTCCCTCTGGGTACATGGGTTCATTTTAGCATAGGGGAGAAAGCCTCAAAAAAAGTTCTTATCAGACTTTGAATATATGCTTCTAATTTGGCCAACCTCTGACCATAGAACTACTTAAAAAAACCCAAAAATCTCATACATCTTGTCGGGTTTCAGCGGGGACAAGCACTAAATATTCCTGGCAGTGCTGAACACCACCTTGGCCACAAGAGGCATCCCCCCAAAAGGTGCAAAACATATCACCCTCCCAAAATCCAGAGTCACTCCCAAGGATAACTTAAAAAAAGAGACCCAGATCATTCCCCTTGAGGGCTGGCAACAGTCAGCAAGACACTAGCTGCAAATGGGAGTACTTTTCTAGCCACAAATGGGGTGCAACCCACATTTATGCCCAGCCATATTTTGGGGGCTCTCAACCTTATGGTTGCCAAGCCAAGTTCTCAGGACACAAAATGAGACAAAAAAGAAGGCAGTAGCTGTTCCTGGTAGAGAAAGACTTGACAACCAGTGGGTACCTGAAAGCAAGTTCACGAGTCACAATTCAAAGATTTAATTCTTACACATTTTTTTTTGCCTGCCAGTTTGAATTTGGAAAGAAAGGGACAATGTGAAATTTTACCTTTCTCTCTCAGCCAGGCACCACAGATGGAAATCTAGGACAGCTGACTTGGGTAAGAATTCTCACCCTTTACAGGTTTCTGCCAGTTTTCCCAGGATTCTGTCTGCAGGTTCTGGAGCAAGTGGGGTGTCCCAGCAGGTCTCATCTTGGTACCAGAAATTATAGAGGAGGAAAAATGATTTTTCCTCTACGCTTTGTGGTGGATGCTTGGCTGAGACCCCTGTTTCTCTAGGGCGTCTCATGAATAGATAAACTTATTTGGCTTAAAAGTTCTCCACTGTGGCCACTTTAATTCAAGATTATTTTGGTAAGGTTAAACTGCTTGTTCAGCCTTAAAACAAACTTTTATTCACCTGAGGCCTCACACTGGACCCAGTCCAGCTTAAGTTGGACCTAGTCTGACCCTGGACCCAGTCCAACCCCAGACCCAATCTGGTTTTTAAGGCAGACCCAGTCTGGAAAAAGAAATGCTCAAATAAATTCTGAAAGCTCATAATGCAAAATCTGTAGAGCTAGGATCTGAGAGGAACTTTCCCATGACCTCCAGAAGCAGCAAGAAACCCACAGGCTTGAGGGGCTCAAAAGGTACCCACGCCTTTTCACTTATTGTTCTGGGAACCATCGGGTCTCCTTCAATTCCCTCTTTTGACGCCATTAAAGGATTAAACTGAGGCATATTAAAGTTTTTTTTTTTTTTTTACATCTTTATTGGAGTGTAATTGCTTTACAATGGTGTGTTAGTTTCTGCTTTATAACAAAGTGAATCAGTTATACATATACATATGTTCCCATATCTCTTCCCTCTTGCGTCTCCCTCCCTCCCACCCTCCTTATTCCACCCCTCCAGGCGGTCACAAAGTACCCAGCTGATCTCCCTGTGCTATGCGGCTGCTTCCCACTAGCTATCTACCTTACGTTTGGTAGGGTAGATATGTCCATGCCTCTCTCTCGCTTTGTCACAGCTTACTCTTCCCCCTCCCCATATCCTCAAGTCCATTCTCTAGTAGGTCTGTGTCTTTATTCCTGTCTTACCCCTAGGTTCTTCATGACATTTTTTTTTCTTAAATTCCATATATATGTGTTAGCATACGGTGTTTGTCTTTCTCTTTCTGACTTACTTCACTCTGTATGACAGACTCTAGGTCTATCCACCTCACTACAAATAACTCAATTTCGTTTCGTTTTATGGCTGAGTAATATTCCATTGTATATATGTGCCACATCTTCTTTATCCATTCATCCAATGATGGACACCCAGGTTGCTTCCATCTCCGGGCTACTGCAAATAGAGCTGCAATGAACATTTTGGTACATGACTCTTCCCGAATTGTGGTTTTCTCAGGGTATATGCCCAGTAGTGGGATTGCTGGGTCACATGGTAGCTCTATTTGTAATATTAAAGTTTTAAAGTTTATTTGAGCAAAGGTCAATTCGAATTGTGCTGCAATCCATCTAGCAGGTGGAAAGGAGCTCTGAGGAGTTGTACAAAATGACTTTTATAGGCAGAAGGGAGTGGGAACAAGGAAGTTATACTAGGCAAAAGAGTGGGTTAGTTATAGCAAAGTGACTTTCCTTTGGGGGATGGCAAGAGTCTGTCAGGCAGACTACCTAACTAGTGCTGATCAGGTGATTCCTGATTGACGGGTTTAAGATTCCATTTCTGGGAGAGTCAAACTGTAATTAAGTCAAGTCTTGGTTTGGTGATATGGGGCTTAGCATAAGTGATTCCATTTTGGGCCTGTTGTCTTGTTTCTAACATTGACAACCGGTATCTGATGTGGGACAGTCTTGTGGGACTGAACCATCAAACCTGTGGAGTTTGATGCTAACTCTTGGTAGTTAGTGTCAGAATTGAATTGTAGGACACATACTTGGTGTTGGAAAGTAGGAGAACTGATTGGTGTGAGAAAAAAACCACTCACTCTGTGTCTGCCGAAACTCTAAACACTGACTGCTCCAGGCCTCAGCCCTAGATCTCTTCTCTGCCCTGTCTACACCGGCTCCTGATTAGAGAATACATTTAGTTTCATGACTTTAAACACATTCTTGAATCCCAGGTTTTGATTACCAGCCTGAATTTTATCATCAATTTCAGACTCTTTTGTCCAGGTGTCTTCTTTATATATTCACTTAGATGTCTAGTGCATATCTCAAACTTAGCATTTGTAAAACCAAACTCCTGCTCTTTCCTCCCCAAACTTCTCCTTTCATACTTTTTCTCACTAAATGATAAGTTCATTCTTCCTGCTGCCACAGCCAAAAACCTAGGTGTTATCCTGTCTCCTTTTTTGTGATCTCGCATTCTGCATCCAATCTATAAACAATTCCAATTAACTCTGCCTTTAAAAACATCAGAATTTGACAGTTCCTCACCATTTTCATGGTACCATCCTGATCAAGCCACCATTATCTTTTACTTGGAATATGGCAAAATGCACAATATCGTTCACCTTTCTTTCACTCTTGCTGCCATCTATACAACAGTATAAACTTGAGGGGGCAGATAAATTAGGAGCTTGAGATTAACAGATATACACTACTATATATAAAATAAACAACAAGGTCCTACTGTATAGCACAGGGAATTATATTCAATATCTGTAATAACATATAATGGAAAAAAATCTGAAAAAGAAATATATATATGTAACTGAATTACTTTGCTGTGCACCAGATTCTAACACAACACTGTAAATCAACTATACTTCAATAAAAAAGTAAAACCTTGAAATGATTTTCCCAGCAAGAGATCCTAAAATAAACAATGTAATATACTTATGACACAATGTTGGTTAAACACTTGATAATTATGTTTCTATACATATTATCCAGATCCTTATATGTGATTATTTTTAGATATGAGTATTTTTAAGAGACTATGAAAAATAAATATCAAAATTCAATTGTGTCCATCAGAGGAAGCTATGGCACTAATAACCCATCTTAGTGTCTTTCTCTGCCTCTTTGTGAGAAGTGTGATTAACATGGAAAGCTTATGATATTTGGAATCAGTATTAGCTTTGAAATCTGTCTCTTCCACTTACTAACCATGTGATCTTCATCTATTCATTTTACTCCTCTTAGTTACTGTTTTTATAAAATGACTTGGCAGCATTTTTTTTGAAACTAGAAAAAATTTATCTTCCCGATTTAAATAGTTTTCAAAGGTTACATCACCTTAAACGTTTTGAGATAGCTTCTATTTTCTCTCCTATTGCAGTTATCCACTATGCAAAATATAGTGCAACATTATCCACTTTCTTTTGAATTTATTGCGTGTGTCCATGGAGACGTTTACTAATCCCTACTCTCAAAAACTCCAAAAGGAGATTATGTTTACACTTTTAATAGAGAAAGTGAAAAAATAGATAGGGTTCAGTTAACTCAGTTGACTATATAGACGTTTTCTTTTGGAAGGGGGAAATTAAATAAGCCTCACAATAAATAGATTTATATTTTATTTTTGACTTTACCATCATCAATTTAGGACAACGGAATGAATCATTTTGTATGCTAATAGAGGTCATAGAACAGTCATTGATTTGATACCAATGTCTGATGATTCACACCAGTCCTTTTATTCTGTAACCTTTTAAAGGACATTTATTAACTTTTGTAGGATATCTTTCTATGGGATGTGAGAAAGGTTTATCATATGGAACAAACTCAAAGAAAGATATTAACTTGTATGAGATTGAACAGCACAAAATCAGTGGTCCATTACTCAGAATGGCAGCTGTAGGTCAGCAAATAATTATAATGAAGAAATGATTTTTTTTATGATAATAGGATCTCACAAGTCTTTGGATCATATACTTGCAAAATTGAAAAATGGAAGTTATAAAAAATTAAAAATGGGAAGCGTCTTCGTTCAGCCTGATGTGAAAGGATGGTTGGTGTTTTCCTGCATTGTACCTTTTCTTACTGTTTCTTTAATAAATGAGACGAGAGGGCAAAAAAAAAAAAAAAAAGTGTGGTATAATCACAACTTGGAACACTATAGAGTCATTAAAAACTGTAATGTTGAAGGATTCTGTGAATACGGGAAATTGTTCACAATATGGTGGCAGATAAAAAGATTACATGACAATTTGTCTAATAGGGTATACGTTTTGTACATATATATCCTTATTTGCACATAAAAATGTTGAGAGCTTATTCTTGAGAGATGATGTATTTCTTAAGGTCATTGTAATTACCTCACTAATTTTACTGAATCAATTGTTGGCTAGGAGGCATTCAGGGAAGTGTGGGGCTATTCTACATAGTCATTCAAGGATTCAGACTGACATAGGTTCCACCATCTTTAACTCAGAGTTTCCAGTGTCCCCTGGACACTGACAGTCAATTGGCAGATGAGAAAAGAGGGAAAGTGGAAGATCTCTGGAGAGTTTTATGGGCCAGGCTAACAGGCTAATCACTTCTCCCACATTGGCCAGAACTCAGTTCTATGGCCTCATCTGATTGTAAGAACGGTAGGCAATGTGGTCTGCCTGTATGCGCAGGAGAAAAAGGGTTTTGGTATATACAGAGCAGTCTTTGTCTCAGGTAAGATCCTGCGTAATCTGTATAGTCATTCCCATGCTTTACTCTGTTTTTAAGTGGTCACTGGCTTTCCATGACTCTGCTTAAGTCAGAGAGCAACACAGATCATCACTTGATTTTGTACTAATTTTCATTACTCTTTCCACCACCAGAACTTGAGACTTGCAGCAGGATTCTGTATGAAGGGACCTAGGGTTAACTTATTAATATTGCATTGGCCAACTCATACTCTGTTGTGTCAACCATTATTGCAATTTGAGTCAGTCTTGACAACTTACCACCAATCCCCTGAGCCTCATAAACTACAAATCATCATAACAAATGACCACAAAAATAAAATGGCTAATTGCAGCCACACACGTTTTATATACTTGGCATTTAGTGCATAGTATCAATAGGTGTTAGTGGAATGCTCCTTGACTGACTGATAGTCTTCCTACATTTTTCAGAGTGGCGTACTTTCCTGTCCATAAGCTGAGAGCCCCTGGAAGGCAGAGACAATGCTCTTATTCTGTAAATCTGCTGGTATGTTTTTAATTAGTTAGTCTTAATTTTAATTAAAAACTAATTAAGTTTTTAATTAGTTTTTAGTCTCCTTCTGCCATACAGTGGGGAATATACCAGCTTTTATGGTTAAGGCCAAGTGGGAAGATCTCTAGGTTTAGAGGTAGAAGCTAAGCTTGGGAAATAATTGGCTCTCTGACAGGTCCATGGACTCAGTGGTCTTCACTACATCTTTTTTGGGTGATTTAGGCAAGTAATTTATCTTCTCTGTCCACGACTTCTTCATCTGTAAAATGAGGGTAACACTAATAACACCCTCTCTATCTCTGGTATCCCTGTAAAGATCAAATTATTCTTAGTTTTCACTTATAATTTTAAAGGATGTATGTGACATATTTAGACTTTAGATATATATGGGCTTTTACAGTATTCAGTTAAATTCTGCTGGATAGTCTCCATTTATCTTTCTAGATCCATTCTCTAGTCTTCTCCATTTTTCCCTGTTACCTAGAAGGCTGATCGCTATGGATTATTGTCAGCTAGGCACTCCTGACCTATGGATTAAGCCAAAGGGAAGTGCCAGCTAGAGATCGGATGGGTGGAAGAAAAAGAATTTGGAGTATTTACTCCACAGCTTCTTCTCTGCCGGGTTGTGGGTTGGCAGTGACTGTGTTCTTTCACCAAAGGCCACAACTCCTGCCTGGTAGGTCTATTCTGCAGTTATAGCTTTCTCCATGTTCCTTTGATGGCTTTTCTCCCTTGCCTTTTCAAGCGTATGGGTGGTAGTGGTCTCAGGATTACTAACCTTTGGGTGTTTTTATCATCCCTTATAGTTGCCTTTACTCTGCCCACACCTTTGTTAAGTGGCCCTTCATTAATCTCAGATCATTCACACCTTTTGAGTGTGCCATCTGTATGCTGTTGTGGCTCTGACCTACATGTAATCCAAAGACATCTGTGCTGCATCACCACACTTAAGGAAATGATGGTGGTTAATCCATGAGCTGTAACAAGAGATTTCTTCAGAGATGGAAGTAATCTTCATGTTCCCCTGTATGCATTATGCAGAATCAACACAGGCCAAGCATATAAACAGAAAATTGAAACAAAATTCCTGACATTTAGGGCCTTGAAATTTCAGAGATGTCATCAACTGAGAAAAAAACAATGAAAGGGCATATACACACTGAGAAATTTCAGACACAAATTATTTACAAGTTGTGCAAATGTTGTGTATGCCCAATAATATAGGACATTACACATGCAACCACATTCACCTAGGTCAGCAACTAAGCAGAAGACCCTCTAATTCTCTCCTGCTTGGGAAACTTGTGGCCCCCTCCTCAAAGAAGTTGTGTTTTTCCTCTGAAGATTTCACCTCTGGTGCCCTTCAAAGTGTTTCTCTGGTATAACACAGGGGTTTAATATATAATTAGGTTGACCCTACATCTCAGTTTGACTGAGACGGTTTCGGTTTAATTAAGTACCAGCTTAATTATTAGTGGCACCCTTTTACATCTTAAAAGTGTTCCAGTTTGAATGATAAATTATATGGTCCCCCATGTATAATGATCCTTTACTGCTGTTTGTGGAGATCCTGGATATAAGCTGTGTATAACCTGTGTAAATTTCAAATTCGCAGCCTCATTCTGCTGTACTGCTTCATTTACACGGACTCTTCTATGAGCATATGTGGCTCTTGGTTTGTTTCTGTTACTGGCTACCTAGATACGGTAGATTTAATTCTCTGGCCACTTAGTTTTGCTTTCTTGGCCTCCTGGTTTAGCTTTCAATTACAGGTTGAAATAGGCATTCTCTGTAGGTATTTCACCCTTATTTAAGTCCTGCATTCCTTTCTGAAGCAGCAAAGTTCTTTGTCTTTCTTAACAATAAGTCCTTTTCTGATAGTTTGAATAGCAGTAATTTTTTTTTTCTTTTGTGGAAGTCATTCTGAATTGTTTTATTTCTTTGCTTTCTCCAACTCATTCTCTTCTCCGACTTTAAATGAATCATGATACTTCTGGATATCTCTACGTACCAAGTAGAATTTCAGTTTCTTAGTTTTCAAGTTCTTCATGTTTTTGAACTCTATTTCTCTCTAAAAGGTCAACATTTCACTTTATTATTACATTCCCTGTGTCAAATCATAAGTATAGTTCTCCCACATTTTGCTCAGTATAAACATTCATAAATTAAACGCCCACATTACGTCATAATTGTGTCAGCTCTGGGAGACGGTAGAATTTTTATTTTCCTTGGAACTTTGAGGAGAAGAGTTTTCCTCATGATACATCATTGAAGATTTCTGAAATATAAAGCCACAGGCAGAATTTTATCTTTTGCAGTCACCACCACATAATCAGAGATAGGAAGCTTATTAAGGCTCTGAGATAGGATGCACAAAAGTTAAATAACCTGGTGACTGCATGGAATTTTCCCTCTAGCAAATAGTATTTGTTAAATAACCATCTAATCGTGAAACATTTATTATCTATAAAATGTTTCATGTTTTTAAAGGTGGTGAATAGCATTAAAATATTTGCTGCTGTCATTTACTCTGGTTTGTATTTTTAAAATAGTTTGATTAAGTCAAAACATTTATTTTGTCATTTGTTTATTCGTGTACTCATTCAGTCAAGAATTATTTATTGGGCACTTACTGTATATCAGGTATTGTGTTGGGCACTGAGGATGAAACGATGAATGAGAAAGCCACGGTCATTGCTCTCAGGGAGCTTACAGATGTGTGGAAAACAGTCCCTAATGAAAAGTGTGATAAGTGAAGTACATGCGTAAAAGTGCACCTAACTGAGAACTAGTGATCTATCAGACGAGGCTTCCTTCAGAAAAGTCTAGTCCAAGCTGGGCCTGAGAAATGAGTGTAAATTAGCCAGGACAGAAATGGAGGGGGCTGGGAGAAGGAAAAGGGTGGAAAGTGTTAAAAGAAGAGAGGATAGCATGTGTCCATTGGTCAGGGAGAATAGGACACCTTCAGGGAACCAAATAGTCTGGCTGGAATGTAGAGTGTGAGAGGTGGCGAGAGATTAAGAATGAGGCTGGCGTGGAAGCAGGGAGCTCATAGGTTGTAAGCCAGAGGAGGAGTTAGGACCTAATGGTGAGGGTAATGGGGACATATGAATAGTGTGACATCCAGAACCTTTGAGGATCTGGCCCAACATACTTTTCTGGGATATATTCCTACCATTTATCAATATGTGCTCCAGGGTTCAGACAAGTGGATAATGGACTGTTGCTGTTTCGGGAAAGTCCTCTTCCATCCATTTGCAGAGACTGTCTTCTCCATTCAACTTTCTTTGATTTCCACAGCTGGGAAATGCCTTCTTCCTGTTTTGAACTCCCAAAACTCTGTGTACTTGTCTTATGAGGCTTACCTTATAGCTTTTCTTATGTTTATGACATATCTTAGCTCTCTGCTAGATGATGTCTTGAGGATAAGGATTCATCGTATTCATCTGTCTGTATTTCTGAGAGTGACTGTCTAAGAATCACTGTGAATTTGTTTGGTCCATATTCATCTCCAGTGAATCCATTGCAGTTGGCAACATTCTAACTCACACAATCCTGATATTGGCCTTTTGGAATCTTCCTCCTCTTCTTCATCCTAGGTGTACTTGTAGCATCCTTGGTATACAGGGAGCTAGTATGAACACTGCTACTCTGACCGCAGCAGAACAGAGGACAGACACCAGTGGCAATGATGCCTTTGGGGGACTGTGGCAGCAGATTGCTCTTCTGCTATTGCAGTGACTGGCCACATCACCTCCTTGAAATGGAACAGGAGGAGGAAAAATTGATGTAACATACAGACAGCAGGACTAGCAGGCAGCCCGCTAGACAAGGTCTGTGGACTCCTAGATTTTGGGAGGTACTGGAAGGAGATTAAAGTTTTTGTGGAACAGGTGGGAGTTAAGCTAGAGAAATATTTTTGTAGGGCTGCCTTTGTGTTTCACTTTTTATCCCAGGCTGGTATGAGTGGTAAACGTAAGTCACCTACATTATATTTCATTTGTTTCCTCAGATGTACATATAAACATCTTCTAGGAGGGGGGAATCCTAATCCTGTGGGACTATTGAGCTGCATGGCTAGAGAAGTACAGTCACCGTCCCTGGTGTGATTAGGAGCTGGGGGTACCTAGCAATATGCCATTGTAGACCTGCAGCTGGTCTGCAGCTCTAAACTGCCACCTCACATTAGGGGCTGTTGGAGGGTGGCACGAGTCTCTCTCCAGGGGTGATCTGGGTTCTGGGGTCCACGCAGTGTATTTGCAGCTCATGAAGTGGCAGAGTCAGCCAGATTAGCCTCATCAGCGTTGAAGGGAGCACCAGTCATTTTCCAGACCTGATGGGGAGCTGGGGTCCAAATCGTTCAGTTGACCAGTTTTTATTGTTTTAAGCCCTTTGCCATTGCCAGTTTCCATTGAGCTTTGCAGGAGGTCAACCTTCCCTCTGGGAAGTAACCTGTAGGAGATGGATTTTTCACAAGTTTTCCCTTACTTCTCTCTCTTTCCAAACATGTGAAATTAAAGATGTTGAAAATGTTTTATTATCTTTTAATGTATGATTTAATTATTTTATTCTGCTGCACAATGCTTAGCTCTGTAGGAAGCACAATTGAGTTCTTAGTTTTTAACTTAAAAAACTTGTGTTTTTTATGATGACAGAAAAAATGTTTTGTAGAAAAATTCAGATAATATAAAAGAAGAAAAACAGGGGCAATATTTTTCCTTAACTTTTTTTCCTCTCTATAGAGAAAAGCATTAAAAAACTAAAAACAGAATTACCATATGACCCAGCAATCCCACTACTGGCATATACCCAGAAAAAAACATAATTCAAAAAGACACATGCACCCCAATGTTCATTGCAGCACTATTTACAATAGCTAGGTCATGGAAGCAATCTAAATGCCCATTGACAGATGAATGGATAAAGAAGATGTGGCACATATATACAATGGAATATTACTCAGCCATAAAAAGGAATGAAATTGGTTCATTTGTAGAGAGATGTGGATGCATCTAGAGACTGTCATACAGAGTGAAGTAAGTCAGAAAGAGAAAAATAAATATCGTATATTAATGCATATATGTGGAACCTAGAAAATGGTACAGATGAACCGGTTTGCAGGGCAGAAATTGAGACACAGAAGTAGAGAAAAAACGTATGGACACCAGCAGGGGAAGTGGCGGGTGGTGGTGGTGGTGGTGTGATGAATTGGGAGATTGGGATTGACATGTATACACTGATGTGTATAAAACAGATGACTAATAAGAACCTGCTGTATAAAAAAAAAGTGCAAATATATGGGTAACTTTGGAGAATATTAGGAGTTACTTTGATTAGATTAGTGAATTAGATTATTTATGGAATTAGATAAAAATTGTTCATAACCCCAAGCAAAGAAGGCTTACAGAAGTTATAGAACAGTTTTGGTGACAATAAGCTAAATGTTAACAGAACATTTAACACCTTAACACCTTAGAGAATTCTATCAAATGATAAACTTATTAACTAAGAAATGGTGTCTAAAGATCCAGAAAGCCCATATTGTCTGAGAAGTAATCATGTGACAAAGGTCACCATGAGATAATGACTCAGATCATGCTGGTAGTTTACCTGATGTAGTGCCCATTTTTATCTATGTTGGCTAAGGCTCTTCCCAGATAGGTCAGCTTAGCTGTAAAGAACCTCAAACTGAGGTTTTGATGTTCCATTTGGGGAGAAAGCACTTCACTGGGCACAAATGCTGAGTTAGCTTGTTGAGTCTTAATATTATTAATTAATGCTCCAAGGAGTTAATTCTCTTGTTTGAGTCAAGGAATTTTGGGGCAATTTGTGTTGGATGCAATATATTGTTTGATAAAGTAGAATTAAAATAAATTTTAATATTTCTCTCTCCCATCACTGAGAGTTTTTAAGAAAAATGTAAGCCACAGAAAAAATACTGACTCTCAACTACCTAAAAGGAAAAATACATGAACGCAGGGAAGGAGTAGTTTGTTGGGAGAAGATGAGACGATTCTTCCATAATATGTAGAGATATCAAAGCAGTGCTTTTGGATGGTAAAACTTGGTGGTTGCCAAGCTTGTATGGCATATCACTGAGATGTAACATTTATTATTACCAACATTTTGCATGGGTTCTGGATAAACACATTGCCTTCAGAACTTGAAATCTAAATGAAACCACTTCCAAACACTGAAGAAATGATGGCTTTTAGGAGTGTCAAACTGATTCAAGATGAAGTGCCTGCAAAGAGCTTGTAATGAGCAATTTCAAAGTCACCTTCAAGATAAAAGTTTTTAATGGATAGGTAAGATATTTTAGATACAAAGTTTATTTTCTGAGAGGTTGACATCTGGTATGTGAATAGCTTCTTTTATGGAATGCAATATACAGAATTGAGTCAGTGTTCCATAAAAGATAATTTTAATATATCAGTGCCTTCAATTTTAGGCATTTTTATTATTATGCATCACATGCCTAACTAGGGATTGTAACTACAAAATATTTGAAGGATGATTTAGTTCTTTTTCATCACTTGGAGTCACAAGTGTGAATAGCAAATATTACTCTAGTATAGAACCAATAATGTCCTGAGAAACTGCTGAAGTAGGTAGTACTTAAAAAAAAAATCTTCCTGGAAAAATTAGAATTTACAGCCCTTTTCTCTCATGTCTGTTACCGATGTGATTTCTCACTGTTGTCGTGGTTATAGTACTACTTCGAAATAACAGTTTTTCTGTGAGTCCTTTTTTTTTCCTGAAAGAACCCGAGAGTAATTCTGCCTCTTTTGAAGAACAAAATGTGTGTTTTTTGGCAATCGAAAAATGGGCAGAAGACCTTAATAGACATTTCTCCAAAGAAGACATACAGATGGCCAGTAAACACATGAAAAGATGCTCAACATCACTAATTATTAGAGAAATGCAAATCAAAACTACAGTGAGGTACCACCTCACATCAGTCAGAAGGGCCATCATTAAAAAGTCTACAAATAACAAATGCTGGAGAGGGTGCAGAGAAAAGGGAACCCTCCTACACTGTTGGTGGGAATGTAAGTTGGTACAGTTACTATGGAAAATGGTATGGAGGTTCCTCAGAAAACTAAAAATAGAACTACCATATGACCTAGCAATCCAACTCCTGGGAGTATACCTGGAGATAACTATAGTTCAAAAAGATACGTGCACCTCTATGTTCATAGCAGCACTGTTCATAATAGCCAAACCATGGAAATAACCTAATTGTCCATCGACAGATGAGTGGATAAAGAAGATGTGGTGTATATATGCAATGGAATACTACTCAGCCATAAAAGAGAATGGAATAATGCCATTTACAGCAACATGGATGCAACTAGAGATTATCATGATAAATGAAGTAAGTCAGAAAGAGAAAGACAAATACCATATGGTATCACTTATATGGGGAATCTAAAATATGGCACAAATGAATCTACCTGCAAAACAGAAACAGACTCATAGACATAGAGAACAGACTAGTGGTTGCATGGGGGCGGGAGAGGGATGGACTGGGAGTTTGGGGTTGGTAGATGCAAACTATTACATTTAGAATGGATAAACAACAAGGTCCTAATCTATAGCACAGGGAACTATACTCAATATCCTGTGATAAACCATAATGGAAAAGAATATTAAAAGAAGAATGTCTGTTGTGTATAACTGAGTCACTTTGCTGTACAGCAGACATTGGCACAGCATCGTAAATCAACTTTACTTCAGTAAAAAAATGCATAGATTTTTGGTACGTTTTGCTGTTTGAGGCCTTCCAAGTTCATGCATGTGTTCTGGTCAACTAAAGAGCAACATGACATTAAAATAAATGAGTGTTTTCTTATTTACCTTTTCCAGGAAGAGCTTTTCTATAATTGCTTAGAAACTCTTAAAGAGGTTCTGTGCCTGCAATCCAACTGTTGATTTTTTGGCCATTTTCAGGTAAGTCCACAGAAAAGTGAAGATATTATTTGAACACTAAACTTATAATCTATTTCCAGTTTGTTGACATTGACAACTAGAAAGATTATTTGGAATTTTTGCTAAGTTGGTGGTATAAACAAACACAACATAACTAACTGCTCTTAAACGTTATTTACATGGTAGTCTGTAAATCGCTGTCCCCTGTGATCATCAAATACTGTTAGATATCACTGGTACTTGCTTTATCTATGGTGTCTGAATAACATCATGACCAAATCTATTATTTCTCTTTTCTATATGGTGCAAATGCAATAATGGGTTTGAACCGAAATGTTTTGTTTCTTATTTCTCCTTGAGCAAGTAGTTCTGTTTAATTTTTTGCTTAGTAAAATGAATTTATTCTGGGTTCTTGAGTAACAGGTGATATCTGGGCCATGAAATTTGCTGGCTGTCACAGATCTGCCAATTCCAGTGTATCTTCCCTGCTGACACTCACCAAATCTCTGTAATGCCGTTATCAGCTCATTTTGATGTCTCTACATTACAAGTATTGTACCTGTAAGCGTTAATAACTCTTCTACTTCTGAAAAGTGCTGGTTTTGTTAGTGGGCATAGGCCCAAGGAAATGGATGGGAGGACAATTATATTTTAATAGAGGTTACAAGTGGGAAGTAATTTGAGCTTAAGTGACTGCCCAGGAGAGCCGGCTATGCTGCTACATTTGCAGTGACACACAATCTGTTTGTGCCCTTCTATGATTCCATCCCTTTTCTTCTCTCAGGTAATTGTATTCCTGAATTTTGTGTTTCTCATTTTCATAAGAATTATACAGTTTATTGTATTTGTTTTGTGTGCTTTTGGATTTTGAATAGATGGAGTTATACTTTTGTAACTTGCTTTTATCACTCAACATTATGTTCCTTGGATTCATGAATGATGATACAAGTAATCATAGTTTATTCATTTTTATTGCTGTATAATATTGTATTATATGAATATACAATTTGTAAATATATTTTGATTGATCTATTACATAAATTGGGTTGTTTCCTGCTTTTACTATTGTAAATAATGCTGCTATGAGTATTCTTGTACATATCTTCTGTTGTGTGCTAGTTTTACATGTGTGCTAGTTTCACTAGGGCAGCATATAGTTGGGTCTTTTTTTTTTAAATCCATTCAATCACTCTATGCCTTTTGATTGGAGACTTTAATTCATTCGCATTTCAAATAATTATTGATAGGTAAAGACTTACCAGTACCATTTTGTTAATTGTTTTCTTGCTATTTTGTAGTTCCTTTGTTCCTTTCCTTTGCGAATTGATGATTTTCTGATAGTAGTATACTTCGATTCCTTTATCTTGTGTGTATCTACTATAGCTTTTTGTTTTGTGGTACCTTGAAGTTACTTGAAATATCTTACTGATGTAGCAGTCTATTTGAAGCTGATACCAACTTAGATTGCATACAAAAACTCTACCCTTTTGCCCTCCTCCCTGCATTTTATGTTTTTGGTGCCAAAATTTACATCTTTTTAGATTGTGTATCCATTAACAAATCATTGTAGCTACAGCTATTTTTAGTACTTTTGTCCTTTAACCTTTATACTAGAGTTAAGTGGTTAATAGACCGCCATTTTATAGTATTAGAGTATTCTAAATCTATTTACTTTACCAGCGTGTTGTATATTTTCTATTTTCATACAATTTTATTTTTACTAATTAGCATCCTTTCATTTCAGCTTGAACAACTCCTTTCAGCATTTCTTGTATAGGCTGGTCTAGTGGTAATGAACCTCCTCAGCTTTTGTTTGTTTGGAAGTCTTTATCTTGCCTTCCTTCTTTATCTACCTCTTCCAGACTTTATGGACTGATCCCTAGGAAAAGACCTTTGCCAGCAGGTGGGGACATGCTGGAGTGTGCTATGAGTCTTGTGGTGCTGGGCACCAAGTGCAAGAGTGTGTGGTGGCTCTGGTCCGGGGAGGAGTGATGTTCAGGCCACTGAGGTTCACAGCACTGACAACTGAGTGGTCCTTGGCACATGCTGTAGGGGGACCACAGTGGCTCTAAAGGCTGTTGGGGTCCTCACAGCACTTCCAGGTTCAGTGGCCAAGGATCAGGGCAGGCAGAAGTGGTAGTCAGTGCTGGTGGTGGGCAAACACTTGGCTGCAGGTACCAGCTCTGTATGGCAGGGGCTGTTGTAGACACACACATAGTAGTGGGGTCCAGGGCCAGCAGCAAGGGCCAGGACCAGCTGCAGGTGCTATGGGGGCCCTTGTCATTGGCATGTACTTTTGTGGCTGCAGGGTCTCACCTCATGCGCATGCACAGTAGTGCAGGCCTTTGATAGGAGACAGGGTCAGAGCTGAGCCCAGGGCAGGTGTGGGGACTCTGGCTGTCCATGTGCATTTCTGTGGCTGCAGGCTCTCACAAAGGGCATGCCACAGTGGAGGCTGGTGAGAGGAGTCAGGGAAGTGGCGTGCAAGTGCACGGTTGGAGGGGCTAGCCCCAAGCGTGTGTATGGCAGTGGGAATCAGCCTTAGGGGTCTAGGCTGGTGTCTTGTACTCACGCGGCTGCAGAGGCCTGAGCAAGCTGGTGTGGATTCCAGGATGCAGCAGAGGAGGGTGTAGGGAGGGACTCATGCAGTTAGCTGACATCTTGTCTGCAAATACCTGTGGGGTGAAAATCGGTAAAACCTGCAGGGGGTCTGTGGTGACTTCTTCAGTGGTAAAAGCTGCTGGGGTCCTCTGCACAGCAAGCCACTGGGAATCTTGGTCACTCTTGCTGTATGGCTGATACCAGTATTCTCTGCTCTTTCTTCCTTGTTCCCAGTCATCTCGATAGTCTCAACTTTGCCAGTCTCTGCGTGGTGTGAAACCAAAGCGGGTCCTTTGCGTGGTGCCTTGAAAGCCTGGGGAAGCTGCTTGCTCACCCTGCTTGCTCTTTCCCAGCCAGGAGAAATCTTTCTAGTTGGGGAGTTCCCTCTTGGCTCTGAGCAGTGCCTGCCTGGGGAATGAGATGATATAGGCAGAATGAAGTTATTTTTCTTCCCCTTTTTGTGGGATTATTCTCAGTTTTGTTCTGTTGTTGTTGTTGCTGCTGAAATTTCTTAAGTGGACTTCTGAGCTGTCCCAGAGCTGCTTCTGTTTGTGGATAGATGTTTGTTGATCTTCGTGGGAGGACAGTGGCTAGGGTCTGCTACTTCACCATTTGGTGATGTCACTCCTTTCTGATTCTTGAATATGTCAGATTAGAGACACTTTTCCATGGATAGTTGAAGCGATGTCCTCAGTATATTTATGTGGCAGTCTCAATTTGCACTGAGGTAAGATCTGTCACACCTTACATTGTTGCTCACATCTTTCTAGCCTCTAGGAGTGGGTGATTCTCTTAGGAGAAATTATAGTCCAATATGCTTTCATTTGGCAGTTAATAGCTCATCAGCTACAGAATAAAAATTATTTGGTTTTAAGCCTTCCCAAATCAAAGCCATTTAGGCAGATTTTTCTTGGTCTTTGGCCATGCTTCAGTAGTTCTTAACTGCTAGAACTCCCTTATTGGATACTCCATTTCTTGGAAGGAGGAGAGAGAGAGAGAGTTAATTCTTCTTGTATATAAATGACTTTCAAGTCTGCCTTATATGTTCTGGCAGCCAATTTCTATATGAAAAAAACACAACTCTTAATGTATCTATATACTCCAGTTGTTACCTTTATGTTGTTATAATTTGTCCCAGTATCTTAAAACAGGCTTTTAAATTTCTATAAAATCTCTTCAGCATTTGTTCTATAAAATATCAAAACTTCAATAGAAATTCTTCCCATGGAATCGGGGCACATATATTTTAAATCATCTCAGGATTAAAAATCACTGTTCTTATATGAAATATACAAGTTATTAAATGAAGGAATCACACCTTGGACATAGTCTGGATGATCGAAATCACAGCATCTCATATGCAGTTTTATAAAGTTGTAGGTTCATTGGATCAGATTGATATCTTGCTTTCAAACTGCAGACATGAGAAGTGGTTTTAAAAGTAAGAAAATATTTACTGTAAATATAGAAATAAAGGAATAAGAAAACCCCAGGCAGCTGCCGTGGCTCCTCACCTGGTCCCTCTTGAGAAACACAGGAAAAAGAAAAATGAGAGATGAGGACAGAGACTGGACACAGCCCTAGGCTAGGATTTCCTAGTAAGTAAACAGCTTCTGACCTGAACTTGAAATTCTAGCATCTGTCTCTTGGAGAGAGACAAAAATATTAGAGTTCTGTAACATTTCCTTAGAGTTTCCCTAAATAGGCAGGCTCGCTCCAGTTTCAGGACCTCTGCACTAGTCAGTTCTCTGCCTTCCCACAGCTTGCCCACCTGGCACCTCCCTCTTACTCTTTATGTCTCACTTCAGACACCACTTCCTCCATGAGGCATTCCCTGATTACTGAAGAAAGTCTCCGTGTCCGTTCACCTAGGCTCCCAGTTCACGTTATATATACATCTAGTAACCGAATGCATTATTTCCATAGTGTTTTGCAGAGCTCTCTTTCCTTGAGTTTCTCCTCAAAATACAACAAAACAAACAAACCCCAAATCTGTTTTGTGGTCAAATAATTTTGGGAAACTGTGTTCTAGGCTCCTCTTACATATTTATTATACTCATTTGAGTACATATTTAGTATACTCAAATTTATTATACTGAGAAGATATTCAGGGAAGAAACGTATTTTTATCCAACGTTTCCAGAATTAATTGCCCATAAAACGTCTCTTTTGAGAAATATCTGCCTGCAGATTTCTCTGGAACGAGGTTGGGAAATGCTGTCTTATTGTCTTGTTATTTGTTTTCTTTGAACTGCCTCTCCACTAGATCATAATTATTGGTATCACCAGTGCTTGGTACAGTGCCTGGCACATAGTAGACCCTTAATGGAATTATTTTTGTTAGTTAAAAACATGGGAGAGAGAAAGGTAATGACTCCCATGTTTGAAGCTTGGGCAGCTAATACAGTTGTTTATTGTTATATAACAAACCACCCCAAAATTTAGTGGCATAAAACAATCTTTTTCCAAAAAAATCTTCATGGTTTTTGTGGGTTTGTAATTCAGAAAGAGCACAGCGAGGACAACCCGCTTTTGCTTTTCAACGTCTGGGATCTTTGCTGGGACGATGCAAATAGCAAGGGGTGCCTAGAATGGCTGGGGGCTGGAAGGGCTATGCTGGAGGACCCACCTCTAAGATGACCTCTTCACTCACATGAGTGGCCAGAGCACCTACATGAGACCTCTCAAGCGTGATGGTCTTAGCATCATGGCTCAGCGTTCCAAGAACAAGTGTTTCCAGGAGCTACGGCAGAAGCTGCAAGTTTTTTATAGGACTCACACTCAGAAATCTCAGGTATGTCAAAGAATTTACAGCCGTGCTTCAAACTGGCACAGCAACTGAGGATAGTGATGCCACTAATTGCCATAAGGGATTAGGGAGAAGAGAGTTTGCTGTGTACAGGAGAGTGTAAAACAATGTGTTTAAGTGTGAGGCACAGGTCAGCATCCAGGTGCAGATGTCTAGGGGAAGCCAGGGGGATGTATGTGGAGCTCAGGAGAGAGGTGGGAGTTGAAAATGAGGGTTAGGGTTTAGACCATGTAGGTTGATGCTGCAAGTGCAAATAAGATTCTTTAGGGAAAATTTTCAGCTTGGACATAGACCTGGTATTATGGACTGAATGTGTTCCTCCTCAAATTTGTGTTGAAATCCTAAAACACCCCCTAATGTGATGGTATTAGGATGGTATTAGCAGATGGGGCCTTTGGGAGGTGATTAGGTCATGAGGTGAAGCCTTCATAAATGGGATTAGTGTCCTTTTAAAGGAGACCCCAGAGAGCTCTCTTCTCTTCTTTTGGCCATGTGAGGATACAGTGAGAAGATGTTGCAGTCTGCAACAAAAAGAAGTCCTCACCAGAATTTGACCATGTTGGCACCCTGATCTTGACTTGTAGCTCCAGAACTGTGAGGAATAAATTTCTGTTGTTTATAAGCTATGCAGTCCATGGTATTTTGTTATAGAAGCCTGAACTCATGAAGACACGTGGGTAATGCCAACATTTAAGGGAAAATTGGAGGAAAGTAAGCAGGGAAGGGAACTGAGAAGCTGCAGTGGAGGGAAGAGTAAAACAGCATGATCCTGGGAAGCCCAGAGAAGACAGAGTTCCAAGGGCAGGATGGTCAACAGGCCTCAGAGAAGTCAAGTAAGGAGGTCCAAGAAGTGGCTACTGGACTTGGTAATTACATAATTTGGTAAGACAGCGTTCAGTGAAGAGGGACGTGGGCCAGAGTTGGCAGTGGAGGGCAGCTGTTGAGTTGGGATGGGAGTTGGTGGTGGGAAGCTGGAGTGGGTGCCAGGGAGGATGCTCTGTTTTCACAGTTGGGCTGCGTTCAGGTGGTGAGAGAGCTCCTCTCCGTACCCACAAAAGCCTTCCCTTGTGATTGCACTATGGAGTCACATGGCGCCTCATTCACAATTGTTAGAAATGTGTAAAAGTCATTGAATTGGGAAAAGCTTTCAGGAGTATAAGGCAGCCAGGGTGGATCACATAACAGCCCAAACATATGACACATCCCTAGATAAGCCTGAAGCCACAGCCAATAACAGTTCTGGAATCTGCCAGGGAGTAGCTGATGCAAGGAGCAAATACACTTCCTCTGTTTGGCCTCTGCTGGCTGCTGAGAAGGGCAGTTAGCCAAGTCCATTTTCCCAAAGGGTTAAGAGTCGTGTGGGCTCTGTTATTATGAAGATACATCTACATATGGGGAGTGAATAAGGACTGTTGGGACAGGGAAGTGTTTTGTCATCTTACACATTCTATTAGTCCTCTTGACATTTCCCTTTTAGGAATAGGCAAATGCAGGCCTACCAGAGAAACAATTTTGATGTTCGATTTTTTTGATTCTGTGGGACTTGAATGTGACTGTTGGAAAAAATTTATTACAACTGATAAATTGTGATTAAATGATTTAATATACCTAAAGCTCTTAGAATAGTGCCTGTTCTAAGAACAAACACCATATAAGTGTAAAGTATTATTATTAATAATTTTTTATTACTTTATTATTGTGTTGCAGCATTTCATTATTATGTTGTAGCTTTAAATACAGGATTACAGTTTGAAGGAAATTCTTCTCCTTTATCTTACATTTCATAGATAAGATAAATTTCATATTTTGGACTTTTTCAGGAAACATTATAAAGATGGAAGTAAAATTTCTTTAGCCCTAAGTGAAAGCAACATTACCAGAGAACGAAGTGATATGACGATCCACGTGTACTCAAAATAGAGTCCAAAATTGACAACTGAGTGGATATATTTAACCTAAGTGGATATTCTTTGTGGTTGGTGGGCTTTGATGCCAGTGACTTGTTTTTTGACCCTGAATATCGTACTTGAGAGGGAGTCCTTTTGGGAAAATCGGTGTGCTCAAGTGATACAATGTACAGATGTAAAGTGATCCGACTTGAAGGCCTATTGAAAATTAGGAGCCCCATTGTACACCTCCTATCTCTTTTGCTCTCTCATAGAGCGAGAATGCTAGAAGTTCAGGTCAGAAGCTGTTTACTTACTAGCAAATCCTAGCCTAGGGCCATGCCCAGGCTCTGTCCTGAGCTCTCATTTTTCTTTTTCCTGTGTTTCCCAAGAGGGGCCAGGTGAGGAGTCACGGCAGCTGGCTGGGGAGATATAGAGTGGGATCTATGGGGATTACTTTATTCCTTTATTCGTACTCAGAAAATGAAATCTTATCTACCAAAATCATCTCATGCTTGCACTTTTGAAAGCAGGATTCCAGTTTGATTCAATGCCTGCAAAATTTGATAGAAATCCACATTAAGCTGTGGATTAGATAGAAAAAAAGTGGAAGATGTGATTTCTGACTTCAAGAATTTCACAATATATTTTAGATATGAATGAAATTCATAGCCAACTATCTACATAAAACATATATACACTTAGAAACATGAAGTGTTTATTTTGAAATATAAGTTTTCTGATCAGAAAACAGTGGGACAATTTATATGAGTTTAGAAGGATGTTTTAGGAAGATGGAATAGACTATGGTGGAGTAAATGTGATGAATTAGTGACAAAGACTTGTTTTTATTTTTATTTATTTTTTTGAGGCAAGGAATAGTAACTTTATTCAGAAAGCTGGGTGTCAAAGAAGATAGTGGGCTAGTGCCCTAAAGTACCATCTTATTGGGGTCTGGAGACCAGTTTCTTTTATATTACAGAGAGGGGAAGAGGTGAGGAAGTAAAGTAAAAGGCCATTAGTCTTGCAAAATATCTCCTCCCTTGGCCTGCATTGGGGAGGTGATGTGTTAATTTCTTCTTTTCTGTTGCTATTCACAGGTGGGCAGGGTCAGAATGTCTCCCTGTGAGCTGAACAAAGGCACTTTAGTTTAACATTCAGGCAGAGGGGCAGGGTTCCCTGTGGCAAGCCATTATGTATGCTTACAGCTATAGACAGCATCCTTTTAGTGATTATAATAACAAAAGCAACAAAAAGCAAAGGTAAAAGAAACAGATCCAACATGGAGTCAGGTTTTGCTCTTCCCTGTTACAATTCCACACTGTTAATGTCCATTCCCCAATCTTGTGAGAAAAAGACTTGTTTTAAAAAATTGTCCCATTAGATAGAAATAGACTTCCAAAGTACTGTAGACAGAAGTAGTTGTGGGCAAACTGAAAAGGAGCATAAGTATGATTAGTCATCCCATAAGTGGGATCATTGGGCTTTTCTAGCACTTTTCTGAATCAAGGACTAGGTTGAAAGTGGTTATCGACTATAATAAGAAGGAATGCTGTGGCCTGACAGATATACGGACTTGTGCTTCTAGAGAACACAAGTAGGGTAGTCTCTGATGCTTAAGTAGAGAGGATTTAATTTAATCACAGGGAGAAGCACTGTGTTTTGCACACAGCAGGTGTCCTGTGAACGCTTATTGTTCACAGTGCAGCTCATGTCTGAATTTGCGTGGGTTTCATGGATCCTAAATTCCTGAAATGCTTTTTTTTTTCTTTTGCTGTTATTGCACTCTGACATTTAGTCACGTCTTGGATTTTCTTCAGACTGCACATGCATGCTTGAAAACCTCCTGGAGCTATAATGCTATGCCCAGATTGGGAAAATGTCATAGATATGTCTATTTCCTGTAGGCTGCTTAGGATAATATTGTCTGCAACAGGATTTTTGGGGGCCTTAAATATCCATTCAGGTGATATGTCTATGAATATTGGTCCTCAGTAATTTTCAAAACTAGTGTCCCTTACCCTCTTTAGTGTTATGTCTGAAGTCAACTGTTTCTAAGCTCAGTTTTGTGGGATTTGGAACATAGTTAGTTTCTATGCAATTTTTATGTCTCTGGAACTCACATCCTTGTTGGTCTGGAGGCTAGAGTTTCTTTAGGAAATGAGGCAAGACCTATTGATGGTCAGAAAGCATTAATAGTAAACCCATCTGCTCAAGTCAAGTTTTGCCTGACAAGTCAAGTTTTGTCTGTAGTAAGATCAAATAAAATGCCAGATTATTTCTAATTTAACTTTTGATTATCTAAATCAATGGAGATACACTAAGAGGTCAAGAAATGTTATGGGGGAAAATAAGCCCTCTCTCTTTCACACACACACTTACACATGTATATATACATTTGGAATTTGGTGACTCGACAATAATGGTTCATATTGAACTTCACATGTAAAACATTCATTTAAATTAGCTAACACTAATGGTAACAATATTTTATGGGGGCAAAAAATTGTTTGATGACCAATTAGATAATTTTTATTATCATAACAAACCACATACAAGATAGCAATATAAGAAGCTGTATTCAGTTAATGGTCTTATAAAAGGAATAAGTCTTTGATGTTCAGTGTAGTAGTTACTAGCTAATGTGGCTACTTAGCACTTGAAACATGGCAAGAATTTAAAATTTTGTTTGATTTTAATTATTTTAAATATAAATTAAAAAACTCATACACAGTTCAGTCATTGGAAAACTTTTGTGAATGTTTGAAACAACTTGGGTATGTCAATTTACTTTTTGAATAAGTTCTATGAAGTCTAAATACAGAGCAAGTATTTCCTATAAAAATTTAGTATCTGAATTGAGATATGTTATATGTGTAAAATACATACTGGATTTTAGAAATGATACAAAAAAGAATGTAAAATACCTCATTAATAACTGTATTGTATTGATTACTTATTGAAATGATAATATTTTACATAGTTGATTAGGGAAACTTTCTCTGATAAGGTGAGAGTTGAGTAGAGATCTGAGAGGAAGGAGGGGGCAAGGCATACAGTTCTCTGCAAGAAGAGTGTTCCAGGGAAAGAGAACACCAAATGCAAAGTTGTGAGGTAGGACCATGCTTGGTATGCTCAAGGAGTAGCAAGAGCCTCAGTCCATCATTGACTGGAGCAGAGTAAGTACAGAGGATCTGTAGAGATAAGTTCAGAAATGAAGCTATGCCAGGCCATGTAACATGCCATTATATAATTTAGGATTTTACTTTGAGTGAGATGGTAAGATACTGGAGGAATTTTAATAAAGCATTGACTTAATCTGACTTATATTTTAGAAGGATCACTCTGACTAGTATTTGAGATTTGATTTTATGGGACAAAGATGAATGCCGTTTAGGAGGATACAGCAATAATCCAGGTGAGAGATGATGCTGGCTAGGATCAGCATGATAGAGGTAGAGGTGATAAGAAGTGTTTGCATTCTGATAATTAAAACTAACAGGATTTGCTGATGTATTGAATATGAGGTGTGAGAGAAATAAAGGAGTCTAGGAAGACTTCAAGAATTTTGGCTTGAGCAACTGGAAAGGTGGAGTTATAATTTACTGAGATGAGGAAGAATATGATCAGAACAGATTTTTTTGGGAGACAGAAATCAGGAGTTCTGTTTGGAGTATTTAGAGATTCCTGTTAGCCACCTATGGTGAGAAGTCAAGTAGACAGTAGACTATATGAGTCTGTAGTTCAGGGCACATATTCAGGCTGGAAGTAGATGGTGTCATTAGTAATATAGTTAGTATATAAGGCAAGGAACTGGATGAAGTTGCTAGGACATGAGTCTAGACAGAAAAGTAATTTGAGATCTGAGCTATGGGATGCACCAACATCTAACATTTACCGGCTGGGGAAATGAGTAACAAGCAAAGAGACTGAAAAGGAGTTGCCAGTGAGGTAGGAGGAAGACCAACAAAGGCGGTGTCCTGGGAGCCAAGTGCAAACAGTGTTTCAGGGAGGAGAGAGTGATCAAGAATTTAAAATACTGCTGTTAGGTCAGTAAGATGACTTGGCAAATGTTCATTTGATTTAGCAACCTGGAGGTCACTAGTGGCTTTGACAAGAGTTATTTCTCTGGAGTTTTGAGGAAGGAAGACTAATTACAAAGTTCAGAAGGCAGTTTTCAGAAAAGAAAAGAAGATGGTGAGTATAGATACTTCCTTTGAGTTTTGCTGTAAAGGAAACAGAAAAATGAGATGAAATCTGGAAGAAGAAGATGTGGGGTCAGGGAAGATTTTGATTTTGTTTTGTTTTAAAGAGGAAGTGTAGGGCACCTGTGTGCAAATGCCAGTGACTCTCTGTGGCGTAGGAGAGAGGGGAGAATTGGGAGAATTGCTGGAGCAATATCACTGAGAAGCTGAGAGAGGATGGCATCTTGTGCACAAGTGGAAGAGATGGCCTTTGGGAGGAACAACTGTAGTACAGGAATAGTATTAGATTCAATAAATTGATAGTATTGAATTGTTAGTAACAATTTACCAAATTGTACCTCAGATTTTTTTCTTTTAAAGAGCATCCTTCAACACATCTTAACTCTCATTCTCACTCAGAGTAAGAAAAATGGAAAAATGAAACTGCAGTGAGATACCATTTTTCACCCATCAGGCTGGCAAAGATAAAAAAAATGTTTGATAGTATACTGTGTTGGACAAGTGTGGAGAAATTGTTACTCCCATACACTGGTGGTGGGAGCATAATTGGTATAGCCTATAAGGAGGGAAATTTGGTGAATGTTTATCAAATTTACAAATGCAAAATACTTCTTGTACCAGAAATTGCACTGATAGCTTTTTCAGTGCAATTAGATATAGATATAGATATACTTACCTACATGGGAGATGGATATACTTACCTACATGGGAGATATAGATATAGATATACTTACCTACATGGGAGATATAGATATACTTACCTACATGGGAGATGGCACTTAATAGGAAAGGGTGGCGAATTAATATATTTATCAGTAGTGGATGATGTATGAATTGTGGTGCACCCATACAATGGAATTAGATACAGCTGTAAAACAGAAATATGGAAGTCCTTTATCTATTGATACAAAAAGATCTCTGGGAAGCCAGTTATGGAGCAGTATGTCCATTTGTGGAGCAGTATGTCCAGGTTGCTATCATTTGTGAAAAAATAATATACATATATGATTCATATACATGTATTTGCATATGTCTAAATATCTCTGGAAAGATCTGTAAAATATTGAAAATAATATTACATGGAAGATGCTGGCTAGTTCATTGTTCATATGATAATCCATTTTAATGATGAGGTCTATTTTTGTAAAAGCAAAAGAAAAAAAAGGAAAGTATGAAAATTTTAAAAAGTCAACATTTTTATGACTTTAGCACTTTTGACCAACCAGTAGCTAAATATTTTGACTGTATACAGCTACCAATTTAAATCTGAAAAATCGAGAAATGAAAATACATATTATAATTAATGAATCAAAACAATCTATTTCACAATTATTTTAAACAATACTAAGAGTATTGTCATTTTTAGCTTTTGAGTAAAATATAATAAATTATAATTTTTTATAATAGATGGTATGCCCTTTAAAATATTTTAACAAATTATATATTAACCTAATTTATTATATCTAAATAACAGTGTATTCAAATACATTATTCTAAATATAATGTTAATAAAATATTAAATGCATTGGTGGATTTAGCATAGTTATTTAAACAATTTTAATATTTCTAAATTATCTAGAATTTTATTTTTTACAAATACAATATTTTTCATTATTACTGCAGCATTACATCAAAAACAGGCTATATCATTGCTTGAAGAAAGTACAGTGTAATTCTTCCAACTTAACTCTCTTTTTTTTAGTTCAGTTCTATTTCTTTCAGTTTCTAGGTGATTAAGAACTTGCTTTATTTTGTATATTTGACCTACATAAATACAAGGAAGTTATTGCCATTTAGTTTTTTCTTCAATTACTTAATTTGCCCAAATTTTTTTGCCTCCTTTTGTCTGGGGAATAGAGGCTGTACTATATAATGAATATGTCATAACAAATGCATGTTGAAATCATACCTGAGAATAATCCTTTTAGATTCCTTAAAGTGATATTATATAAACCTATGCTGAATATTTAGGAATGTAGGATTCTGTTTTTCAGTGTTATTGACTGTACTTTCTAACACTTGTCAAGTAAACTCACTTCTAATGATCAACAAATGGTGTTAATTTCGAGATTTCTAACGTAAAGTCTTGAAACACTAGAGTGTCTTTTGTTGGAACAAATACTAGTTGACAATTCAAAGACATATCTTTTTCTGAATGGTGTACTGTTAAGAGGAAATACTTGTGAACAAAAGGTGGAAATAACCGAACTGGGAATCAGGTATCACAGGTTGAGAACAAGAATATCGAATAGAATATATGGTCAAAGTCTAAGGACTTGAATGACAGCTCAAAGACAAGATGGGATTTCACCCACTTTCAAAACATTACTTTTGTGCTCAACTTTAAAGCACCGGCTGCTTTTTTTGAATTCATGTGGTAGTCAATATTCAATACTCAAGCATATATATGAGCTTCCATTTACTCAAGGGTGGTAGATGTATTCATATTTTATTGGACTTCATTTAGCAACTAGATCCTTTTAAAAGATTCACATTTTCAGGCGTATTTTAAAGATTAGTTCTTTATATATGTGTTATAAATATAATTTTATTTTTCCTCATTGAAAATACTATGATTATAAAATAGAACTATTATAGTCACATGTAATTAAAAAAAGTAATTAATCTACCTCTAAAAGCTAAGGTCAAGAAATACAAGCACCTGTTAATATGTTAATGCGTGTAAATAATTCTAGCTGTGTAAGTTTGAAAATAGTCATAGGAATAATTTGTGCTCCTAGTTTATAATGGTGCTCTTCTAGCAAACTCATCTGTAATCATCTAAGTGATATTAATTAGGGCAATCTAGAGACTTGGGACACCCTTGCAATATTACTAGCAAAAAAATCTACTAGGCATTTCAAAGACATGAGTATTCTGAGTGGTGTTTTTGTGAAAGATAAATTATCACATTATTTGGAAGCAAGTACCCAAGGAAATGATAAGATAAAATAATGGGAAATAGGGCAAAAGACTACAAGTTTGAAAGATATCTGAAAGGCACAATCTGGGGTAATTATGCCTTTTTAATTCTTTATTTTTTAAGAGTGGCAAATCAAACTAATCCATGATCTGGTAAGTAAAATGAGATGACATGGGTTTGGGGTAGAAGCTGGCATAGGATTTTGGAGCTAAGGTCATCTTTAAAATAGGAATTTTATGTTCTAATATTAATAATGAGAATATCTGATCTATTTATGCTATAATGTATTTTGTTGGGTAAAGTTCCTTAGTTCCTTAGCCAGGAACATTTTGATTAGTTAAAAATCGTTTAAGGAGTGTGAATTTTATTTTTGGTATATTGTTGAATAATTAGACTGTGAGAAAAGTTGGCTTAAATATAGTTTACCACAAAATTTTAAGAGAGAAAATGAAATAGGAAACTAATATAATCAGAGGTGTACTCAAAGTATTTATGCAAAGAGCTTTTTGGGGTTTCTTTTAAGGTGTATTAAAGTGAAAACAACCTTCTGTGACAAACTAGAAAATCCTAGCCATTACTTTATCTGAGTACCTAAATTTCCATTTTAGCTTCTTAACATTCTCCTTGAAGAGAATTAGAATGGAATTGATTCAGGAAGAGAAACTCGTCTTCAGTCTATAGGCTTACCAAAAAAGGCTACTGCTCCACTGGATTTTGGAAGATATGACTTTTGGTATATATGTGTTTGTGAATTTTAGAGGGGAAAGGAAGAACCTTTGAGATCTTAGAGTCATTGGCTGTGAGAAGTAAACTTGTTAAACATTTACTATGCCTCATTTTGATAGGAGAAGTGAATGAAGTCCAGAGGGATTAAATCATTTTCTCATGGTCATGTAGCTAGTTAATGGAAGAGCTGGATTGTAACTTGGGCCTTCTAACTGCCTCCTGAGGTCACGGTTCCTTCAGAGGATCACTCACATCTGCCTGCACCCTTGCATTCATGGGCCGTCATAAGTCTGTGTCTTCACCATTTCCCATGTGGTCTGTTGCCTCAGTGAAATTTCTAGGATGTGTGTTTCAGACTTTGGGGTCCTGCCCTGTTGTGCCCTAAGTAAACTCAGTAAGCTGGCAGTGAGGTAGGAGGGTGAGGATAGATGGTCCTCTCGGCACCAATCTCCATCTATCCATTTGTAAATGAGAGTTCTTCCTTCCTGTTCCTACACCCTTCCCTCCAGTGGCTTGCATTGCACGCTCTTTTTTCCATTTTAAGACTGCTCCCACTCTTCATTTTAACTTGATGTCTTCTAGTAAAATGCGCCAGGTATTTTTTGGAGCAGGGGACTACAGAGTGATCATAGTTGAAATATGTCCTAGGACCCATATCTTACAAGTTTGCCCTATCTGTGAGACCAGTATTTGCTTACATCCCATGCCCAAACTACCCCCACACATCTGTCAGGCTAATCTTCTTAAAGCACAGATTTCTCCAATGTTATTCTAATCCTTAAGAATATGAGTTTACTCTCTATACTTATATAAGTAATTCCTTAGTTGGATGTTTAAGATTTTCCCCAATCTTTCTCCTAAGTTTTCAGTGTCATCTCTAGCCATTCATATTAATAAACACTCTACTGCAGTACCAGTGGTATTATTACTCACTGCCCATTCAATGAACTATGTTTTTCTTGCTCCTTTTATTAGGGCAAATTGGTGCCTGATGTTGAGAATGCCATGACAGGTGACTATTACTTACCAAAGTGGGCAATTAAGAAACCTGTCAGTATTACTAACACTATCACCATTACTCTTATCATTTACCATCACAGGGTCATAAATATAACTCATAACTTACAGGTGCAGAGAAATATAATTTATTAATTTTTATCAGTAATTAATCTGGCTTCCTACTCAACTCTCCCCTAGGTAGCAGGGACCTCTGTCCTTGAGATCTCCTCCCCTCAAAATAACTACACTAAATGTTCAATTGTGTTTAAACCTTAGACCAGTTCTAATTTAACTACTTTATGTAGGTAATGTTCAATCTCTCTAAGATCAAATGCTCAGTCTGTTAGATGTTTTAATCTTCTACTATCCCTCCTGGCTCTTAAGATGGTATCTGATGGTATCTGGTGGGGGGTAGGGTGGTGGTGGAGAAGGGATGGATATGTCTGAGTGGAAAACTAGGGGTCCTTAAGCAAGGTATCCCTTGCTTCTCTGGTCTCTGTGTCAATGTCCCTTGCCCATATGGTTTGGTGCTTATTCTGCTTGAATTTGCAGCTAAAGTCAGCGACTGGTGTACTCCTTGGTACTTCCAGGCAAATTTAGTCATATCCATCTTATGATGGTGCCACAGACCTCTTTAGGCCCTTTCTGGGTATTGTACTTTGCAGCTGTTGATTCAGGGCTTTCTAATCCCCTAGTCTAAGAAAATTCCTCACTCAGATTCACCTCTCTTGGGTCCTGTCCCATCTATGCTACATGGAAAGATTGCTGAGGAAAACCACACTTCAGGATTTCCCTCTGTCTGACCAGAATATTTCATTTTCTTAAGTTTTCAGGCCTTCTCTCTTGTGGTGGGACTTCCTGTACAGAGTCCCAGTTGGGAGTGTGGGCAAGAGGCCTTCCTGAGCTTCTCACAGGGCTAACTTCCTTATCTAATGCATCTTGCCTTTCTGGAGTAAAATTGGGGCCATGTCTCATCTAATGCTATATCTCTCCTACTGCTCTCTCTTTTTTCATACTGTGTATTTGTGCCCAAAGAGATTAGCCTTCCTCATGTCTTCTGACTTGTATGCATTTGTTGTCAACCACAGAGTAGCATGCCCTGTGACCTAGCCACTCTGCATTGTGGCTAGGCTCTATGAACCTGGCCCCCAAGTTTGGTCCTGATAATGGACTAGAGGAACTGTGATTATCTTTTCATACGTGGTCATCTCTCATTTCAGTTTCAACATGTTTAAAAGAGAATGACCAGCTTTTCTTACCTCAAACTTGATTTATTTTCTTCATGCCCTATTTCTCTTGAGGACATTATAATTATACCTTGTAAGAAGCCTTTAGGTCCTTATTGTTCTCTAAATTACTCTGTACAAAATTAGCCTCTAGATTCACCTAGCTCTTTCTTTAAAATTCCATCTTTTCAATTTCCTTTATTGTGCACAATCCTATTTTTGAACCTCAGGCCTCTTTCCTCTGCATATTTATTCTAGTTTCTTAATTAATTTTGCCACCTTCAGAATTCCTGTCTCTTAACCACCATCATCCAAACTGCCACACTGTCACACTGTCAGAATTATGAAATACAAATTTCCATTCTCAAGAATATTTGGTTGCCCATGGCCTGGGGATAAATCCATTTATTCGAAAAATATTTATTCAGGGTGTTTTATGTTGTAGCTGCATTTTCAATAGCTGTTGTGTCTGTTACTTTCCTCTGCACCCGCAGTCACTGCTACTCTAATTGACACTAAATCATCTTCTGTCTGGATTACGACACTAGCCTCCTCTCTGGCTTCTCTGCTTTCCTCTTGCACATCTCCAGTTGAGCAGCTATGGTAATTCTCCAAACAGCAGCTATGGTAATCTTTTATTTGTTTAGCTTTCCTACATTATATTTCCTCAAGAAGTTGTCAAGAATTGGTTATCATTTATAGGTAGCTAATTTCTAAGTGTTAACAACTATAATAATATTTTCATTTTAAATACTTTAATTAAACTAATGAGTAATTTAAGGAAGTAGCATCTGTCATACAAATGGACTGGATGCGAGGAGGGGAATTTGTGGATGACTTTCTGGTTAAATGTTTAATATAGTGTTCTGTACTCACTCAGTTTGATTTAAAGTAGCACCATTCCAGGCACATTTCCTCCTAGACCGTCTCTCATACTCATATATTACACCTTGCCACTCTGTTACTGCTCCTTAGTGAACACTAGAAACTTTTTCATGCCACATTTGATTTGTGTTATCCACTAAGCCTGGAATGCCCTACTAATTGCCACTGTTGAAATCAAACTAATATTTCAAGGTTTGAAAGGAATATTCTTCAAGACTTTCTTCTTCCTTTAAGTTGAAATTAATCACTTCTTCCATGGTGGCTCACAGTGCCTTAAAAAAAAAAACAACACTAGATTTTTGGAAACTTATATGATAGATTATGTGATGGTTAGATTGAAAATCTGTATGTTGCCCTAGATTTGTAAGTTTAATCGTTGAGGGAAGGCATCCTATCTTATCTTTGTGTCCTCCCCAAATCCCAGTTTCCTTTACTGAGTGCATTGCATGTTGCAGTGTTCAATAAACATTTGCTGTTTCTTCCATCTATTACCTATACAGAGGACCAGACATTTCATAATGGTGTCCAAATGTCCATCCGGTGGCTTCATATTTTGAGATCAGTTTTCTGGGTCATGATGATAAATGGCATAGAGGTGACTAAATATATGCTTGTTTTTCTTATTTGCTATTTTTTTCTCTTGGCTGACTGCTCATTTGTCTTTAATTTTAGGAAAGATGCTTTGTTAATTTTTCAGAAGTTCAACTTTCTGGAAAGCAAATCATAAAAAGGTTAGGTACGGAAAGTTTACAGCCATACGATTATCAACTGTAGTTTAATTGGTTTTGAAAAATGATTGCAGCACTTTTAATTTTCATAAAACCTTATGTAAAAAATAATTGTGCAGTCTAACCCATTTAATTGTAATTTTTAGGAATGAAGGCTCTTTTTGGTTTGTGATGACTACTGTTCATCTGTTTTGGCTCTTTAAGACTTGAAACAAAATTCAGAGCAGATCAAACTCTGCAATTGGAATAGGAACTCAATGAATTGGTGTGGTTTTAGGCGTGTCCAAAGGCTCCACTTTCCTTTATTGTTCCTAAAGTAACTCATTAGTTTAAGTTAAGATGTTTAAAATGCAAATATTATTATAGTTGTTAACACTTGAAAATTAGCTAACGAGAAATAATAACCAATCCTGTACAACTTCTTGAGGAAATATAACATAAGGAAGATAAAATTTGAAGTAAAGTGAGAGTATTGTCTCAGAGAGGAATGCCTATCATTCTTTTTTTAAAAAATTTTATTTATTTATTTATGGCTGCATTGGGTCTGTTGCTGTGCACAGACTTTCTCTAGTTGTGGTGAGTGGGGCCTACTCTTTGTTGCAGTATGCAGGTTTCTCATTGCAGTGGCTTCTATTGTTGCAGAGCATGGGCTCTAGGCTCGTGGGCTCAGTAGTTGTGACTTGCAGGCTCTAGAGTGCAAGCTCAGTAGCGGTGGCACACGGGCTTAGTTGCTCTGTAGCACGTGGGATCTTCCTGGACCAGGGCTCGAACCCGTGTCCCCTACACTGGCAGGCGGATTCTTAACCACTGTGCCAACCAGGGAAGCCCATGTCCATCATTCTTAGTATGAGACTCATAGGGAATGGGAGAAGGTAGTGTTGAAATAGAAAGCTAAGTAAAAAGGAAAAGAAAACAAAGAAGAAAAAGGGGAAGAGGAAGGGAACTGATATTTACTGAGTGCTTACAATATGCCTGAACTTGTCTGTGAGAGGAATGTGACATGCACATGGAGAAGAGCTGAGGCCAGCTAAACCCAAAGATATAAAAGAATAGTGAGGGATAATTCAAAAAGAGTCATGTACCACAATGTTCATTGCAGCACTATTTACAATAGCCAGGTCATGGAAGCAACCTAAGTGTCCATTGATAGATGAATGGATAAAGAAGATGTGGCACATATATACAGTGGAATATTAGTCGTAAAAAGAAATGAAACTGAGTTATTTGTAGTGAAGTGGATGGACCTAGAGTCTGTCATACAGAGTGAAGTAAGTCAGAAAGAGAAAAAGAAATACCATATGCTAACCCATATATATGGAATCTAAAAAAAAAAAAAGTGGTTCTGAAGAACCTAGGGGCAGGACAGGAATAAAGACACAGATGTAGAGAATGGACTTGAGGACAAGGGGAGGGGGAAGGGTAAGCTGAGACAAAGTGAGAGAGTGGCATGGACACGTATACACTACCAAATGTAAAATAGATAGCTAATGGGAAGCAGCCGCAAGCACAGGGAGATCAGCTCTGTGCTTTGTGACCACCTAGAGGGGTGGGATAGAGAGGGTGGGAGGGAGATGCAAGAGGGAGGGGATATGGGGATATATGTATACATATAGCTGATTCACTTTGTTATACAGCAGCAACTAACACAACAATGTAAAGCAATTATACCCACTAAAGATGTTAAAAAAAAAAGTAAATTTTAATTAAAAAAAAAAAGTCAGGGAACAGCAGACCCTATCCAATTGACTGCTCCTGGCAGGTGGAAGAGTGAACCCAGTTGTGACCCAAGAAACCACTCAGTTGACCTGCTGACTTGTGAGCAATAATAAATGGTTGTTGTTTAATCCACTGAGTTTTGGGGTGATTTGTAACACAGCATTATTTTGGCAATAGATAACTTGCTACACACCAGACACTGTGATATGCACTGGAAATACAAAGATAAATAATAAATGGCACTGTCCTCAAGTTGTTCATTTTCTGGTGAGGGAGCCAACATCAGTGAGATCACTGCTTAATAATAATAGTAATAATAGTGCTGTGAGAGTCAAGAAGGGATCACCCAGCCACCCAAGAGAGTGTGGAAAAAGAGGTGACATTTAAGCATGTTCTTGAAGAATGGGCAAGAATTTCCCATAAGGGGAAGAGAGGAGAACATTTGATGGAGGGCAAAGTATGTACAAAGAGCAGGAAGTATATCAAAGAAAAAGGCAAGAGGAGTTGTAGGAGACAGAGCTAGAGAGGTTGGTTGGACCCAAAGGGGATGTGTCTTGGGCACTTTTGGTATTCGGCTTACTGAGAAGTAGGCTTACCGAGTATCCAGGACACACATTTGTTTGTAATTGTTTCTAATTGTTCATAATAAATCCACTATGTATGTCCTTGAGTAAGCTGTGGTGAATTTGTTGCTTCTATGAATGCATCATTATTGATAGTAATAACAACAAATGAATATTATAAATAGTAATTATAACCAAAATCAATAGTATTAGGGTTATGGATTTACATATGAAGCAAAGAACAGATGGCCGTTAGTACTTGTACACAAATACATGTGACTTAAGTGGAAGGATTTAGTGAAAACCAGAAGGTGATACAGCAGTGGCTGACACTGCTGCTTTTGAGGACTACCTCTACCAGTTTGGCTTGAAAGTCCTCATAGGAAGGTAGAGTAAAGATTCTTTTGGATAGAGTACTAGTGTGCTTTTCCTACAATAAAATGCAGTCTTTCAGGATATATTAGGCCCTGAGGCAGGGGTCACAGAAACAGTTCGTTGCATATTTTTCAGCAGTAGAACATCTCCCATTAATTATCCTTAAAAAGTTACAACAAAATTATTACAGGAGAGCTTGAATGGTAGGAAGGAGCACTGCATAAAGATGTAGGCTGCTCAAACCACAAGTAAGTGGCTTTGGTTTTTCTCTTTTAAACACAGACCCAATTAAGTGAATTAATTCTAAAGAAACGTTGAAAACTAAAAGTGGCTTTAAAGTGGAAATATCTTTTGGTTTACTCATTTCACTTAACCTTCCTGTGGACAACAAATGCTAGTCTTTCATAAGCAGTTGTTAATTTTGGAATTTTACTGTTTGTTCCCTTACTTAAAAAAGAAAAACTCTACAAATTCATAGTCTTATGTTTTTCACTTTTGTGTACTTCTTTCATTTGTTTCATTTTTTCTCTTTTTTTTCTAAAAATGTACAACTTTTGGTATAAGAATTTTTGTCTTTTGTTTTTGGTATCCTAGGATTCATATTTTTAAAGATTTATTTGCTTTTTGTTAGGTGGCTGGGTACAGTGGCGATGTTTTAGTCCAGGAGATGATGTATTTATTTGTTTTATCTATGTTTTTCCAAGAACTCAGGATACAAAGAACTTAAACACATAGCACTCCTTTAACACAACAAACAGTAGCAACAGAAGCAGGACTGGGGATAGGAAAGAAGAGAGAGACCATTTTAGCTTTCTTCATAGCACTTTGTTCTGTATTTTAATGTGGTAGCTGTTTAATTCTGTGGAGAGTTTAAAAATGCAATATATCTGGAGAATGCATAGAAGTTCAAGTCGTTCAATATTATTTATGTCTTTTTAAAAATAATAGTAGCAGCATGTACTTCAGACTCAAATTTTGACTTCTGTAGAATAAATTTAGTAAACTCATTGCTTTGCTTCCTTTTAAAAAACTTATCTTTTTTCTTTATATTTTGAGGAAACTTTTGGAGCAGCATATCAATGATAGAACCTAATAAAATCTTACCTTCAGGCAAACTTCTTGTATACAAAATCAGAGACCATAGTGCCAGGGCTTTCTATTAGTACCATCCATTTTGTTAGCATTTTTCCAATTTATCTTGCGTTACTAACTCTCAGCGTACTATGCCTATTGTAAATATTTAAGCATTACTGTTGACATAAAGATAATACTGACAAATTGAGTTAACATTTCTGTTGAGGATTACTGACCATGTGTAGCCCAGAACAACTTTAACACCCACACCAAATCCTATACTCAGGCCAAACTGTGTTTAGTCTACAATACAGTGCTGTTCCTCAAATGAATTTTTAGCTTTGATTTACACAAAACATGAAACAACCTTTCTTGCATCAATTAATTGTTTGACTTTCCTAATACATTTCCATTTTAACTAGATTATGTCTATATCAAAGGAAAAGGAACGTGTGCAAGATGTCAGTGTCTTGAGCACACATACCCACCCATCATGGGGTCTTGTAACTTTCTGAGATCTGAATAAAAGGAATCTGGTTTCTCAGCAGTCTCACCTGAGGACTGTACCTCAGCTTTCACATTTGACTAGCTTGAACATTATTTAACTGGCTTTAATATCTTACTTGAAAGGAAAATAATTTGGAAAATTTTGTCTTGTGGAAGAATCCATGACTCATCAATAAAAACTAACCAAGTGAAGAAAAAAGACTAGCAAAAGATGAAATTCCTCTCATATCTATTGATATATTTCTGATACCTATTAAGAGATTTATTTCTTCAATTGCCTAATTTATTTCTCCTATTTGCTCCTATTGCCAGAAAATGGCCATTGTGAGGTTTAGTTGATAGTATATTACTCTTCATGTCAATCTGGGCTCCATATTTATAAGATACTCATCACTGTAAATGTATTTAGTGGGAAAGTTTTATAAAAAGAAATGCGATGGCATTCTTACATATCAGTTAATTATGGAAGCATTTTGGAATCCTGGCCTCTTCAGATGACAGTATGTTAATAAATTAGCATGAACAATTCTCTTTTCTGTTTTGATTAAATTCAGCTTTCCATAGAAAAGCATACTAATAGCAAATTGATGGAGCTCAAAACATTAATTTGAGTCATTTCCTTTTTAGTTCACTGGCTTATTTGAGGAAGTAGTAACAAAAGCCTGGTGACATCAGGAAGGCAAAATTATAATTTGGTTAAATTGCATCTTTCTTAATTACTTTGCAATTTAATGTCCCTCATTGCTTCAGTTCAGAGCCCCAGGACTCTATTTATAATTGTAGCTTACTCTAAGAAGGAGAAAAGCTATACTCTTCAGCTTATTCTTATGAAATTATTTCTGCATCTACTAGTTTATATTTATTTCTTAGAAATTTCCCAAATGGCTATTTAGGCAAAGGAAGCCCTCTCGTTATTGTTACCTTTTAATTTCTATATATTATAAAATATTTTCCTCAAAAGCCTATTTTAAGATCTGTTGTGTGAGGAAACATTTTTTTTTTCTTAGCAAAATGTCATTGTTACAGAATTAAAATAAAAAATTTAAATACTTATCACAAGGATTTTATTTCCCGTGATAGAATGTTCCCTATCTGTGACACAGTGATCAAAATTAAAATGTACTGAGAAGATAAATACGAGCAAGATACCACATTTTGAAGTGTCTGATTAATGAAGCTGTTGGGAGCAATTTCCTATTGAGATGCTCTTCATAAAAGGAAACTCAATTTGAGAGAAACTCTAGAAATGTGATAGAGGTCTGTGAGGTCTAAGATGCCTAAGGTTCTAGTTTCATTAATTCCTTGGAGAGATCTGTAACCTTCTATTGGGAAGCAAATGGCTTTGTTGAGACTCAGGCTTCATGACATCAAATAGCTCTTACAAAACAACGGCGTTTTGAAGAAGCAGAAACAGATGGATTGAATTTCCTTTGAAACACAATAGGGTTTAAAAATGATGGGGAGAAAAAAATAACGCCAAATCCTCAACTTTTGTAAAAGAGTTTGAAACATTTCCCAGCCTCAGAGTGCTTGTCGTGTTCACTTATCAGAGTACATTGACAGAGGATCCTGCAGAACCCTACCTGTCTGTGAAAATGCCATACTTGAATCAGTTACTCAGATCCCATGATCTGCCTGACTAGGCCACAGATGTCACATTCCAAAAGAAATTATACTTGCACCTGATACTGAACTCCAGTTTTTCAAAGTCAAAAGTGAATGACTTTAGTAAATTTTTTATGGCTTTGTTTAATACAAAATGTGTGAATGGTTGATGTTTCTTTTTTTGGCTTTGAATTAGAGGAAGGACCAAAAAAGGATAATTTCCAAGGTACTTGGAGTTATTGATGACAAAGTGGAGAGACATCTCATATGGTGTTTTCAACAGTACCATAAGTAAGAAATGCTGTAAATGCAAATAAAAAGAGTTGCAGGAGCAAAAAATTTTATAAATAATTTCTGGTTATTTAGGTGGCTGATAAATGGAATTTCAGCAAGGCAGTGTCATGATTTAAGTTTAATTAAAGATTAGCTTAGCTATAATATATGACGCATTGAATCTGGGTGAGGTAATGATGATGCCAGCAGCTAAAATTTACTGAGTTCTTATTAGTTGCTAATTATGGTGCTATGTCTTTTTATATGTGCATTATATCATCTCAACCTCTTGACAGTACTATGAAGAATTATTATTATTATTCCTACTTTACAGATGAGAAGATTGGAGTTTAAGAAGTTAAACTTGCTTAAGGCTACACAGTTTGGACAGTGCCAGTTCTGGAATTCAAGGCAGTATTTTCAACATTTTGCTATGGAGGAGTGTCTAGTATAATATATACAACTAAGATATTATAGTTATTAATCAAGACATGAAGGCACTAGAGATGAAGAATGATGCACATTTGGAAGGAAATATTTATAGGAATGAATGAAATAAAGGAGTGGAAAAAAGATAATGTCAATATTTCAGGGTTGGATGACTGGGTGGAATGTGATGCTTTAAATGCAGTGATGATGGTGGGGTGAATTGATTCAGACATAGAAGAGAAAAGATGATGGATTCTGATTTAGATTTGTAGATTTTTTTTTTTTTTTAGATTTTTAAAAGATTCTTACATTGAGTTTGAGGCAGTTGCAAGACATCACATGGAATGTCCAGTAGACAGAAAGAGAAAAGGGAGTTTCAGTTTAGAAGAGATGGTAGGCTTTGAGCTACAGAATATTGAGAAGGTAATGAAACTGTGGAAATAGATGAGCTCTGAGATGGAGGGAACATGAAAAGGGAAGAGTCAAGGACTAAAAACTGAACCTTACGGGATGTTGAGATACATATCTTTGATTTTTGTTTTAGGATATTCCTCAGGATTCAACATGGAGAAATAAATGGTAGAGGAGGAGTTTTAAGAGTTTCTTCATTGCATATAAGTGATCTTCTGCTAGAGTAGAGACATTGCTGTTCAACCTTTGTAAATACTTTTGTTTTTAATAATGATTGATACTATTATAACAACCTCTCCCATATGATATCAATTTATCTTGTATTTGTATAATTATTTTACTTTCTGTTTCCTTGTTTTAAAAGCTGAAGGAACATTTCCTACTTTTTCTCATTCATTTTCAAAGAGAGTTTACAGAGAAAGTGAAATGTGATGGAATCATGTTGAGCCATGATTATAGCTTCACTTATTCATTACAAAGCTTCCAATGTTTTCCTTATTGTCTGATGTAAGACAGAAAAACCACACCACATTCTTTGTAACAGAATGATGACCACCATGCTATTTCATTGAAACAGATGGCTTTCAGAAACTCTTCTAAAATGGAGCAATAGTGGGTCAAATGAACATTTGGTTAATTATTTCTAAGTAGAATATATGCCAGTAATTTACACAGAACAGTAGTATAGGGTAGGAGAAAAAGTCAATAAATCTGAGCTGAGACTAAAGCTATCTGGGTTAACAACTATGTAACCCACAGCAATCTACCAAAATATTTCTGTCCTTCAACATTACTGCTAGAATTAATGAGCTGTCTCCATTTATTTTTCAGTTTTTAGAGTCTGTTGTGTTTATTTCTTCATTTCTGTGCCCATTATTTTAGTCTTTTGTTGGGGCTATTGTAATCTTTTGCCTGGTCTTCTTTCCTCTTCTTTCAGTATTCTTTAATTCATTGGTTTATTGTTCCAGAGTGATATTTCTAAAATTTAGATCTGATCATTTCACTCTCCTGTTTAAAGATCTATTATTTCCTAACAATTTATACCCAAATAAATTAGTATGGCATTCAACAATTTCCATTACCTGGTTTCAGCTAAATCCTCAGTCCTGTCTTTCTACTATTCTCCCTCATGTACCTGAATTCCTGCCAAGCTCTCTAAACACCAGTAATTTACAGCCTCTGGACTATAATTATCGCAGAGCCAGCCTTCTTCATTTCCCTTCTTCACACATGGGTTGTTTTTATGTGGAGAAACATCTATGAGAAGGTTTCTGGGAGGTTTTTAGCTTAGAGATGGTATACTTACCCAGTAGAATGTGAGATCCCTGAGAGAGCAGGAGCAATATCTTCTACATCTCTATCTTTCCAGTTCCTAGCACAGTTCTGGTTACATAGTAGATGCTTAAGAAATACTGGTTAATATGAGCTTGTTTGTTTGTTTGTTTTTTACTAACCTAAGTCCCCAGAATCAGTGTGACAGCACAATACCAACAACAAGGACAGCGAGAGGCAAAGGACAAAACGGTCCTGATGGTTCAGAAGGATTTTAAGATTTTATCCTTTCAATAGGATTCTGGTCTGTTTTTGATCAGAGGTCAGGTATAGAATCAGTCAGGATCTCAGCAGAAAACAGATGTCGCAGTCAAAATGGCTTAATTGGAAAGAATTGGAGGGGACTGTGAACAGAGGTATGGACAGGGTTAAGGAAACCAACAAGGGATGAAGACATACCCAAAGACCAGCTATAGCAGGAAGCTGTTATTCCCTTTCAATTTATCAGAAGGAAGGATATGCCACAATGGGACTTGCCAGCATAATCCCTTGCAATGAAGTAATACTTGAACAGCTTTAGGGACTCTCCCGTCAACACTTACGTGCACTTAATAATTTCAAAGAAAACATTCAGAGAAGTCATGCTTTTGAGTGATGATTGTGGCAACTTTTCTTGCAGAAATGTTATTGTACAACAAAAGGCCTGCAGAAAGATTAAGAAAAAACATTCATTGGCCTGCAGAAAAGTTTCTATGATCTTTAAATTTTCATCAAATCTCCTAACCCCACTTTAACAGCTCCTAAGACATGTCAAGTCCTCTGAGCTCTTCTCGAGATTACGAGGTTTAAGAAGCTGTAGCTATACAGAAGTTTCTCTAAAAGTCTAACACAAGATAATGGAGAGGCAGAGGTTAATGGGTTGACTTTCAAGATTGACTTCTTTTAAGCTTCTGATCTCTGGGCTGAAAAACAGGAGATGGTGTTTATTTGACTTGTCTGTGCTGTGAGGTCAGTAAAACGCCTAAATACCATCTTATTTTTATTTATGAATTCCATTTCCTAAAAGCAATAAGATACTCATTCCCTACTGTGTGTTGGTAGGATATGACTGAATAGTTCAAGTGGCTACATTGAGTTGGTTTGGAGCTTAGTGACTTATAACACTCATACCATCCATCAATTAAAGCAGGCCTGCCTGTCTGCTTGTAATTTGGCAAACAGCATTTTGTCTTCCAGAAGCACTTAGAAAAATTCTTCCCTCAAAACTAACAGATGAGGAAAAGTGTTTGATGGAATCAGCAAGACAAGATACTTGCTCTGATTAGACAGCAGACACAAACTTGCTACTGGGGTGCATATTCCATGGTGATGGTCATTATTACATGTTGGGAATGAAAAATGAAACAAGCTACCCTGTCTCAGTTCCTGGCTGTAAAATGAATAAAAGACCTATGCTGGGAGAATAAAATAGATGGTGATTTCTACAGCATATTGAGTTTCTGTGGGAGAAAGCTACTTCATAAATCCAAGCAAGGGTTTACATTCATTGTAATTCTATTTTTGTACCCAAGAATAAATTGTTTAATTGTTTAAACAATGTGATGGGGCCTAATCTTCTCTGTAGTATAAATCAGGTCACATCATTCCCCTGCTTACTTCTACCCTTGCTTCCTCTTGCAATTCACATAAAATCTAAAGGTCTTCATAGTGTCAACAAAGCACTGAGTTGACTCTCCTACCTCTCCAGCACTGTTTCCTTCCGTGTCTTCCTCTGCTTGCAACACTTTAGTCATACTGGCCTCCCTCCTTTTCCTTGAGCTGGTTAAGGTCCTTTCCATCTTAGAGCCTTTGCTTGCATCACTTCTTACACCTGAAATCCTCTTCCCCCAGATCTTCATGAGCCTGACTCCTTATTTTCATTCAATTCCAGGTACAAAGGTCATCATCTCAAAGTAATTTTCCTTAACCACTTACTTTAATGTTGCTCTTGAGATACTCTTTCTTACGTTAGCTTCTTTTAGTACCTTCATGGTTCTTAAAATTACCTTACTGATTGATTAGTGTAATTGTTTATTGACCCCACTCTGTTGGAGGGTAAGCTCTGGAGAGCAGGAATCTTATTTGTCTTGCTCACTGCTATATCCCTGGTACCCAGAAGAATGGCTAGCATGTAGTTGGTGCTCAGTAAATAGTTTAGTTATTGAATGAATTACTGAAGGAATAGCTATCTCCCAGGAATTTAACAAGTATGTAAAAATATTTTCTCCACTGACAACAACAAAAAAAGAGAATCACAATTCGGTAGTCCCTAACCAGTGTACACAAAGAAATAGAGCATTTAATAAGTTGGGTTATATTTTAAATTTGTAGGTTACTGTGAGTTGATTAAAAGATAAGCTTCTCAATTTTTAATAAGGTAACTTTATTTTAACCATAGTTCTATTAAGTCCTTAGATATATCAATGAAGTCCATTTCATTAAAATAGAAAACATATTTCTAAATATTTTCTAGTAACAGTGTAAAGTGGTTAATTTCTGAAATTAGATTAGCATTTTTCATATATATATATATATATATATATATATATATATATATATATATCATCCAAGTTGACATAAGTGGCAATACTTGTGAAATGTTCCTTATACAATTACTTTTATTTTCAGTGAATTTTAAGGCTTGATTATTATTGGGTTGAAAACTTCTGAAATCATATTTTAAAATGTCACTCTCATGAAATGTGAAACTCTGACTGAAGTTTGCAATCTGTAGGTGTTTTATTTATTTTTTATACAGCAGGTTCTTACTAGTTATCTATTTTATACATATTAGTATATATATGTCAGTCCCAATCTCTCAGGTCATCCCACCAGCCCCCCTTCCCCCCTTGGTGTCCATACATTTGTTCTCTGCATCTGTGTCTCTATTTCTGCCTTGCAAACCAGTTCATCTGTACCACTTTTCTAGATTAAACATATATGCATTAGTATACAATATTTGTTTTTCTCTTTTTGACTCACTTCACTCTGTATGACAGTCTCTACATCCGTCCACGTCTCTAAAAATGACCTGATTTCGTTCCTTTTTATGGCTGAGTAATATTCCATTGTATATATGTACCACATCTTCTTTATCTGTTGATGGGCATTTAGGTAGCTTCCATGACCTGGCTATTGTAAATAGTGCTGCAGTGAAATTTGAGGTGCATGTGTCTTTTTGAATTATGGTTTTCTTTGGGTATATGCCCCGTAGTGAGATTGCTGGCTCATATGGTAATTGTATTTTTAGTTTTTTAAGGAACCTCCATACTGCTCTCCATAGTGGGTGTATCAATATCAATATATATTCCCACCAAGAGTGCAAGAGGGTTCCCTTTTCTCCACATCCACTCCAGCATTTATTGTTTGTAGATTTTTTGATGATGGCCATTCTGACTGGTGTGAGGTGATACCTCATTGTAGTTTTGATTAGCATTCTCTAATAAATAGTGATGTTGAGCAGCTTTTCATGTGCTTCTTGGCCATCTGTATGTCTTCTTTGGAGAAATGTCTATTTAGGTCTTCTGCCCACTTTTGATTGGGTGGTTTGTTTTTTTAATATTGAGCTGCATGAGCTGATTATATATTTTGGAGATTAAACCTTTGTCCATTGATTTGTTTGCAAATATTTTCTTCCATTCTGAGGGTTGATTTTTCATCTTGTTTATAGTTTCCTTTGCTGTGCAAAAACTTTGAAGTTTCATTAGGTCCCATTTGTTTATTTTTGTTTTTATTTCCATTACTATAGGAGGTGGGTCAAAAAGGATCTTGCTGTGATTTATGTCAAAGAGTGTTCTGCTTATGTTTTCCTTATGTCTGGCCTTACATTTAGGTCTCTAATCCATTTTGAGTTTATTTTTATGTATGGTGTTAAGGAGTGTTCTAATTTCATTCTTTTACATGTAGCTGCCCAGTTTTCCCAGCACCAATTATTGAAGAGACTGTCTTTTTTCCATTGTATATTCTTGCCTCCTTTATCATAAATAAGGTGTCCATATGTGCGTGGGTTTATCTCTGGGCTTTTTATCCTGTTCCATTGATCTATATTTCTGTTTTTGTGCCAGTACCATACTGTCTTGATTACTGTAGCTTTGTAGTATAGTCTGAAGTTGGAGGCCTGATTCCTCCAGCTCCGTTTTTCTTTCTCAAGATTGCTTTGGCTATTCGGGATCTTTTGTGTTGCCATACAAACTGTGAAATTTTTTGTTCTAGTTCTGTGAAAAATGCCATTGGTAGTTTGATAGGGATTGCATTGAATCTGTGGATTGCTTTGTGTAGTATAGTCATTTTCACAATGTTGATTCTTCCAATCCACGAACATGGTATATTTCTCCATCTTTTTGTATCATCTTTAATTTCCTTCATCAGTGTCTTATAGTTTTCTGCATACAGGTCTTTTATCTCCTTAGGTAGATTTATTCCTAGGTATTTTATTCTTTTTGTTGCAGTGGTAAATGGGAGTGTTCCCTTAATTTATCTTTCAGATCTTTCATCATCAGTGTATAGGAATGCAAGAGATTTCTGTGCATTAATTTTGTATCTTGCAACTTTACCAAGTTCATTGATTAGCTCTAGTAGTTTTCTGGTAGCATCTTTAGGTTTCTCTATGTATAGTGTCATGTCATCTGCAAACAGTGACAGCTTTATTTCTTCTTTTCCAATTTGGATTCCTTTTATTTCTTTTTCTTCTCTGATTGCTGTGGCTAAAACTTCCAAATCTATGTTGAATAATAGTGGTGAGAGTGGACAACCTTGTCTTGTTCCTGATCTTAGAGGAAATGGTTTCAGTTTTTCACCAGTGAGAATGATGTTTGCTGTGGGTTTGTCATATATGGCCTTTATTATGTTGAGGTAAGTTCCCTCTATGCCTACTTTTGGAGAGATTTTTATCATAAATGGGTGTTGAATTTTGTAGAAAGCTTTTTCTGCATCTATTGAGATGATCGCATGGTTTTTCTCCTTCAATTTGTTAATATGGTGTATCACATTGATTGATTTGCATATATTGAAGAATCCTTGCATTCCTGGATAAACCCCACTTGATCACAGTGTATGTTGCTTTTAATGTGTGGTTGGATTCTGTTTGCTAGTATTTTTGTTTTATTCATTTATTTATTTATTTTTTCCTGTGTTGGGTCTTCATTTCTGTGCAAGGCCTTTCTCTAGTTGCGGCGAGCTGGGGCCACTCTGCATCGCGGTGCGCATGCCTCTCACTGTCGCGGTCTCTCTTGTTGCGGAGCAAAGGCTCCAGACACACAGGCTCAGTAGTTGTGGCTTAAGGGTCTAGTTGCTCTGTGGCATGTGGGATCTTCCCAGTCCAGGGCTCTAACCCATGTCCCCTGCCTTGGCAGGCAGATTCTCAACCACTGTGCCACCAGGGAACCCCTGTTTGCTAGTATTTTGTTTAGGATTTTTGCATCTGTGTTCATCAGTGATATTGGCCTGTAGTTTTCTTCTTTGTGACATCTTGGTCTACTTTTGGTATCAAGGTGATGGTAGCATTGTAGAATGAGTTTGGGAGTGTTCCTCCCTCTCTTATAGTTTGGTAGAATTTGAGAAGGATAGGTGTTAACTTTCTCTAAATATCTGATTTCACATGTGAAGCCATCTGGTCCTGGACTTCTGTTTGTTGGAAGATTTTTAATCATAGTTTCAATTTCATTACTTGTGATTGGTCTGTTAATATTTTCTATTTCTTCCTGGTTCAGTGTCAGAAGGTTGTGCTTTTTTCTAAGAATTTGTCCATTTCTTCCAGGTTGTCCATTTTATTGGCATAGAGTTGCTTGTAGTAATCTCTTATGATCCTTTGTATTTCTGTAGTGTCAGTTGTTACTTCTCCTTTTTTATTTCTAATTCTATTGATTTGAGTCTTCTCCCTTTTTTCTTGATGAGTCTGACTAATGGTTTATGAATTTTGTTTATCTTCTCAAAGAGCCAGCTTTCAGTTTTTTTGATCTTTGGTATTGTTTCCTTCATTTGTTTTTCATTTATTTCTGATCTTATGTTTATGCTTTCTTTCCTTCTGCAAACTTTGGGGTTTTTTGTCATTCTTTCTCTAATTGCTTTAGGTCTAAGGTTAGGTTGTTTATTTGAGATGTTTCTTGTTTCTTGAGGTAGGATATTATTGCTATGTACTTCCCTCTTAGAACTGCTTTTGCTGCCTCCCATAGGTTTTGGGTCATCATGTTTTCATTGTCATTTGTTTCTAGGTATGTTTTGATTTCCTCTTTGATTTATTCAGTGATCTCTTCGTTATTTAGTAGTGTATTGTTTAGCCTCCATGTGTTTGTATTTTTTACAGATTTTTTTTCTTGTAATTGATATCTAGTCTCATAGTGTTGTGGTCGTAAAAGATACTTTATACTATTTCAATTTTGTCATATTTACCAAGGCTTAATTTGTTACCCAAGATATGATCTCTCCTGGAGAATGTTCCATGAACCCTTGAGAAGAAAGTGTGTTCTGTTGTTTTTGGCTAGAATGTCCTATAAATATCAATTAAATCCCATATTCTTTAATGTATCATTTAAAGCTTGTGTTTCCTTTTTATTTTCATTTTGGATGATCTGTCCATTGGTGAAAGTGGGGTGTTAAAGTCTCCCACTGTGATTGTGTTACTGTCAATTTCCCCTTTTATGGCTGTTAGCATTAACCTTATGTATTGAGGTGCTCCTATGTTGGGTGCATTGATATTTACAATTGTTATATCTTCTTCTTGGATTGATCCCTTGATAATTACGTAGTGTCCTTCTTTGTCTCTTGTAATAGTGTTTATTTTAAAGTCTACTTTGTCTGATATGAGAATTGCTACTCCAGCTTTCTTTTGATTTCCATTTGCATGGAATATCTTTTTCTATCCCCTCACTTCCAGTCTGTATGTGACCCTATGTCTGAAGAGGGTCTCTTGTAGACAGCATTTATACAGGTCTTGTTTTTGTATCCATTCAGCCAGTCTATGTCTTTTGGTTGGAGCATTTAATCCATTTACATTTAAGGTAATTATCGATATGTATGTTCCTATTCCCATTTTCTTAATTGTTTTGGGTTTGTTATTGTAGGTGTTTTCCATCTTTTGTGTTTCCTGCCTAGAGAAGTTCCTTTAGCATTTGTTGTAAAGCTGGTTTGGTGGTGCTGATTTCTCCTAGCTTTTCTGTGTCTGTAAAACTTTTAATTTCTCTGTCGAATCTGAATGAGATCCTTGCTGGGTAGAGTAATCTTGGTTATAGGTTTTTCCCTTTCATCACTTTAAATATGTCCTGCCACTCCTTTCTGCCTTGCAGTTTCTGCTGAAAGATCAGCTGTTAACCTTATGGGGATGCCCTTGTATGTTATTTGTCATTTTTCCCTTGCTGCTTTTAATATTTTTGCTTTGTATTTAATTTTTGATAGTTTGCTTAATATGTGTCTTGGTGTGTTTCTCCTTGGATTTTTCCTCTATGGGACTCTCTGCACTTTCTGGACTTGATTGACTATTTCCTTTCCCATATTAGGGAAGTGTTCAACTATAATCTCTTCAAAATTTTCTCAGTCCCTTTCTTTTTCTCTTCTTCTTCTGAGACCCCTATGATTTGAATGTTGGTGTATTTAATGTTGTCCCAGAAGTCTCTGAGAGTGTCCTCAATTGTTTTCATTTTTTTTCTTTATTCTGCTCAGTGGTAGTTATTTCCACTATTTTATCTTCCAGCTCACTTATCTGTTCTTCCTCAGTTATTCTGCTATTGATTCCTCCTAGAGAATTTTTAGTTTTATTTATTGTGTTGTTCACGATTGTTTGTTTGCTGTTTAGTTCTTCTAGGTCCTTGTTAAACGTTTCTTGTTTTTACTCCATTCTATTTCTAAGATTTCTGATCATCTTTACTATCATTACTCTGAATTCTTTTTCAGGTAGACTGCCTATTTCCTCTTCATTTGTTTGGTGTTGTGGGTTTTAACCTTGCCCCTTCATCTGCTATGTGTTTCTCTGTCTTCTCATTTTGCTTAACGTACTGTGTTTGGGATCTCCTTTTCACAGGCTGCAGGTTCGTAGTTCCCATTATTTTTGGTTTCTGCCCCCAGTGGGTAAGGTTGGTTCAGTGGGTTGTGTAGGCTTCCTGGTGGAGGGGGCAGGTGCCTGTGTTTTGGTGGATGAGGCTGGATGTTTTTTTTCTCGTTGGCAAGACTGTCTGGTGGTGTGTTTTGGGGTGTCTGTGACCTTCTTATGATTTTAAGCAGCCTCTTTGCTACTGAGTGGGGTTGTGTTCCTGTCTTGCCAGTTTTTTGGCATAGGGTGTCCAGCATTGTAGCTTGCTGGTCGTTGAGTGGAGCTGGGTCTTAGAGTTGAGATGGAAATCTCATAGGAGAGCTTTCACTGTTTGATATTACATGGAGCTGGGAGGTCTCTTGTGGATGTCCTGAACTTGGCTCTCCTACCTCAGAGGCACAGGCTGGACACCCGGCCAGAGCACCAAGACCTTGTCAGCAACATGGCTCAGAATAAAAGGGAGAAAAAAATAAAGAAAAAAAGTGTTATTAAAATAAAAAATGAAAAAATATTAAAAATAGAAAACAATTTTAAGAAAAAAAAAGATAGAAAAAAAGAGCAGCCAAACCAAAAAACAAATCTACCAGTGATAATCACAGCTAAAAACTACACTAAAAAAAACAACAACAGCAACAAAAAAACTGGACAGGCTGAACCCTAGGACAAATGGTAAAAGCAAAGCTATACAGACAAAATCACAGAAAGAAACGTACACATACACACTCACAAAAAGAGAAAAAAGAAAAGAAAAAAAAAACTATATATATTAAAAAAAAAGCAAGAGAGCAACCAAATTAATAAACAAATATACCAATGCTAATAAAGTATAAATACTAAACTAAGATAAACATAAAACCAAAACCAAATTAGATGCAGAAAGCAAACCCCAAGTGTACAGTTGTTCCCAAAGTCCACTGCCTCGATTTTGGGATGATTCATTGTGTGTTTAAGTATTCCACAGATGCAGGGTACATCAAGTTGACTGGAGATTTATTCAGCTGCTCCTGAGGCTGCTGGGAGAAATTTCCGTTTCTCTTCTTTGTTCGTACACCTCCTGGAATTCAGCTTTGGATTTGGCCCTGCCTCTGTGTGTAGGTCGCCTGAGGGCGTCTGTTCCCGCCCAGACAGGATGGAGTTAAAGGCGCAGCTGAGTAGGGGTGTCTGTCTTACTCAGGCCGCGGGGGGAGGGAGGGGTATGGAATGCATGGTAAGCCTGCGCTGTGGCGGAGGCTGGTGTGACATTGCAACGGTCTGAGGGCTGCCGCGTATTCTCCTGGGGAAGTTGTCCCTGGATCACGGGACCCTGGCAGTGGCGCGCTGCACAGGCTCCCAGGAGGGGAGGTGTGGATAATGACCTGTGCTTGCACACAGGCTTCTTGGTGGCGGCAGCAGCGGCCTTAGCATCTCATGCTCGTCTCTGGTGTCCGTGCTGACAGCCGCAGCTTGCGCCTATCTCTGGAGCCCGTTTAGGCAGTGCTCTGAATCCCCTCTCCTCACAAACCCCGAAACAATGGTCTCTTGACTCTTAGGCAAGTCCCGAATTTTTCCCGGACTCCTTCCCGGCTAGCTGTGGCGCAATAACCCCTTCAGGCTGTGTTCACGCCGCCAACCCCAGTCCTCTCCCTGCGCTCCGAACGAAGCCCGAGCCTCAGCTCCCAGCCCCCGCCCGCCCCGGCGGGTAAGCAGCCAAACCTCTCGGGCTGGTGAGTGCCGGTCGGCGCCGATCCTCTGTGCGGGAATCTCTCCACTTTGCCCTCCGCACCCCTGTTGCTAAGCTCTCCTCCGAGGCTTCGAAGCTTACCCCGTCTGCCACCCGCAGTCTCCTCCCGCCAAGGGGCTTCCTAGGGTGTGGAAACTTTTCCTCCTTCACAGCTCCCTCCCACTGGTGCAGGTCTCGTTTCTATTCTTTTGTCTCTGTTTTTTCTTTTTTCTTTTCCCTACCCGGGTACATGGGGAGTTTCTTGCCTGTTGGGAGGTCTGAGGTCTTCTGCCAGCGTTCAGTAGGTGTTCTGTAGGAGTTGTTCCACATGTAGATGTATTTCTGATGTATTTGTGGGGAGGAAGGTGATCTCCATGTCTTACTCCTCTGCTGTCTTGAAGGTCTCCCCAGGAAACAATTTTCCATGTAGAGTTTGTGAGTCTGTTAGTCGCACTTATGAGTTAAAACAGTTTCTTTTTATAGTCATCATATACAACAATATATGGTATTTGGTTTTTAAAGATTTCTCTATTGCATTCATTCAACAAGTAATTTTAAGAACTTCTTTTGTTGTTCAAAATGTATTTGTGAGTAAAGCATAAATAAGCCATGTATGCTCATACAACAGTAAGAAAGATAAGACTTCTTTAAGAGTAATTATATTTTTACATATATATATATATATTCAAGAGTAAGATACAGTCATTGATAAAAAACTGAGTTTGGTGCAGAATGCTATTTGCGTTTAGAAAAAGAAGAAAGGTATGTGTATGGAAATTTTAATGGAAGACGTGCTATTAAGCTGAGAGATGTGAAGTAGGACCCCTAGGAGAAAAGAATGACATAAATAAAAATGGAATAGACCTATATATACAACGAAACGTAAAATAGATAGCTAGTGGGAAGCAGCCGCATAGCACAGGGAGACCAGCTAGGTGCTTTGTGACCACCTAGAGGCGTGGGATAGGGAGGGTGGGAGGGAGACGCAAGAGGGAGGATATATGGGGACATATGTACATGTATAGCTGATTCACTATGTTATAAAGGAGAAACTAACACACCATTGTAAAGCAATTATACCCTAATAAAGATGTTAAAAAAATGGAATAGTGATAAAAAGAAAGATCCGCTTGCTGAAACATGGTTTCAAATTTGGGTAGGCTTAGGGAAGTCCTGAGGGATAACTCAGAGGGCACTGAAATAAAGACAAGGAACCTTTACCTTTTAATAGCCAAAGGGAGCTCTTACTGCCTGTTCTCAGTCAGGAAGTGATAAATCCCAGTAGCAATGTGAAAGATAGGACATTATGAAGAAAATTCAGGCAGAAGGAGCCACTGACAGCCAATTTTAGTAGTCCAGGCATAAGGTGGTAAAGCACTAAATCAGCTGGGGTGAAGTGAAGTAATCAGTGATTTGGTGTTTGATTGAATAGATAGATGAGGAAATGATGTGGTTCAAGAAGAGCCTGAGGAATCAAGCTTCTACAACAGGAAAATTGTTCTACAATTACTAGTAATAAGGAAATCAAGGCCTGAGTTTGGACTGAGAGTGTATAGTGTATATGATAAGATGAACCAAGGTGTTAGCCAAATAATCTTCAGCATAAGTACTGACTAAAGGTTTCTTTCTTTCCTTTTTTTTTTTGGTGAGTGCTGTGGACAGTGGTGAAACTGTCTGTTATTTGGAACTTAGTCTTTGGGCTGAGACCCAGCTGGTCTGGAACTTTGTCTCAGAACCAGCCACTTCTTGCCTTAGAGCTTTTCTCTTAGTTGACTCAGAGTTGCATATTTTCCTAGACACCCACATCTGGGAGGTTAAATGGTATTGGTTTATCTGTTATTACAGAAAATTCCGGGTTTTTATTGACCAAGTTTTATCTTTATTTCTGTCTATATCTCAAATATCTATTTCATTAATATGGTTATCTTTCACTTAGTATAATTATTAGTGATATAAAGTCTATGCATGAATGTATCTAGTATTTTGGATCATTTGATCAGTGTTTGTGAACATAGAATTGGCATTTATGAATTCACATGGATCTCTTAGAATTACCTTTTAGGGAAGGAAATTTCCATTCTTTTTCTTAACTCAAATAGGAATTTTTTTTTTTTTGCGGTATACGGGCCTCTCACTGTTGTGGCCTCTCCCGTTGTGGAGCACAGGCTCAGCGACCATGGCTCATGGGCCTAGCCGCTCCACGGCATGTGGGATCTTCCTGGACCGGGGCATGAACCCGTGTCCCCTGCATCGGCAGGTGGACTCTCAACCACTGCACCACCAGGGAAGCCCTCAAATAGGAATTTTTAAAGTTAGATTTCTTGATCTGAAGCAATGTAATCCTTTTGGCTTATTGAGAACTAAGAAATGGGAGCAACTTAAAAACTGTAACTTTCCATGAGGTTTGTGCTCACTGAGAAAGAATCTGTTGGCTAATTTGGGAGAAAAGAATGTTTAAATAAGGAAGTTAGAAGTGAATCAAAAATAGCATTTGAATATGAGAAGCCAGAAATGCCCACTTTCTTTAGTTATGAAACTACTTCTGTTGACTATAAAGAATTGTAAGCATGAATTATCATCATCAGTTGCATTGTATAGTCTATGCTAATAGTTTGTCAGTCTCCATATTTGGACCCGTTTTCTGCAGCAGTGTAAGTGTTCTGTAAATGCTGGAGAAATAGAAATCATTTCCCTTTCTCCTTCTATTCCTTTCCCTTCCTTCTTCTGTATCTAAGTGGAATGGTGAATAGTATTAACATCACTTATTGAGTTATTTAAATCAGATTAGATAGGGCTGGAATGAATACAATGATTATTTTCTTCTTTTAGTTGCTACTGAGTTTTGTATAGGGCTTTTATTTAAGGGAGCGGAGTTTATTCTTGATTGAAATACTGGAAGCATATCACATCTTACATGAAGTCTTGAAAAGGATTGAATTCTAGTGAGTCACAGCATTTTACTGCAAATCTCCAATTATATTGCTGTAGTAACATTATCATGAATGGTGTCATTTCCTAAGGAATTTTATGAATGCTTTAGTCTACATAGTGTTCAAAGACAAGCTGAGACCTTTCTTTCTCCATGAGGCCTTACTTAATAATTCCCGTCTATTCTATATTCTTTAGGTACTTTGAAAACCAGTGGTCTATATCATACCATTTCCCTTTTGATCATATATTTTATTTTATTCCTCTTTGAGCCCATGGCAGATTATCTCTAGGGGGACCCCGCCGTGATATGGGCCTCCTGATGTTCATGTCCTTGTATAATTTCCTCCTTTTGAGGGCAGGTAGAAATTGTGTCTTGCTAGTAACCAGTACAATATGATACAGGTGATCGGATGTTACTCCCTTGATTATGTTATACCACATCAAGCTCCGTCTGGCTTGCAGACTTCCTCTAGAGACTCTCTCTCTCTCTTTTTTTTTTTTTTTTTTTGCGGTACGCGGGCCTCTCACTGTTGTGGCCTCTCCCGTTGCGGAGCGCAGGCTCAGCGGCCATGGCTAACGGGCCCAGCCCCTCCGCGGCATGTGGGATCTTCCTGGACCGGGGTACGAACCCATGTCCCCTGCATCGGCAGGCGGACTCTCAACCACTGCACCACCAGGGAAGCCCGAGACTCTCTCTTTTTAGCTGGCATTGAGGAAGTAAGTGGTCATGCTGGGAGGCACAGAACTAGAGTAGCCTTTAAGAGCTGAGAGAGGCCTCCAGATGCTAGACAAGAAGCTAGTACCCTCACTCCTAGAACCACCAAAAAAATAAATACATTCTACTAACAGCCTGAGTGAGCCTGGGAAGAGATTCTTTCCCAGTCGAGATGAGAAGACAGTTAATTAACACCTTTGCAGTTGTGTGACCCTAGGCCAGAGGACCCAGTTAAACCATGAATGAACTCCTGACCCACAGAAACTGTGAGATAATAAATGTGTGTTTTTCTAAGTTGCTTAGTTTATGGTAACTTGTTACACAGCAGTAGGTAACTGGATATGGGCATGACTTGTCTCCGAAACAAGGCTGAGAAAGATTTAAGGAGTAAAGCTATTGGTATCTCACACAATATCATGCCAAGTATCTAGTAGAGGACAGGCAAATACTTGTTAAATTTTTATTACAGAAAACTATTGAATGTATATAGACCTTCTGAGGACAGATACCCTGTAATATTCATCTTTGTGTCTTCTTTGCCTGGCAGGGATCTGAAACATAGTTGGCACTGAATATATATTGTGTCATAGTTCAGTCAGTGAGACATAACCACTATGAGTTATTGAATAAATCAGCAAATTATGACCCCTGTGGTTAAATATGACCCACTACCTATTTCTGTACAGATTTTAAGCTGAGTGTTTTTACATTTTTAAATGGTGGAAAAAATCAAAAGAATAGTATTTTATGGTATGGAAATGATATGAAATTCAAGTTTTAGTGTCTGTAAGTAAAGTGTTATTGGAATACAGCCACCCTCTTCATGAATGTGTCATCCATGAGTGTGTTCATGCTAAAAAGGCAGAGTTGTAGCTGCAAGACTGTCTGTGGTGCTTTTATCACCCTGCTGCATAACACACTACAAATGGCAGTGATGCAGCTATAACTGCAGTGTTTCAACTCCCATGCATATTGCCAGACTGTGACATTTTACCTGTTTACTTATTTTTTATTATCAGTGCATACCTATTGTGTCAAAACAAGAAAGGTAGACTTTGAATGTTGCTCTTTCAAGGCACGGTGAAGTGTGAATTATTTTGTTGTTTCAGTAGATGGCCAAGCATTTTGTTTTCGTGAAATAACATGATAGCTGTGCTGGAAGAGCACAGTATATGTCAGCATTACCAGACTAAGTACTTATCACAATATTTCCAACTCCTAGAAATGCAAAGGAAAGAAAAATCAGATAATTTAAAATGGAATATCCATCACAGAAGAATTTGTTCACAAAAATAAAAAGTGAAAATGAGACTACAACCAAAGTAAGTTTCTGGGTTTCTCATTTGTTAGCAAAGCAAGGAAAGCTGTTTAAGAATAATGAGTTAATTAAACTGTGCTTGACTGTGGCAACCAAAGAAATGCATTCAGAGAAAATAAACTCATTTAAGACTATTAACCATTTGGTGAGAACAGTTGTTTGAAGAGTCGACGATATTGGAAGTAACATCAACAGCCAATTAAAAAACAAGGCAAATGAATAATTTTCCCTTGATGAATCAATAGATGTTACTGATACTACTCAGTTGTTGTTTCTTTTGAGGCAATGACGAATTTGAATTGACTGAAGAATTAGCCCCTATGAATAGTGTGTGTGGAACAACTACAAATGAGAATATTTTCAAAGAAGTTCAGAAAAAAATGAATTTAGTACAAGCTGAAGTGGAATCTGCTAAGATGTATTACTACTTATGGTGGTAAAATATGTGTGGAGCAGAAAAAGAATTAGTTGGACAAATGGGCAAAACCTATGAAAATTAAAGTTGTTTAAAGTCTATCGCTATTTATTCTATTATTCACCAGAGGCACTTTTGAATTTATTATGTGTCTTTGAACTGGTGTCATCAGTGGTAAACTTCATTAGCTCTTATAAACTTAACCATTATCAGTTCCATGAATTTTTGCCAGAAATGGAAGCTGAATATTCTAACTTTCCCTACCACAAAGCAATATAATGGCTTAGCAGTGGCAAAGTTTTACTGTGATTTTTCTGAGCTCATGGAAGAGAGTGAAATTTTTCTGAAGAATTGCCCTCACCCAGTATTTTTTGCACACTGCATAGCTTTGAAAATTAGCCTTTGCTGAAGACTTGATAATGTTTCTTAATGAATTCAACCTAAAATTACAAAGGCAAAACAGCACTTATAAACTTATACTTCGGGTAAGACATTTGAATGTCAACTAATATTTTTTTCAATAATGAGTAATGTTAAACTACTTTATACACATAGGTGCTGTCAAAAGACAAGAATTGAGATCTTCATTCTTACACAACTTTGTAGCGGATGTATTTTCTAAGCCCAAACTATAGTTCTAGCAGCTCTTAAATTTCTTTTCCTGTGGTAAAATATATATACATAAAATTTATCATTTTAACCACTTTAAGTGTCCAATTCAGTGGCATTACATACATTCACAATGTTGTGCAACCATCATCACTGTCCATTTCTAGAATGTTTTTATCATCCCAAACAAACTGTTAAGAAAGAGCTCCCCATTTACTTCTCTCTCCAGCCCCTGATAACCTCTATTCTATTTTCTGCCTCTAAGAATTTGCCTATTCTAGGTACCTCATATACGTGGAATCATACAATATTTGTCCTTTTTTATCTGGTTCCTTTCACTTAACATAATGTTGTCAAGATTCATCCATGTTAGCACATATTAGAATTTCATTTCTTTTAAAAGATAAATAATATCTTATTGTTTATATATATATACCACATTTTGTTTATCCATCCATCTATAGACGTTTGGGCTGTTTCTACCTTTTGGTTATTGTGAAAAATGCTATTATGAACATGGGTGTACAAGTATCTGTTTGAGTCCCTACTTTTGCTTCCTTTGGATATACCAAAAGTGAAATTGCTGGAGCATATGGTAATTCTATGCTTAACTTTTTGAGGAACTGCTGAACTGTTTTCTACAGTGGCTACATCATTTTATATTCCCACCAGCAGTAATAAACAAGGGATCCGATTTTGCCATATCCTTGCCAGTATTGTGTGTGTGTGTGTGTGTGTGTTTGTGTGTATATGGGTGTGAAGTAGTATCATATTGTGGTTTTGATTTGAATTTCCCTAATGGTTAGTGATGCTGAACATCTTTTCATGTACTTTTTATCCATTTGCATATCTTCTTGGGAGAATATCAAGTCCTTTGCTCATTTTTGAATTTGGATTGCGTTTTTCTGTTGTTGAGTTGTAGTTCTTTATATTAAATATTCCTTTCTCAGATATATGCCTTGCAAATACTTCCTCCCATTCCTTGCAAGCACATTTAGACCTTAATGCAAATGTAAAGGAAATTTCCATATTTCAAAATCCATTTAACCCAGCAAACCCAGGGGCTTCCATCTGTTCTTCAGCTGGAAGTAATTAATCTGCAATTTAATGACATGCTAAAGGGCAAATATCAAGAATAGACTTCTAGTAGACTCTTATAAATGCCTTATAAGTGTTGTAAGTGTTGGATATGCTCAAGTAATATTGTGTGCTCAGGGGGTAAGGAACAGTAACTTTGAATCCCAATTAAAAATAATGTTTTCCCCCACCAAAAAAAAAGAAATTTCATTCTAATTAGTAGATAGGTATTATAAAAATTGTACTCAATTATGATTTTACTTTGTTATCAATAAAAATTGTGGAAATTTGTTTCTCTCTTGTTATATGAGTACCTATACAATATCCTTGATTTCATCTTTTGGCTTGCAAAGCCTAAAATATATGTTCTATAGCCCTTTACAGAAAAAATTTGCTAACGCCTGTCATAATAGATTTATTATAGGTATTAGGCCTTATATGATTGTTGGAAGAATTGGGAAAGTTAAGGTCTATGAGCGAAATTGGATGATCAGAGAAGAAAGCATCAGTTCATCTGAGAAATCAAACATGTTCAGATACTGAAATCATATTGCAAGGGAAGTCAAAACTATGTGGGGAGGAGGGAATGGTGCTTCTATGTAGATACCACTTCTGTGGTCCTACAGCAAGTATCTCGTGGTGTATCTGAGCTATAGTGTCAGTTGGGAGTGTAGTTGGGAGAGAAGCTGGATATCGGATGGAAAAGAGCAAAGACAATTTAGAAACCATGGGTACCTCTGAGTCCATCACTACATCTAACCACAATGACCTTCAGAAAGTAAGGCTGCTGCCTCACTTCTGCCTTCTAAGTCTCATGCAGATTCCTTTTTTAGCCAATTGTAACTCAGGACCATATAGTTAAAAGGATTCTGGGACAAAAATTCCAGCTTAATCAAATTGACATTTATAAACCACAATATTGAATGAATAAACAGATGGAGAATGATCTAAGTTTTCAGTTAGACTATTTGGGCTATTTGAGTTAATATTCAGATCTCTTTATGATTCAGGCATTTTATTTTATTATTTATGTATAGAATAAATATTTTCCTTTAAAAATCAACCTTACTGAGATATATACAATAAATGAACTAATTTTACATGTATGTTTAGACGAGTTTGACCATATCTGTGTAACCACAACTCCACTCAAAATTTATAATGTTTCCATTAGTGCCAAAATTGTTTCTCATTCCCTTTGTAGTCAATTACTACTCCAGTAGATCTAGACAACTAGTGATGTATTTTATAGAACTACAGATTAGATTTTCTTCTTTTACAGTTTCATTCAAGTAGAATCATAGAGTATGTACACTTTTGTCTCTCTTCTTTTGCTAAGCATTTTGTTTTGGAGATATTACATCCATGTTACGTGTATTTGTAGTTTGTTTCCTTTATGGCTGAATAATATTCCATGGTTTGAATAGACCACATTTTATCTATCCATTCACATGTTGTTGGACATTTGGATTGCTTCCAGTTTTGGACTATGAATATATGTTCAAGTCTTTTAGTAGATGTATGCTTTAATTTCTCTTGCTAAATATCGGGAGGGGAGTGTTTCATTCATATGGTTAACTTTTACTCTGTAATCAACTGCCAAAATGTTCTCCAAAGTGAATATACCATTCTACATTTTATCATCAGTGTATGAGAGTTTCAGGTGCTCTATTTTCTTGGCACCACTTGTTGCTATCACTTAAAAATTTTTTTAACCTTCTAATGAGTGTGTAATGTTAGCTCATTGTGATTTTAATGTACAGCTTTCTGATGACCAATGATGATGAGGCATCTTTTCACATGGTTGTTGGCCATTTATATATATTTTCTAATGAAGAGTTTGTTCAAGTCTTTTGCCAAATGAAAATAAATTAGGCTGTCTATTTAACATTGAGTTATAAGAGTTCTTTTTTTTTTTCTGGATACATATTCTTTGTCAGAAACACTGGAAGTATTTTTTCCCAGTTTTTTGGCCTGCCTTTTCATAACGGCATATTTTGAAGAGTACTAGCTTTTTATTTGATAAAGCCCAGACTTTTGCTTTTTTTTTCCCTATGGTTCATAGTGTGTCTTTGTGTGTGTGTGTGTGTGCGTGTGCGCATGCATGTGCATGCGCTTTTTGTTTTGTTTAAGAAATCTTTGATTACCTTAATATTTAAGAATATTTTCCCTTTTGGATTATTTTAGAAGTGTTATGATGTTTGGACTTTTATGCTTAGGTCAATGATCCGTTTTTTTAAACCTAATTTTTATGTATGGTATGAAGTAATGGTCAAGCTTCTCTTTTTTTTTTTTTTTAATATGGCTATTCTATTGCTTTGGTATCAATTGTTGAAGAGAATACCTTCCCCCATTGAATTATTTTTGTATTTATTTGAAAATCCATTAGTCACATATCTGTAGATCTATTTATGAACTCTTTATTTAATGATCTATATGCCTATCTTTATGCCAATATTGAATTGCTCTGATTACTGTAGCGTGATAGTAACTCTTGAAATCAGGTAATGTAAACCTTCATCTTGGTTCTTTTTCAAAAATGCTTTGGTTTTTTAATTTCTTCTTTGCTTTCTTCAGTGATCCCTTGGTTATTTAGTAGCACATGTTTAGCCTCCATGTATTTGTTGTTTTAAAATTTAAAAAAAAAATTTACTTTTAATTTAATTAATTAATTTATTTAACACCTTTATTGGAGTATAATTGCTTTACCATGTTGTGTTAGTTTCTGCTGTATAACGAAGTGAATCAGCTATATGTATACATATATCCTCATAAGCCCTCCCTCTTGTGTCTCCCTACCACCCTCCCTATCCCACCCCTCTAAGTGGTCACATAGCACACAGCTGACCTCCCTGTGCTAGGCGGCTGTTTCCCACTAGCTATCTATTTTACATTTGGTAGTGTATATATGTCCATGCCACTCTCTCATTTCGTCCCAGCTTACCCTTCTCCCTCCCCATGTCCTCAAGTCCATTCTCTATGTCTGCGTCTTTATTCCTGTCCTGCCCCTAGGTTCTTCAGAATCTTTTTTTTTTAAGATTCCATATATATGTGTCAGCATACGGTATATGTTTTTCTCTTTCTGACTTACTTCACTCTGTATGACAGACTCTAGGTCCATCCACCTCACTACAAATAACTCAATTTCATTTCTTTTTATGGCTAATATTCCATTGTATATATGTGCCACATCTTCTTTAACCATTCATCTGTTGATGGACACTTAGGTTGCTTCCATGTCCTGGCTATTGTAAATAGAGCTGCAATGAACATTGTGGTACAAGACTCTTTTTGAATTGTGGATTTTTCAGGCTATATGACCAGTTGTGGGATTGCTGGGCCATTTGGTAGTTCTATTTTTAGTTTTTTAAGGAACTCCCCATACTGTTCTCCATAGTGGCTGTATCAATTTACTTCTCACCAACAGTGCAAGAGGGTTCCCTTTTCTGCACACCCTCTCCAGCATTTATTGTTTGTAGATTTTTTGATGATGGCCATTCTGACCGGTGTGAGGTGCTATCTCATTGTACTTTTTTTTTTAATTTAAAAAATGTTTTAATTTAATTTTTTATTTTATATTCAAGGGATAGATATAATTCATTTTTTATTGAATTATAAAAATTATACAATTGACGTCTAACATTAGGTGTACAACATAACAATGATTTGATATCTGTATACAGTGGAAATGATCATCACAATAGGTCTAGTTAACATCTGTCACTATGAAACAGGCTGGGACCTGGGACCTGGGACCCTTTACTGTAGTGCTTGCACCTGGACAAACATCTCCTCAACTCCTCCAGCAACTGAATACAAAGAAACTATAAGGGACTAAAAATAACCACATGCATGAGCAGTTGGGGCAAGTTATAAGCAAGATACATAAAGGCCAAAACACAACTGCCACTTCTGAGGTTCCGGGAGCAAAAGCAGGGTAGAGCCCAAGGACCCTGATCGGTAACAACTACACATAGTTCCAAAGAACTTCTTTTTCTTGTAATGAGAACTTTTAAGGTCTACCCTCTTAGCAAATTTCAAATAATCAATACCATATTATTAACTAGTTGCCATGCTGTACATTACATCCCATGTCTTACTTATTTTACAACTGGAAGTTTGTATCTTTTGACCACCTTCATAGGCACCCATCTTCATGCTGTACTGTAATTATTTGTTACTTGTCTGAATCCCTCACTAAATTGTAACTTTCTAGAAAACAGAGACTGCCTTGTTCATCTTCATATCTCCTAACACCTTGAACAGTGGCTGGCACATACTTGGTATTTAATATTTGTCTGTGGAAGGGAGAAGGCTTGGAAGGAAGAGCAGAACAGGGGAGACACACGCACACACAACCAAATGAGAGGAGCAGTTGTGTAATGCAAATGGTGCTGGAGATCTGGGACCTAATTATGACTCTCCTGTGAGAATGAAAGTGGGCAGGACATCTGAACTTCCTGGGCCTCTGTATTATCATCTAGAAGACAAGGAATTTATAGCTTTAGGATTGTATGAGCTTTGAATGAGGAAAATGCGTAGTTTAGGATTTGGGATTTTGTTATTTTTAATGTTTCTATGCAAAAAATAAAGCTAAAACTGGAGCAAAGATTAGATTATGTCAAAGGATGGAAAGAGGGGAAAAAGCAAGGAAGGAAGCAAGGCAGGAGGGAGGGAAGGAAGGAAGGAAGGAAGTAAGGAGGAGAGGGAGAGGGGAAGGAGGGAGGGGAAAGAGAGGGAGGAAAGAGGGAGAGAGGTTCATTACACAGTATTACCCAAATTTTCCAGTTAATTGAAACCTGGTTAAAAAGAATGTATGGTGTGAGGTGATTTTTTCTTGAGGTCATTAACTCTAGCTTAATTTTGAACATGTAAATGAAAAATAATATAACTAACTTTATAAAACACTAAGCATAAAAAAATAGAAAATTTGAGGACCCAGAGATTATATTCATGAGAATGCATAAGTAACTATACATCAAAGAAAGAATAAAGTCCATACTACATGGATTCCAAAACATTAACAGAAATGCGGGTGGGGGGATTCTGACTTATTATTGTTTTTTCCTTTTTTTCCCATCTTGATCTTTTGTTAGCACTTTTATGAATTCATCAGTTTTCCATTAGAGTTCTGAAAATGCTTATTCATTCACTTCAGCAGTATAGTCAGTTACCAGAAACCTGTACTTGTCAGAGTCTTTTCCATGAATTCCTTGAAGATGAAACCCTTTTATAGGAACATTTTTGCAAAAGCATCAGAGTACACCCAGAACTGTCTGTAAATGACAAAAGACTTAAAAATGACCACGGTTAAAGATTTGATGAAAGCTCATAATAATGCAATTGACAAGGAAATTTAGTTATTTCTGAGATATACATTTTAAAGTAATAACTAGAATTTTGACTTATAACATTATACCAGAACATATAAGATTTTTAAGAATTTCATGTAATGTCTGAAACATTTATATTAACATATTTCCATACAAATAACCCAAAGAAAGTTTAGTATTAGTTGTTTTGTTTGTTTGTTTGTTTTTTTATACCACAGGTTCTTATTAGTCATCAATTTTATACACATCAGTGTATACATGTCAATCCCAATTGCCCAATTCAGGACACCACCATCCCCACCCCACTGCGGATTTCCCCCCTTGGTGTCCATACGTCTGTTCTCTACATCAGTGTCTCAATTTCTGCCCTGCAAACCGGTTCACGTGTACCATTTTTCTAGGTTCCACATACATGCGTTAATATACGATATTTGTTTTTCTATTTCTGACTTACTTCACTCTCTATGACAGTCTCTAGATCCATCCACATCTCAACAAATGACTCAATTTAATTCCTTTTTATGGTTGAGTAATATTCCATTGTATATATGTACCACATCTTCTTTATCCATTCGTCTGTCGGTGGGCATTTAGGTTGCTTCCATGACCTGGCTATTGAAAATAGTGCTTCAATGAACATTGGGGTGCGTGTGTCTTTTTTAATTGTGGTTTTCTCTGGGTATATGCCCAGTAGTGGGATTGCTGGATCATATGGTAATTCTATTTTTCGTTTTCTAAGGAACCTCCATACTGTTCTCCATAGTGGCTGTATCAATTTACATTCCCACCAACAGTGCAAGAGAGTTCCCTTTTCTCCACACCCTCTCCAGCATTTGTTGTTAGTAGATTTTCTGATGATGCCCATTCTAACTGGTGTGAGGTGATACCTCATGGTAGTTTTGATTTGCATTTCTCTAATAATTAGTGACGTTGAACAGCTTTTCATGTGCCTCTTGGCTATCTCTATGTCTTCTTTGGAGAAATGTCTATTTAGGTCTTCTGCCCATTGTTAGATTGGGTTGTTTGTTTCTTTAATATTGAGCTGCATGAGCTGTTTATATATTTTGGAGATAAATCCTTTGTCAATTGATTCTTTTGCAAATATTTTCTCCCATTCTGAGGGTTGTCTTTTCGTCTTGTTTATGGTTTCCATTGCTGTGCAAAAGCTTTGAAGTTACATTAGGTCCCATTTGTTTATTTTTGTTTTTATTTCCATTACTCTAGGAGGTGGATCAAGAAAGATCATGCTGTGATTTATTGTCAAAGAGTGTTCTTCCTTTGTTTTCCTCTAAGAGTTTTATAGTGTCTGGTCTTACATTTAGGTCTCGAATCCATTTTGAGTTTATTTTTATGTATGGTGTTAGGGAGTGTTCTAATTTCATTCTTTTGTATGTAGCTGTCCAGTTTTCCCAGCACCACTTATTGAAGAGACTTGCTTTTCTCCATTGTATATCTTTACCTCCATTGTCATAGATTAGTTGACCATAGGTGCGTGGGTTTATCTCTGGGCTTTCTATCTTGTTCCATTGATCTATGTTTCTGTTTTTGTGCCAGTACCATATTATCTTGATTACTGTAGCTTTGTAGTATAGTCTGAAGTCAGGGAGTCTGATTCCTTCAGATCTGTTTTTTTACCTCAAGACTGCTTTGGCTATTCGGGGTCTTTGGTGTCTCCATACAAATTTTAAGATTTTTTGTTCTAGTTCTGTAAAAAATGCTATTGGTAATCTGATAGGGATTGCATTGAATCTGTGGATTGCTTTGGGTGGTATAGTCATTTTCACAATGTTGATTCTTCCAATCCAAGAACATTGTATATCTCTCCATCCGTTGGTATCATCTTTAATTTCTTTCATCAGTGTCTTATAGTTTTCTGCATACAGGTCTTTTGCCTCCCTAGGTAGGTTTATTCCTAGGTATTTTATTCTCTTTGTTGCAATGGTAATGGGAGTGTTTCCTTAATTTCTCTTTCAGATTTTTCATCATTAGTGTATAGGAATGCAAGAGATTTCTGTCCATTAATTTTGTGTCCTGCAACTTTACCAAATTCATTGATTAGCTCTAGTAGTTTTCTGGTGGCATTTTTAGGATTCTCTATGTATAGTATCATGTCATCAGCATATAGTGGCAGTTTTATGTCTTCTATTCCAATTTGGATTCCTTTTATTTCTTTTTCTTCTCGGATTGCCATGGCTAGCACTTCCAAAACTATGTTGAATAATAGTGGTGAGAGTGGACATCCTTTTCTCTTTCCTGATCTTAGAGGAAATGCTTTCAGTTTTTCACCATTGAGAATGATGTTTGCTGTGGGTTTGTCGTATATGGCCTTTATTATGTTGAGGTAGTTTCCCTCTACGCCCACTTTCTGGAGAGTTTTTATCATCAATGGGTGTTGAATTTTGTCAAAAGCTTTTTCTGCATGTATTGAGATGATCATATGGTTTTTATTCTTCAATTTGTTAATCTGGTGTATCACATTGATTGATTTGCGTATATGGAAGAATCCTTGCATTCCTGGGATAAATCCCACTTGATCGTGGTGTATGATCCTTTTAATGTGTTGTTGGATTCTGTTTGCTAGCATTTTGTGGAGGATTTTTGCATCTATATTCATCAGTGATACTGGTCTGTAGTTTTCTTTTTTTTGTAGTATCTTTATCTGGTTTTGGTATCAGGCTGATGGAGGCCTCATATAATGAGTTTGGGAGTGTTCCTTCCTCTGCAAGTTTTTGGAAGGGTTTGAGAAGGATGGGTGTTAGCTCTTCTCTAAATATTTGATAGAATTCATCTGTGAAGCCATCTGGTCCTGGACTTTTGTTTGTTGGAAGATGGTTAATCACACTTTCAATTTCATCACTTGTGATTGGTCTGTTCATATTTTCTGTTTCTTCCTGGTTCAGTCTTGGAAGGTAATACCTTTCTAAGAATTTGTCCATTTCTTCCAGGTTGTCTATTTTATTGGCATAGAGTTGCTTGTAGTAGTCTCGTAGGATGCTTTGTATTTCTGCGGTGTCTGTTGTAACTTCTCCTTTTTCATTTCTAATTTTATTGATTTGTGTCCTCTCCCTCTTTTTCTTGATGAGTCTGGCTAATGGTTTATCAATTTTGTTTATCTTCTCAAAGAACCAGGTTTTAGTTTTATTGATTTTTGCTATTGTTTTCTTTGTTTCTATTTCATTTATTTCTGCTCTTTTTGATTTCTTTCCTTCTGCTAAATTTCGGTTTTGTTTGTTCTTCTTTTTCTAGTTCCTTTAGGTGTAAGGTTAGATTGTTTATTTGAGATTTTTCTTGTTTCTTGAGGTAGGCTTGTATAGCTATAAACTTCCCACTTAGAAGTGATTTTGCTTCATCCCATAGGTTTAGGATCGTCGTGTTTTCATTGAAATTTGTCTCTAGGTATTTTTTGATTTCCTCTTTGATTTCCTCAGTGATCTCTTGGTTATCTAGTAAAGTACTGTTTAGCCTCCATGTGTTTGTGTTTTTTTATGTTTTTTCCCTGTAATTCATTTCTAATCTCATAGCGTTGTGGTCAGAAAAGATGGTTGATCTGATTTCAATTTTCTTAAATTTACTGAGGCTTGATTTGTGACCCAAGATGTGATCTATCCTGGAGAATGTTCCATGCGCACTTGAGAAGAAAGTGTAGTTTGCTGTTTTTGGATGGAATGTCCTATAAATATCAATTAAATCTATCTGGTCTACTGTGTCATTTAAAGCTTGTGTTTCCTTATTTATTTTCATTTTGGATTATCTGTCCATTGGTGTAAGTGAAGTGTTAAAGTCCCGCACTATTATTGTGTTACCGTCTATTTCCTCTTTTATAGCTGTTAGCAGTTGCCTTATGTATTGAGGTGCTCCTTTGTTGGCTGCATATTTATTTATAGTTGTTATATCTTCTTTTTGGATTGATCCCTTGATCATTATGTAGTGTCCTTCCATGTCTCTTGTAACATTCTTTGTTTTAAAGTCTATTTTATCTGATATGAGTATAGCTACTCTAGGTTTCTTTTGATTTCCATTTGCATGGAATATCTTTTACCATCCCCTCACTTTCAGTCTGTAAGTATCCCTAGGTCTGCAGTGCATCTCTTATAGACAGCATATATATTGATCTTGTTTTTGTATCCATTCAGCAAGCCTGTGTCTTTTGGTTGGAGCATTTAATCCATTCACGTTTAGGGTAATTATCGATATGTATGTTCCTATTACCATTTTCTTAATTGTTTTGGGTGTGTTTTTGTAGATCCTTTCCTTCTCTTGTGTTTCCCACTTAGAGAAGTTCTTTTAGCATTTGTTGTAGAGCTGGGTTGGTGATGCTGAATTCTCTTAGCTTTTGCTTGTCTGCAAAGCTTTTGATTTCTCCATAAAATCTGAATGAGATCCATGCCGAATAGATTAATCTTGGTTGTAGGTTCTTCCCTTTCATCTCTTCAAGTATATCGTGCCACTCCCTTCTGGCTTGTAGAGTTTCTGCTGAGAAATGAGCTGTTTACCTTATGGGAGTTCCCTCGTATGTTATTTTTCGTTTTACCCTTGCTGCTTTCAATAATTATTTTTTGTCTTTAAGTTTTGCCAATTTGATTACTATGTGTCTTGGTGTGTTTCTCCTTGGGTTTCTCCTGTATGGCACTCGCTGTGCTTCCTGGACTTGGGTGGCTATTTCCTTTCCCATGTTAGGGAAGTTTTCGACTATAATCTCTTCAAATATTTTCTCTGGTCCTTTCTCTCTCTCTTCTCCTTCTGGGACCCCTATAGTGTGTATGTTGTTGCACGTAGTATTGTCCCAGTGGTCTCTTAGGCTGTCTTCATTTCTTTTCATTCTTTTTTTTCTTTATTCTCTTCCTCAGCAGTGAATTTCACCATTCTGTCTTCCAGGTCACTTATGTGTTTTTCTGCCTCAGTTATTCTGCTATTGATTCCTTGTAGTGTAGTTTTCATTTCAGTTATTGTATTGTTCATCTCTGTTTGTTTGTTCTTTAATTTTTCTAGGTCTTTGTTAAACATTTCTTGCATCTTCTTGATCTTTGCCTCCATTCTTTTTCCCAGGTCCTGGATCATCTTCACTATCATTATTCTGAACTCTTTTTCTGGAAGGTTGCCTATCTCCACTTCATTTAGTTGTTTTTCTGGAGTTTTATCTTGTTCCTTCATCTGGTCCATAGCCCTCTGCCTTTTCATCTTGTCTATCTTTCTGTGAATGTGGTTTTTGTTCTGTAGGCTGCAGGATTGTAGGTCTTCTTGCTTCTGCTGTCTGCCCTCTGGTGTTTGAGGCTATCTAAGAGGCTTGATGGGCAGGACTGGTGTTGGGTAGAGCTGACTGTTGCTCTGGTGGGCAGAGCTCAGTAAAACTTTAATCCCCTTGATTGTTGATGGGTTGGGCTGGGTTCCCTCCCTGTTGGTTGTTTGGCCTGAGGTAACCAACACTGGGGCCTACCTGGGCTCTTTGGTGAGGCTAATGACAGACTCTGGGAGGACTCACACCAAGGAGTACTTCCCAGAACTTCTGCTGCCAGTGTCCTTGTCCCCACGGTGAGCCACAGCCCTCCCCCCACCCACCTGCCTCTGCAGGAGACCCTCCAACACTAGCTGGTAGGTCTGGTTCGGTCTCCCCTGGGGACACTGCTCCTTCCGCTGGGTCCCAATGCCCACACTACTTTGTGTGTGCCCTCCAAGAGTGGAGTCTGTTTCCCCCAGTCCTGTCGAAGTCCTGCAATCAATTCCCACTAGGCTTCAATGTCTGATTATCTAGGAATATCTCCTGTTGCCAGACCCCCAGGTTGGGATGCCTGACGTGGGGCTCAGAAGCTTCACTCCAGGGGGTGGACTTCTGAGGTGTAAGTGCTCTCCAGTCTGTGAGTCATCCACCCACCAGTTATGAGATTTGATTTTTCTGTGATTGCGCCCCTCGTACCATCTCATTTTGTGTTCTCCTTTGTCTTTGGATGTGGGGTATCTTTTTTGGTGAGTTCCAGTGTCTTCCTGTCGACGATTGTCCAGCAGCTAGTTGTGATTCTGGTGTTCTCGCAAGAGGGAGTGAGAGTACATCCTTCTACTCTGCCATCTTGGTTCCTCTCTACCTCATTGTACTTTTGATTTGCATTTGTCTAATGATTACTGATGTTGAGCATTCTTTCATGTGTTTTTTTTTTTTTTTTTTTTTTTTTTTTTTTTTTGCGGTACGCGGGCCTCTCACTGTTGTGGCCTCTCCCGTTGTGGAGCACAGGCTCCGGACGCGCAGGCCCAGCGGCCATGGCTCACGGGCCCAGCCGCTCCGCGGCACATGGGATCTTCCCGGACCGGGGCACGAACCCGTGTCCCCTGCATCGGCAGGCGGACTCCCAACCACTGCGCCACCAGGGAAGCCCTCATGTGTTTTTTGCAAATCTGTTTATCTTCTTTGGAGAACTGTCTATTTAGTTCTGCCCATTTTTGGATTCGGTTGTTTGCTTTTTAGATATTGAGCTGCATGAGCTGCTTGTATATTTTGGAGATTAATCCTTTGTCAGTTGCTTCGTTTGCAAATATTTTCTCCCATTCTGAGGGTTGTCTTTCTGTCTTGTTTATGGTTTCCTTTGCTGTGCAAAAGCTTGAAGTTTCATTAGGTCCCATTTGTTTATTTTTGTTTCTATTTCGATTTCTCTTGGAGGTGGGTCAAAAAGGATCTTGCTGTGATTTATGTCATAGAGTGTTCTGCCTATGTTTTCCGCTAAGAGTTTTACAGTGTCTGGCCTTATATTTAGGTCTTTAATCCATTTTGAGTTTATTTTTCTGTATGGTGTTAGGGAGTGTTCTAATTTCATTCTTTTACATGTAGCTGCCCAGTTTTCCCAGCACCACTTATTGAAGAGACTGTCTTTTCTCCATTGTATATTCTTGCCTCCTTTATCTAAAATAAGGTGACCATATGTGCGTGGGTTTATCTCTGGGTATTCTATCCTGTTCCCTTGATCTATATTTCTTTTTTTTTTTGCCAGTAGAATACTATCTTGATTACTGTAGGTTTGTTATATAGTCGGAAGTCCGGGAGCCTGTTTCCTCCAGCTCCGTTTTTCTTTCTCAAGATTGCTTTGACTATTTGGGGTCTTTTGTGTTGCCATACAAACTGTGAAATTTTTTGTTCTAGTTCTGTGAAAAATGCCATTGGTAGTTTGATAGGAATTGCATTGAATCTGTAGATTGCTTTGGGTAGTATAGTCATTTTCACAATGTTGATTCTTCCAATCCAAGAGCATGGTATATCTCTCCATCTGTTTGTATCATCTTTAATTTCTTTCATCAGTGTCTTATAGTTTTCAGCATACAGGTGTTTTGTCTCCTTAGATAGGTTTATTCCCAGGTATTTTGTTCTTTTTGTTGTAGTGGTAAATGGGAGTGTTTCCTTAATTTCTCTTTCAGATTTTTTAATTTTTTAAATTTTATTTATTTTTATTTATTATTTTTTTTTGCGGTACGTGGGGCTCTCACCATTGTGGCCTCTACCGTAGTGGAGCACAGGCTCCGGATGTGCAGGCTCCGCAGCCATGGCTCACGGGTTCAGCTGTTCCATGGTATATGAGATCCTCCCAGACCGGGGCACGAATCCGCGTCTCCTGCCTCGGCAGGCGGACTCTCAACCACTGCGCCACCAGGGAAGCCCTATTTGTGTTTTTTACAGTTGTTTTTCCTGTAATTGATTTCCAGTCTCATAGCATTGTGGTCAGAAAAGATGCTTGATATGATTTCAGTTTTCTTGTATTTGTGATGAAAGATGTGATCTGTCCTGGAGAATGTTTCATGTGCACTTTAGAAGAAAGTGTAATCTGCTGTTTTCAGATGGAATGTCCTATAAATATCAATTAAGTGTATCTGGTCTATTGTTTCATTGAAAGCTTGTGTTTCGTTATTAATTTTCTGTCTTGAACATCTGTCCATTAATGTAAGTGAGGTGTTAAAGTGCCCCACTATTATTCTGTTACTTTCAATATTCTCTTTTATAGCTGTGAGCATTTGCCTTATGTATTGAGGTGCTCCTATGTTGGGTGCATATATATTTATAATCGATATATCTTCTTCTTGGATTGATCCCTTGATTATTATCTAGTGTCCTTTCTTGTCTCCTGTAGTACTCCTGTTTTAAAGTGTATTTTATCTGATATGAGTATTGCTACTCCAGGCTTCTTTTGATTTCCATTTGCATGGAATATCTTTTTCCATCCCCTTACTTTCAGTTGTATGTGTCCCTAGGTCTGATGGGTCTCTTGTAGATAGCATATATATGGGTCATATTTTTGTATCCATTCAGATAGTCTTTGTCTTTTGGTTGGATCATTTAATCCATTTACATTCAAGGTTATTATTGATATGTATGTTCCTATTACCATTTTCTTAATTGTTGTGGGTTTGTTTTGTGTGTCTTTTTGTTCTCTTGTGTTTCCCCCCTAGAAAAGTTTCTTTAGCATTTGTTGTAAAGTTGGTTTGGTGGTGCTGAATTCTCTTAGCTTTTGATTGTCTGAAAAGCTTTTGATTTCTCCACCAAATCTGAATGAGATCCTTGCTCGGTTGAGTAATCTTGGTTGTAGTTTTTTCCCTTTCATCACTTTAAGTATATTGCCTCTCCCTTCTGACCTGCAGAGTTTCTGCTGAAAAATCAGCTGATAACCTTATGGGGATTCAAACAAATGACAAAGAAAACATGAAGACCCAAAACCTATGGGATGCAGCAAAAGCAGTTCTAAGAGGGATGTTTATAGCAATTCAATGTCACTTCAAGAAACAAGAAAAATCTCAAATAAACAATCTAACCCTACACTTAAAGCAACTAGAGAAAGAACAACAAAGAAAACCGAAAGTCAGTAGAAGGAAAGAAATCATAAAAATCAGAGCAGAATAAATGAAAAAGAAATGAAGGAAACGATAGCAAAGAACAATCAAACTAAAAGCTGGTTCTTTGAGAAAAGAAACAAAATTGATAATCCATTAGCCAGACTCATCAAGAAAAAGAGGGAGAGGACTCATATCAATAAAATTAGAAATGAAAAAGAAATTACAACAGACACTGCAGAAATACAAAGCATCCTACGAGACTACTACAAGCATCTCTATGCCAATAAAATGGACAACCTGGAAGAAACTGACAAATTCTTAGAAATGCACAACCTGCCAAGACTGAATCAGGAAGAAATAGAAAATATGAACAGACCAATCACAAGCACTGAATTTGAAACTGTGATTAAAAATCTTCCAACAAACAAAAGCCCAGGACCAGACGGTCTCACAGGCGAATTCTGTCAAACATTTAGAGAAGAGCTAACACCTATCCTTCTCAAACTCTTCCAAAATATAGCAGAGGGAGGAACACTCCCAAACTCCTTCTATGAGGCCACCATCACCCTGATACCAAAACCAGACAAGGATGTCACAAAGAAAGAAAACTACAGGCCAATATCACTGATGAACATAGATGCAAAAATCCTCAACAAAATGCTAGCAAACAGAATCCAACAGCAGATTAAAAGGATCATACACCATGATCAATTGGGGTTTATTCCAGGAATGCAAGGATTCTTCAATATACGCAAATCAATCAACGTGATACACCATATTAACAAATTGAAGGAGAAAAACCATATGATCATCTCAATAGACGCAGAGAAAGCTTTCGACAAAATTCAACACCCATTTTTGATAAAAACCCTGCAGAAAGTACGCATAGAGGGAACGTTCCTCAACGTAATAAAGGCCATATATGACAAACCCACAGCCAACATCGTCCTCAATGGTGAAAAACTGAAAGCATTTCCATTAAGATCAGGAACAAGACCAGGTTGCCCACTCTCACCACCATTATTCAACATAGTTATGGAAGTTTTAGCCACAGCAATCAGAGAAGAAAAAGAAATAAAAGGAATCCAAGTTGGAAAAGAAGAAATAAAGCTGTCACTGTTTGCAGATGACATGATACTATACATAGAGAATCCTAAAGATGCTACCAGAAAACTACTAGAGCTAATTAATGAACTTGGTAAAGTAGCAGGATACAAAATTAAGGCACAGAAATCTCTTGCATTCCTATACACTAATGATGAAAAATCTGAAAGTGAAATTAAGAAAACAGCCCCATTTACCATTGCAACAAAAGGAATAAAATATCTAAGGATAAACCTACCAGAGGAGACAAAAGACCTGTATGCAGAAAACTATAAGACATTGATGAAAGAAATTAAAGGTGATACAAACAGATGGAGAGATATACCATGTTCGTGGATTGGAAGAATCAACATTGTGAAAATAACTCTACTACCCAAAGCCATCTACAGATTCAATGCAATCCCTATCAAACTACCATTGGCATTTTTCAGAGAAGTAGAACAAAAAATTTCAAAATTTGTATGGAAACACAAAAGACCCCATATAGCCAAAGCAATCTTGAGAACGAAAAACGGAGCTGGAGGAATCAGCCTCCCTGACTTTAAGCTATACTACAAAGCTACAGTAATCAAAAGACAGTATGGTACCGGCACAAAAACAGAAATTTAGATCAATGGAACAGGATAGAAAGCTGAGAGATAAACCCACGCACATATGGTCACCTTGTCTTTGATAAAGGAGGCAGGAATGTACAGTCGAGAAATGTACAGTCGAGAAAGGAAATGTAAAAGAGGTAATGTAAACATTACCTCTTCATTATGTCGTACTGTGAAAACTGGACAGGTACATGTAAAAGTATGAGATTAGATCACTACCTAACACCATACAGAAAAATAAACTCAAAATGGATTAAAGACATAAATGTAAGGCCAGAAACTATCCAACTCTTAGAGGAAAACATAGGCAGAACACTCTATGACATAAATCACAGCAAGATCCTTTTTGACCCTCCTCCTAGAGAAATGGAAATAAAATCAAAAATAAACAAATGGGACCTAATGAAACTTCAAAGCTTTTGCACAGCAAAGAAAACCATAAACAAGACCAAAAGACAAGCCTCAGAATGGGAGAAAAAATTTGCAAATGAAGCAACTGGCAGAGGATTAATCTCCAAAATATACAAGCATCTCATGCAGCTCAATAACAAAAAAACAAACAACCGAATCCAAAAATGGGCAGAAGACCCAAATAGACATTTCTCCAAAGAAGATATACAGACTGCCAACAAACACATGAAAGAATGCTCAACATCATTAATCATTAGAGAAATGCAAATCAAAACTACAATGAGATATCATCTCACACCAGTCAGAGTGGCCATCATCAAAAAATATATAAACAATAAATGCTGGAGAGGGTGTGGAGAAAAGGGAACACTCTTGCACTGCTGGTGGGAATGTGAATTGTTACAGCCCCTAAGGAGAACAGTATGGAGGTTCCTTAAAAAGCTACAAATAGAACTACCATATGACCCAGCAATCCCACTACTGGGCATATACCCTGAGAAAACCATAATTCAAAAAGAGTCATGTACCAAAATGTTCATTGCAGCTGTATTTACAATAGCTCGGAGATGGAAGCAACCTGAGTGTCCATCATCGGATGAATGGATAAAGATGTGGCACATATATACAATGGAATATTACTCAGCCATAAAAAGAAACAAAATTGAGCTATTTGTAATGAGGTGGATGGACCTAGAGTCTGTCATACAGAGTGAAGTAAGTCAGATAGAGAAAGACGAATACCATACGCTAACACAGGTATATGGAATTTAAGAAAAAAAAATGTCATGAAGAACCTAGGGGTAAGACAGGAATAAAGACACAGACCTACTAGAGAATGGACTTGAGGATATGGGGAGGGGGAAGGGTAAGGTGTGACAATGCGAGAGAGTGGCATGGACGTATATACACTACCAAACGTAAAATAGATAGCTATTGGGAAGCAGCCGCATAGCACAGGGAGATCAGCTCGGTGCTTTGTGATCACCTTGATGGGTGGGATAGGGAGGATGGGAAGGAGGGAGACGCAAGAGGGAAGAGATATGGGAACATGTGTGTATGTATACCTGATTCACTTTGTTGTAAAGCAGAAACTAACACACCATTGTGGAGCAATTATACTCCAATAAAGATGTAACGAAAAAAATCAAATAAAATAATGAACTATTAAAAAAAAACGAAAGAGAAAACAAATACTGTGTGATAATGCATAAATATGGAATGTAAAAATAAAATGGTACTGATGAAATTAATTCCAGGCCAGGAATAAAGATGTAGACATAGAGAATGGACTTGGTGATGTGGGGAGGGAGGGGGAAGCTGGGGTAAACTGAGAGTAGCATCAACAGGTATACATTACCAAATGTAAAATATTTAGGTAGTGGGGAGCAGCAGCATAGCACAGGGAGATCAGTTCAGTGCTTTGTGATGACCTAGAGGGGTGGGGTAGGGAGGATGGGAGGGAGGCTCAAGAGGGAGGAGATATGTGGACATATGTATGCACATGGCTGATTCACTTTGGTGTAAACAGAAGGTAACACAGTATTGTGAAGCAAGTATACTCCAATAAAGACCTATTAAAAAAAAGACCGAATTGCTGTAACACATACACACACACAAATGCGTTGGTTGATTTAGGTATATTGCATTTGTATATAAATTATAGAATCAACTTTTAATTAGTATCAAAAAAACCCAACTATGGGGCTTCCCTGGTGGTGCAGTGGTTGACAGTCGGCCTGCCAATGCAGGGGACACAGGTTCGTGCCCCGGTCCGGGAAGATCCCACATGCCGCAGAGCGGCTGGGCCCGTGAGCCATGGCCGCTGAGCCTGCGCGTCTGGAGCCTGTGCTCCGCAACGGGAGAGGCCACAACAGTGAGAGGCCCGTGTACCGCAAAACGAAACAAAACAAAACAAAAAGTTCCCAACTAAAACAAGTACTTACACCCCTCCAAAAAACCCAGCCAACTTTCCTGGAATGTTGAATGAGATTGTGCTGAATCTTCAGATCAATTTGTGAACTGACATCTTAACAGCCTTCAGTATTTAAATTCAGGAACATGGTATATCTCTCCATTTATTTAGGTCTTCTTTAAGTTCTCTCAACAGTGTTTTGTCATTGTCAGTGTGCAGTTCTTGCACATATTTTCTGAAATTTGTACCTAAATATTTCAGGCATTTATGTGCTATTTTATATATATATTTCAAATTTTATTTCTCTATTTTTCTTTGTTAGTGTATGAAAACAAGTGATTTTTCTAGGTCGACCATGTATTCTGCCACCTTGCTAACTTTACTTATTAGTGCTAAGAACTCTTTTGTGAAGTTCTTTATAATTTTTGATGTATATGATCATGTCTCTGAATGGAGACAGTTATTAATTATTAAATGCAAATATTCAATTTACTTTTAATATAATTTTTTAATATTTTTAGGTTCAAATCTACAGTTTTCTTATTTTTTCTGTTGTTCTAAATGTTGTTTTTTTGTCTCTCTTTTCCTCCTTTACTGTCTTTTTATGGATTGAGTGTACTTTCAGTTTTCCATTTTATCTCCTTTGTTGGCTAATTTAGATATACTTCTTTGTTCTACTAATTTAATGTTTACTATAGGGTTTACATTGTGCATTTTTTAGTTATCACAATTTTCCAAATAATATTATACTATTTCTTAGGCATATGTTTTACAAATTATTTCTTTTAACATTATGTTTTACTTAACCATTTTTATTACTTTAATTAAAAAAGTTAAATATTAATTCTCTTTTTTAAATGAATTGCTCAGTCTTGCAGTGTTTTGCTTTTTTTTCACTATTTGTCTTTGTGTGTGTATCCTGTATACATAATCACCTCTTGCTGTGGGTCTCTGTATTTTCTAGGATGAGTCACCATCATTCATACCAGGCTTTGTCTAATCTCTTCCTGAAGGTCTGCAGATGTTAACTTGACCATCTTCTTTAGCAAGCTTATTTCATCATCTGCTTAGACTGTGAGGAAGTGGTATGCTAAGGATAATCTTCAGGCAGCCTGTATTTACTCCTTTTTATATAGAGGGTACCTACCCATTTTTATATTATATTATTTGTCTGCTCAATTGATTACCAATGAAGCTGCTACTGGTTTCATTGATGGGGAGACCCTTGCAGGTTGGGCTACTTGTTTGAACTTGGTCCCTAAGGAACCTTGAGAAGGTTTCTCAAACTTTTTTAATGTTGGTCACAACACTATAAAATATTAGTTTTACCATATTCACTTCTGCTTAAGGAAAACCTTTCAGCTGATATAATCTTCAAAACAAAATGCCCCCATTCTCTTCCAAGGTAGCAACATAGGAGATTTTTCTGTTCTAACAGAAAAGTGTAATTTGTTTATGTGTAATTTGTTATTATGTGAATAGTGGTAATTTGGAAGAAGATAATGCTGGGTTAAATTAGTTCAACATTGTTGGAAAGTTGTTTTTCCTATAGACAACTTTTTTTTGGCTGCATTGGGTCTTCATTGCTGCATGTGGCCTTTCTCTAGTTGCAGTGAGCGGGGGCTACTCTTCATTGTGATGCGTGCAATTCCCATTGCCGTGGCTTCTCTTGTTGTGGAGCACGGGCTCTAGGTGTGTGGGCTTCATTAGTTATGGTGCGTGGGCTCAGTAGTTGTGGCCTGTGGGCTCTAGAGCGCAGGCTCAGTAATTGTGGCGTATGGGCTTAGTTGCTCTGTGGCACATGGGAACTTCCAGGACCAGTGCTCCATCCCACGTTCTCTGTATTGGAAAGCAGATTCCTAACCACTGCACCACCAGGGAAACCCTCCTGTAGACATAACTTTTGCATTTTTGTATTTTACGTATTCTTTTCATCATGTGGTGAATAATTAATCTGCATGGTGTTTTTGTATTACTGTATTTGAATTTTAACACATTAGCTGGATAACCTTGGGATATAACTTAAATCCTCTGTGCCTTAGTTTCTTCATCACTAAAATGGGGGTGATGATAGCACCTACCCCTATCAGGTTGCTCTGGGGTTAAATGAATTATTATATATAATGTGTCTGAAAGAATGCCTGACCTACAATTACCACTCAATATGTGTTCATTGTTATTATCTACCTATTATTATTTTAGAAATATTATTTAATGTGCAAGAGAAGAGAAAATAGGGAAAAAAGACTAATCTACTGAGTTAAGGGAATAAAAATTATCAATAAAGGAATTTGGTGCATTATTTACCAGAAAGCACAGGAATTAAGAACATAATATTGTTTTGCTTAATGAAGAAAGTCTGTCACACCACATTTTAGACAACAATAACAACAACAACAACAGTGACCTAAAAACAAAGAATCCCTTTGGGAAGCTCCAGTTATTAATAGTTGAAAGTTAAGTTGGCTTTTTTTGAAACAACCCCTTTAGAAATATTTGATGTTCACTCATTTTCATTACAGTTACACAGTTTGACATTTATTTGCTTTTTACAAACAATAGGAAAATAAGGTCTATTCAGTTAATACTTCTCTCTGTTTTGTATCAGTTCTTTCCTGTTTTCCTTTATTTGGAGTTTATAGTAAACTCATCAAATAACATCTTTATTGGTTTGCCACCACTTGTTTTGTTACATTTGTTCTTATTTTTCATATAAGAAGAGTTTTAGGCTACACATTTTAAGTTCATTCATTATAATAAATTTCCTCTTGTCTGGAGGATGTCTTTCTGGGTTTTACAACATTAACCTCTCATGATGAAGATGATGTAAATTCTCCTTTCCTCTTTACCAAATAAGAGATAATCTCAATATGAGACCGCCCAGTGTAATGACCAGATAATTAGTATATTCTACTTGCATTTAATATTTTCATTTAATACGTTAAAGTTGTTTACTTGGATGTAATGATTAGTAGATTTTTGCTTAAAAATTATTACTCATAAAGAATGTACTTAAAATACCTACCTATAAATTTGGATTATAATTGATCATTAATTTATCCTCACTACTCTCAAGTGTAGATTTTTATACCTCTACAAATTGCAAAAAGTTTTGAGGATGCTAGCTGCTTGGACAGACCTGAATATAATGGAAACATTAAAAAAAATGGGTTATGGTGGTGGTGTGATGAATTGGGCAATTGGGATTGACGTGTATATACTGATGTGTATAAAATTGATGACTAATAAGAATCTGCTGTATAAAAATAAATAAATAAATAAAATTCCCCCCCCCCCCAAGAAAAAGACAGTATGGTACTGGCACAAAAGCAGAAATATAGAGCAATGGAACAGGATAGAAAGCCCAGAGATAAACCCACGCACATATGGTCCCCTTATCTTTCCTAAGGAGGCAAGAATATACAATGGAGAAAAGACAGCCCCTTCAATAAGTGGTGCTGGGAAAACTGTACAGCTTCATGGAAAAGAATGAAATTAGAACACTCCCTAACACCATACACAAAAGTAAACTCAAAATGGATTAAAGACTTAAATGTAAGGTCAGACACTATAAAACTCTTAGAGGAAAACATAGGCAGAACACTCCATGACATAAATCACAGCAAGATCCTTTTTGACCCACCTCCAAGGGAAATGGAAATAAAAACAAAAATAAACAAAGGAGACCTAATGAAACCTAAAAGCTTTTGCACAGCAAAGGAAACCATAAACAAGATGAAAAGACAACCCTCAGAATGGGAGAAAATATTTGCAAATGAAGCAAGTGACAAAGGATTAATCTCGGAAATTTACAAGCAGCTCATGCAGCTTAATATCAGAAAAAACAAAGAAACCAATCCAAAAATAGGCAGAAGACCTAAATAGACATTCCTCCAAAGAAGATATACAGATTGCCAACGAACACATGAAAAACTGCTCAACATCACTAATCATTAGAGAAATGCAAATCAAAACTACAGTGAGGTATCACCTCACACTGGTCAGAATGGCCATCATCCAAAGATCTACAAACATTAAATGTTGGAGAGGGTGTGGAGAAAAGGGAACCCTCTTGAACTGTTGGTGGGAATGTAAATTGATACAGCCACTATGGAGATTCCTTAAAAAACTAAAAGTAGAACTACCATATGACCCAGCAATCCCACTACTGGGCGTATACCCTGAGAAAACCATAATTCAAAAAGAGTCATGTATCACAATATTCATTGTAGCTCTATTTACAATAGCCAGGACATGGAAGCAACCTAAGTGCCCATCGACAGATGAATGGATAAAGAAGATGTGGCACATATGTATAATGGAATATTACTCAGCCATAAAAAGAAATGAAATTGAGTTATTTGTAGTGAAGTGGATGGACCTAGAGCCTGTCATACAGAGTGAAGTAAGTCAGAAAGAGAAAAACAAATACTGTATGCTAACACATATATATGGAATCTAAAAAAAAAAAAGGTTCTGAAGAACCTAGGGGCAGGACAGGAATAAAGACACAGATGAAGAGAATGGACTTGAGGACACCGGGAAGGGGAAGGTAAGCTGGGATGAAGTGAGAGAGTGGCATGGACATATATACACTACCAAATGTAAAATAGATAGCTAGTGGGAAGTAGCCACATAGCACAGGGAGATCAGCTTGGTGCTTTGTGACCACCTAGAGGGGTGGGATAGCAAGGGTGGGAGGGAGAAGCAAGAGGGACTAGATATGGGGATATATGTATATGTATAGCTGATTCACTTTGTTATAAGGCAGAAACCAACACACCTTGTAAAGCAATTATACTCCAATAAAGGTGTAAAAAAAAATGGGTTAAAGGATGTAATATAAATATTGAATTTGAGAGTTAGAAATGCTGAAAATTTTTACTGCATTGAGGTGTTCCATGTCAGCTCTGAACTTCCTAATAAATGAAATGTAAAGGTATTTATGAGAGACAAATATTTTTTCTGATGACATAGTCTAAGAGAAATTTACTACATGAAGTTATTTAGAGGCATTGATATTAGCAGAAATTTTGCTGAAGACAGAGAAATATTCATCATATCCATACATCATATTCCTACATCTCTCCCTACCTCCTGCTTGTTTGATAAAGTTTTAATAAAATGTAATCTATATATGGAAAAATATGTATGCACAAATCATAAGCATTAATAAGCTCAGTGAATTATTACAAAGTGAACACACCAGGTAATCAGCCCCAAGACCATCAAAAACCAGAATATTAACCAGTAGACCCCCACAGTTCCTATTGTGCCCCCTTGCATTCATGGTCCTCCTTCTCAAAATAATCACTCTTCTGAATTCTAATGGTATATATTAGTTTTTCCTGTGTGAACTTTCTATAAAAGGAATCAGGAAGTATGTAACCTCTGTGTCTGACATCTTCCTCTCAATATTATGTTTGTGAGATTCATCCATGTTTTTGAGTGTAGTTGTAGATCATTAATTGTCATTGCTGTGTAGTTTTCCATTATATGAATAAAACAGAATTCATTGGTGCATTTTACTGTTATTGGACCTATGGGTGGGTAGTTTCCAGTTTTTGGCTATTATGAGTAGTGCTGTTATGAACATTTCTGTAGGTGTCTTCTTGTGATACATGTATACATTTTTGTTGGGTATATATTTAAGAGTGGAATTGCTTTAATATAGCATATAATACCTTCAGTTTTAATACATACTGCCAAGGAGTTTTTCAATTTCCATTACTGCCTGCAGTGTATAAAAGTTCCATTTGCTTCTCGTCCTTGCAAACCCTTGGTACTGACAGTCTTTAGCCCTTTTGGTAGGTATAAAGTAGTATCTTATGGTGATTTTAGTTTCTATTTCCCTGGTGACTAATAAAGTTGAATGTCTTTTTATACGTTTGTAAGCCATTTGGATGTTATCTTTTGTTAAGTGTCTGTTCAAATCTTGTACGTTTTTCTATTAAGTTATCTGATGTGGTCCTTTATTAGCAGTCAATTTGAGTCTAGGGCCACTGAAGGATCTTGAAGTATAGAAGTTCTATGTTCTTGATTGCAAAGCAAGACATATAGTTTAGATATGAGGCATAAATGCAGAAAAGTTAATATTTTATTTTGAATATTAAAGAGACTTATATAAGTTATTACCTGGTAGAGGGTCCATGTTACCTGGCACAGACTTGGACTGGAGAAATAACCATTCATAAGGACAACTCCATGCCAACAAGAATAGGTTGAGGCTTGGAAGAGGTAACTTCTCAAAGGGCTGCAAAATATGCTCCCCCAAGCAAATGAATTGGCTGTTGAGCGGAGTTTTCTTTTTTGCTATTTGTCTTAATACTGAAAATTGTCTGCCAAATGATGATTTTGGCAGAGATGACATGTAGGTATTGAAGTAGATTGAGACCAAGCCATGCAGTTTATTGAGGTTAAAAATGGCCTGAAGAGATAATCAGTTTTGATGCCATACAGCTTCCTGCTCTTAGCCTACAAATGGCTCTCATCTTTTTTACATTAAATGAATTAACATATGTTAAATGTGTAAAAGAGTACTTGGCACCTAGTAATCACTCAGTAAATTTTGATTGTTGTCATTATTATTATTACATTCTGCTATATTTTTCTATTGCACCTTTTGCTCTTTGGGAATAGTTTATATAACTTAACCTTCTAGTGCTGCTTTTGACATCTTGTAGGAAAGCATCTCTGATTGTGAGATGATGCGAGTCCCTCTTATCTTGCATCTGTTCCAGATCACATTTTCAAGACTCCCCACTATATAGGCAGGGATGGCATCTGCCTCTTCACTCTTGTACATGTAGCATTGAGCACAGTGCCTGGCCCTAACAGGGATCTGATACACGCTTGCTGAAGGTTTGCTACACTGCATCTCTTACTGTGATACCTGTTGCACTTGACATGTGCGTGCATCTCATGGATTCAAGGCCCACATGGAGTGGGTTTGGAGAAACTTGGCAGAGTTGAAAAACTGTGGGTTTTTCAGGTGCATCTGACTTGAATCCCAGTTTATCCACTTTCCCTAGCTGTGAAACTTCAGAAAGATTACTTAAACCCTTGAAGCTTTGGTTTCTTCATCAGTTAAATATAAGTAAAGAATTGCAAACTCTAAAAGTTGCTATAAGGATTAGGCATGACCTACCTAAAGGACCTAGTAAGTGCACACTCCTCAATAATTGGTACTTGTTACTATCTAATAACTGTCATTTTTGAATAACTCTAACCTCTGCTTTGATTTCCTTAGTTTCCTTTCTATTCCATACCCTTAAAATTTTTTTTCTGTGTTACTTCATTAAGGACTTGAAGCTCAAATGGCCACAATATATTATATGCAATGAAACCCTTTGGTTCTTTCTTTCTTATACAATTGTGCACCAGGAAATGGGACAATATTCATTAACATGACTGTGCTGTCCTATCCTACAGGTCCCCCTCCCTATCTACCTAAGAGAGTCTTTTCTTGGCCAGTCAGGTCCCTGGATCTTTTGATGCAGAATCAGGACAACTGGTGATGAGGATGGGAAGGTGGCTGTAAATTACCCTGAATGTTACTTATTATATATATATATTAAGAACTTCTTTGTTGTGCTTTTAATAGTTTCATATATTTATAAATCTTGTTTCCTTAACAAAATTGTGAGAGTCTCATGAATCCAGTGACTATAATATATACATATACATATACATGTGTGTTAGTATATATACACACGTATACATATACATATACATATATTTGTATCATTCTCAGAGCTTGGAATCTTTGTAACAAGCATTCAAAAATACTTGCTAATTTAAAGTATTTAGAAATACACTTAGAGATTCTTTTCAGTAGAATGAAAAAACGTTGACCCTTACTTAGGGAGATAGTTTATCTCATGTAGAACTCACCGGATACCATTTTTCAGAATGTTTCAAACACTCTTTGGTTACTGTCAAGGATTCCAGAGCTAGATCTGAACACGGGAGGACAACTGCCAATCCTTTTTCCTACTTTCACTCTCCTGCCTTATTTAAAAAATACCCACCCCTGGGGAAATGTGCTTTTCAACTAGCAGGATGGAAGAAAACAATTTTGTATTTTTAGGTGTTTTTCCTATAGAAACTTGAATGAGATGGAAACATATTTCATTCACTTATGACAAACCATTGAAAAAAACTTTTTTGGGGGCATGGGTATAACTGGAAATTTTATATTTTAAGTTGGACTAAGTAGTCATTTTGAATGAATGCCCCAAAAAACTCCCACCGAAAAACTACACAAAAGTCAATTAAACAACTGTGTAGTCCTTTCCTGCCTGAGGAGTCAGCTGTCTTGTGTTCTGTGGCCGACCTGTGCTGTTGTCCTGCTTTTCACAGTCGCACACACTCTTTGCACAGTCAGCTGGCAGTGAGAAGAACAAGGCTACATCCCAAAGAAGGAAAACTACTAAGCAGTCTACTTAAGTTCCAGATTTTACTGCAAACCATGTGGTGATGTAATTCAGGGTCAGAATATCTCCCCAGAACCTGGGAGAAATCCAGGTAGCATGAAAGAGGACAGGGGTAGTAAATGACGCCCATCTGAGGGACCTCTCAGTTTGTCCCTATATAAAATTATAAAATTAGACCAAGAGCCATGGTAGTTGTGTAACTGTACAACCGTAGGGATTTTGTGGAAGGAGTGTTTACATTTTTACAATGTGGTCCTAATAATGGTATTTTCAGGATGCCCAGAGTCTTAGACATAATAATTCATTAGTACGGCTTGAACATGTCAATATTCTGGAGCCACTCCTCATAAAGTGCAAATATCTAGGACACAGTTTTAGATTACTATTTACTTTTCAAATTATAGAAGACAGTGCTAGAGGAAGAGAGTTACAGTTCTCACTTTGTCACTATTTTCAGTTGAGCAGGTAGTTTAGGAAATGGCATTCCAAATGAAATCTTCCATCACTTATTCTTCCAGCAATTGCTATTAGCAATTTGACTGACTGATATTCATGTTTTTCTAGCTTAAGCAGAAAAATTTAACAGTTCATATTATGGTAGGAAGAAAGGAGAATGAGCCCTGGTGAATCAGACTCCATAGGCCTTTGGAAGAAACACAGTGACTGGTGGAAGACACACCAAAAAGCCTAGGGGGCTACACAGAGGCACGTACCACGGACAGCCAAGCCATTTAAGGGAATGTACTAGCCACACTTTAAAATTAATTTTAAAATAAGGTGGATACCAGCAGGCTTAACTTACATGAGATGAAGAATTTATGCATTTCAGTGACAGAAATCATATTAAGATGTATATAGACTTTTTTTCCTATTTTTTTCTTGTATCATTTCTATATATGTATTACAGACATTTAGCTACTTCAGAAGTATAATTCCAAAATAATACCTTAAATGAAATCTAAAAATTTATTGCATTACATAGTTTGTGTACTCCCTTCCCCGCCCCCCCGCCCCGGAATTTTAGGCATCAATGCCTATGCTAGCACTGTAGATTTCTAATTATAGGGCATATATTATCTCAGAGTGACTAAAAACAGAGCCATCTAGTGGCAAGTAATCTGACTTATAGTCACGTGAATTCAATCTGCAGAAGCTGGGGCCAAGGATTTCAACTCATTATTCAGTTACTTGAATGTTATAGAAAACTGTATGTTAATATGGTATTTGAACACTGTTTGGAGATATTTCCTATGAAATAAGATGTGGGAGCAATAAAAGCATTGTTACTGTGTTATACATGAGCTCTCTATAGGCTATTGGGAAATATTTGCTCAGTGTTGTTTATTTTGGAAATATTCATTTCAGTTAAAGGTTATGTTCTTAATCACTGTTGTATCTGGATTTTTTTCCTCATGACATAATAAGCCATTAGGCTCAATGAGGTTTATTTTTAATTTAAGTAGACAGAGACTTCAAAGAAAAGAGGGCAGGGTTGCAAGTGAGAAAAGATGGCCAAGTTGATACAAAAAGTAGCAAAACAGTGTAGGAAAATATCAACATGTTTTGCATAATCAATCACAGAAAATGTGTCAATAAGAGTGAGATCATCTTGAATAGGTACAAATGTAGCTGAAATAAATAATATAAGAAAATGCAGTATAACTCCTAAACTCAACCTATCTCTTAAAAGAAAACATTAAGAGGTAAACCTCTAGTGTCTGAAAATTTCTACAAAATACAATAAAGCAAAAATATTTATTATAGTAGGATATTTCCAATCCTAATATTTAGCCATCTGGAATTATTTTTAAAGGACCATACTATTAAATCTTTTGAAATAGAGAATTTTCCTTGTAATGGGAAATCTGTATTTGATTGTAAAGATGGAACACTGTGTCCTTGGCCCGACTGTTCTTGAATTGTAGGCTTAACATATAGTAGAGGCTGGGATTCCAGTAAATTTATTTCAGGCGTGAAAGCCTGGAGGAATAAATGCATACATGTGAATAGAGGAGTGTAACAATGTGATATCCACTTCTATTGTAATGAATTCCGTATAAGTGATGCCATTAGACTCCTTGTTTTGCTGTTACAATGCTGTGAGAATGGAGTTAAGTCAATGATGACTGTGATTACCTATTGGCAAATCAGACTGCATAATGAGATGCAAAATAGCTCAGTGGCAAGTTTACACAATAAGACGGTCTGCCAAGGGACAGCATTTTGATTTTTTCAAGGAAAGAAAATCATGTACTATACTAAGATAACACGAATCTGTAATACATGGAACAACTTTGAAAGGATAATCAGAAGTTCAAATATAACTCTAATATTTTTTAAAGGAGACTCTATTTTTCTATTGAGAAGCTATTCAAGAGGTTAGTAAGTGATGGTCAATGCTGGTATATCTTCAGCTAAGCTTGACAGTTTTCAAGATAAATCAGAAAGGTGGCATAGGATTTATGAAAACTGTTAAGATGAGTATTTGGTCTCTGGTCATTGAAAGTGTGGATATTCCCAGCTGTACCCACAGATAGTGCTTCTCCTCATAGCTTATGGCTGAAGTTCTGGGAAGGCTGAAGACTTCAGAGAAGATGCAATGGAAAAATGAAAAGTTGTGGATGAATTGTTGTTGGCATTTTCTCTGCCAGAAATCTCTAGAGATTTCATTCTTTTTTCCCTAGGATCCTTAACCTTCTAAATGACAGTTCTAAGTCTCTTCAGTTTTTATTTTATCAGTGACGTTAAACACTTGAAAAATCCTGGGGTAGCAGTTGAGACAATAGGAAGAATTTAAGGGATGGTATTTTAGGGGAGTCATGCATCTCTATGGTATGTGTGGAAATGAAGTTGAGCATTTCCTAATGACTGTCTGATTGATATTGGTAATTAAATTTTGATAGCTGTAATCTTAAGTTGGATTTTAACAAACTTAAGCTTGTTAAACTAAAGCTTGATGTTAACAAGCTTAACATTTTAAGCTTGTCTGTGGATAGGAAATGTTTGTAATGCTTTTCTAGTCCTCACCATTCTTACCAAACTTCTATGCACATTTTAAAGTCATAGTATTATAGAATCATAAATAATCTTGTTTTACACACTGAGGTGCAGGAGCTAAGTAGCTTGTCTAATATCACACACATAGAAGATATAAATGTTTCTGACTAGAGGAGAAAAGTAGAAAAATAGCTATAGAGTTCCAAAAAATTTCAACATTCAAATAGTAGTTTTGTCAGAGACTTTACCTAGCATGATTTTAAAACTTCATTCACATAATCCAAATATTACTGGCTTAACTTTAAAAGTTCTGTTGTGTGGAAACCAGTCTGATATTTCAGAAATTCCAATATCTTGTTTAGGATTAAAACAGTCCCATCAAAAAGAATATAAGAGTAAATTAGAGAAGAGAATATCAGGGCTATTTTAGAATGAAATGTACATCTATAGTAATTATTTCAAATGTTTAATGCTTTAATTATTTAGAAATTTTAATGCTTATGATAACATTTCCTTACATGATGAAGCTATTTAGACAATATAATATCTAGATGATAATCAAAATATTTTTAAATGTAAGATTTTTAAATATAATTTTTGCCATAAGAAGATAATCATCTCAAAATTCTGAAGTCTGAAATGGGTTTCACTGCGTGTCAGCAGGGCTGTATTCCTTCTGGAGGCCCTAGGGGAGAATCTGTTTCCTTGCCTTTTCCAGCTTCTAGAGGCTGCCCCACATTTCTTGACTTGAGGCTGGTCCCTTTCTCCCTCTTCAGAGCCAGCAATGACAGGATGAGTCCTTCTCACATTGAATGACTCTGACTCCTCTTCCTTCTTCCTGTCTCCTTCCAAGACCTTGTGATCATATTGAGCCCACGTGGAAAATACAGAATAATCTCCCTACTTCAAAGTCAGGTAATTAGCTACTAAACAACAAATGGATCACTGAGGAAGTCAAAGAGGAAATAAAAAAATACCTATAGACAAATGAAAACAAAAACATGATGATCCAAAACCTATGGGATGCAGCAAAAACAGTTTTAAGAGGGACGTTTATAGCAATACAACCTTACCTCAGAAAACAAGAAAAATCTCAAATAAATAACCTAACTTTACACCTAAAGGAACTAGAGAAAGAAGAACAAGGAAAACCCAAAGTTAGTAGAAGGAAAGAAATCGTAAAGATCAGAGCAGAAATCAGTGAAAAAGAGACTAAAAAACAATAGAAAAGATCAATGAAACTAAAAGCTGGTTCTTTAAAAAAAAAAAAAAAAAAAAGATAAACCTTTAGCCAGACTTAACAAGAAAAAAAAAAGAGAGAGGGCCCAAATCAGTAAAATCAGAAATGAAGAAGGAGGAGTTACAACTAACACCACAGAAAAGCAAATGATCATATGAGACTACTGCAAGCAACTATAGGCCAATAAAATGGACAACCTAGAAGAAATGGACAAATTCTTAGAAAGGTACTATCTCCCAAGACTGAACCAGGAAGAAATAGAAAATATTAACAGACCAGTACTGAAATTGAATCAATAATTTAAAAACTCCCAACAAACAAAAGTCCAGGACTATATGCCTTCACTGGTGAATTCTACCAAACATTCAAAGAAGAGATAACACCTATTCTTCTGAAACTCTTCCGAAAAATTGCAGAGGAAAGAACACTACTGAACTCATTCTATGAGGTCACCATCATCCTGATATCAAAATCAGACAAAGATATCACACAAAAAAGAAAATTACAGGCCAATATCACTGATGAACATAGATGCAAAAATCCTCAGCGAAATATTAGGAAATTGAATCTGACACTACATTAAAAGGATCATAACCATGATCAAGTGGGATTGATTCCAGGGTTGCAAGATTCAAAATCTGCAAATCAATCAATGTATTACACCACAGTAACACACTGAAGAATAAAAACCATATGATCATCTCAGTAGATGCAGAAAACGCTTTTAATAAAATTCAACATCCATTTATGAAAAAAACTCTCCAGAAAGTGGGCATAGAGGGAACTTAACTCAACACAATAAAGGTCATACATGACAAACCCACAGCTAACGTCATACTCAATGGTGTAAAGCTGAAAGTATTCCCTCTAAGATCACGAACAAAACAAGGATGTCTACTCTTGTCACTTTTATTCAACATATCAATAGTTTCGGAAGTCCTAGCCAGAGTAATCAGAGAAGAAAAAGAAATAAAAGGAATCCAAATTGGAAAGGAAGAGGTAAAACTGTCACTCTTTGCAACTGACATGATACTATATGCAGAAAATCCTAAAGACACTACCAGAAAACTACTAGAGCTCATCAATGAATTTAGTAAAGTTGCAGGATATGAAATTAATATATAGAAATGTGTTGCATTTCTACACACTAACAATGAAATATCAGAAAGAGAAATTAAGGAAACAATCCCATTTACCATAACATTAAAAAAAAATACCTAGGAATAAACTTACCTCAGGAGGCAAAAGACCTGTACTCTGAAAATAATAAGACACTGATGAAAGAAATTGAAGACAACACAAATAGATGGAAAGATATACCATATTCTTGGATTGGAGGAATTGATATTGTTAAAATACTACTTAAGGCAATCTACAGATTCAATGCAGTTCCTATCAAAATACCAATGACATTTTTCACAGAACTAGAGCAAATAATTTAAAAATTTGTATGGAAACAGAGAAGACCCTGAATAGCTAAAATAATCTTGAGAAAGAAGAACAGAGCTGGAGGAATCACACTCCCTGATTTCAGACCATACTACAAAGCTACAGTAATCAAAACAGTGTGGTACTGGTACAAAACCAGGCACATAGATCAATGGAACAGGACAGAGAGCCCCGAAATAAACCCACACATTTATGGTCAATTAATCTATGACAATGGAGGCAAGAATATATGAGGGAGGAAGACAGTCTCTTCAAAAAGTGGTGCTGGGAAAACTGGACAGCTACATGTAAAAGGATGAACTTAGAACATTCTCTAACATCATATACAAAAATAAACTCAAAATGGATTAAAGAGCTAAATGTAAGACCAGATACTTTTAACACTCCTAGAGGACAACATAGGCAGAATACTCTGACATAAATCGAAGCAACAGTTTTTTGGATGTGTCTCTTAAAGTAAAGGAAATAAAAGCAAATATAAGCAAATGGGACCTAATTAAACTTAAAAGTTTTTGCACAGCAAAGGAAACCACCCACAAAACAAAAAGACAACATACTGAATGGGAGAAAATATTTGCAAATGATATGACTGATAAGGGGTTAATATCCAAAATACATAAACAGCTTGTATAACTCAACATCAAAAAAACCCAAAAAATACCAATTAAAAAAATGGACAGAAGACTTGAATAGACATTTTTCCAAAGAACACATACAGATGGCCAAAAGGCACATGAAAAGATATTCAGCATCACTAATCATCAGAGAAATGCAAATCAAAACCACAATGAGATATCACCTCACGCCTGTCAGAATAGCTATCATCAACAAGTCTACAAATAACAAATGTTGGTGAGGATGTGGAGAAAAAGGAACCCTTGTACACTGTGAGGGGAAATGTAAATTGGTGCAGCCACTGTGGAAAACAGTATGGCAGTTTCTGAAAAAACTGAGAATAGAACTACCATATGACCCAGCAATTCCAATCCTGGGTATATATCTGAAAAAACCAAAAACAGTAATTCAAAAGATACATGCACCTCAAATGTTCATAGCAGCATTATTTACAACTGCCAAGACATGGAAACAACCTAAGTGTCTGTCAACAGATGAATGGATAAAGAAGATGTGGTATGTATACAATGGAATACTACTCAGCCATAAAAAAAATGAAATTGTGAAATTTGCAGGATGGACTTGGAGGGCATTATGCTAATTGAAATGAGTCGGACAGAGAAAGGCAAATACTGTATGATATCAGTTATATGTGGAATCTAAAAAATACAACAAACTAGTGAGTATGACAAAACAGAAACATACTCATAGATACAGAGGACAAACTAGTGGTTACCAGTGGGAGGGAGAGGGGCAACATAGGCTTGGGGGAATTGGAGGTACATACTATTATTGGGTGTAAGATAGACCCAAGGATGTATTGTACAACATGAGGAATATAGCCAATATTTTGTAATATTGTAATGGAAATATTGTAATATTTTAAATGGAAAGTAACCTTAAAAGTTGTATAAAAGTAGAAAATTAAAAAAATTATTATTATCAACTTAAGCTTTTCTAGTTAATGAGACACTATAAATTTCATTTAGGGAGCTGAGATGATGAAATATATGGTGAAAGGCTGTGTATAGCTGGGTCAGTTATTAATTCAGAGGCATGTCAAATAAGAAATACTAATAAGGTAGGAGAAGAGATGAGTTGGGCTGGGTTCTGCTTGTGCTCCTAGGGGCAAATTGATCTGTTTGATCCATTGGGCCACTGCTAAGACTGGCCAGTATATTGCAAATCTGAATTACATCCCAAAGTTCATATTTTTTCTAAATCAATAGTTATAAAAATGCTACCTAAACATCATAAAATAGTTTTTTAAATGGAAGTAAAATTTTCTCTCATTTTGATAAGTGTTATTGGTACTAACCCTTTTTTCTCCCTAGATGCTATAGATAAAAGGTGGAATGAAAGTGTGCAGTTGTATGATTTCAGTACTTCTTAACTTTGTAATTCAGTAGCTAACGTGAGATCCTAGACTTGAGTGTTGTCTCTTCTGCTTCTTCTGCCCAATTTACTTGATTGTTTAACAAACTGACAGAGAGCCCAAGGCTTGATCACATCATGGAAAAGTGATAGGACTATAGTTGTATTTCAAAGTGGCATGAGACTTGCATTTACCAGGGCAGAAGAGAAAGTAGGAATTTAAAAAGTGATGGAAACTAAAAGAGGAAAAGGAAAACTATATATATATATATATACATATATATATATGTATATATATATATATATATATGGCATATATTTTAAAAAGTGAGTAAAAACAAAAATGTGAAGATACTGCAAGCTGATATAGATCAACAAAAACAATGGAGCAGAGAAAAAAGTCACAGAGGAAAATGAAAGTTAAACAGAAGTGCAGAAACTTAAGAGAGTTTGAGGAAAAACAGATGTAGGAGAAAAAAAAGTACAAACGCTCAACACTGGGCAATGCAAGAGTAAGTCCAGTAAAATGGTGGAGTAACTGTGAGCCAGAAACACAAGAAAGGTTAAAATAATGTTTGCTTTGCTTAGCCTTAATAACAGGAAAGGGACTTACTGCCTTCTTATAGTTTTTAATCCAAAAATAAAAATGTGTGGCCAGTTCTACAAAGCCTAAGACAATAACAACCACTTGCCCTTAAAAATTTCTACTTACTCAAAAAAAACAGATAGTAAATATCGTCATTTGGAAGAGTTCTTTTGCAGTTATTACTATGATTATATGTTAATTACTATGTTAATATGAGTATGTTATTATGTTTTTTAAATGAGTAGAGATGAAAAATTTCAAATATGCAAAATTACCATGCAGTGTAATAACCCTGTTAAGAGATGGACACATATAGTTTGGCATGAAACTTGGTGAAGCACATTAATTGAGATGGATGTGAATCAATGAGCCCTGTCTGCCTGGGCAAAGTAGAGATGTATCCTGCTTGCAGGAAGAGAGATGGATTAAATGACATTTTTGGGTCCCTTCTGGTCTTAAAGTGACCATTAAGATTACAATCTGCAAACACTCCATTTCCCAGCTGGTGGACCAATTAGTTCTTCTCTGCTTTGAAAATAAAGTTAACTTTCAATTATCTGCACTAATTAGGGAGAAGTGGTGTGGGACAGCTGAACCAAAATGGTGGAAAGTCCAAAAATAATTTTATTTTTCTTTGAAGGGGTTTTGTAGTTACATGTAAAGTGGTGTTTAGGAAGTTCTGAATATACACAGCTTTTCAGACAAAATGAAGTCTTTGGTGTCAGTGACCTTCTATAACTTTATCCTCTTTCAGAGGCTAATAGAGTGTTGCATGTATTTAAGAAATGTTTGTTGAGTTGAAATTGAAAACGCACTGCCAGACCTGACCACAGAGCTTCCCAATCTTGCATCATGATCAGTCTCTCTCCTGCTTCCCATTCCAAGTGGGGAATGAACTACAGTTGACCTTTGAAAGACATGGGGGTTGGGGTGCTGACCCTTCGCAATGGAACATCCTAGTATAACTTTATAATTGGCCCCCCGAACCCACAGTTCCATATCCTTCAATTCAACCAACGTGGATAATGTTTTACCATAGTATTTAGTTTTGAAAAATGTATAAGTGGACCTGCACAGTTCAAACCTGTGTTGTTCAAGGGTCAACTGTGTATTATTGCTCATGGATAGAACAGTGGTGGCTGAAAGTACAGTAATCTTCACTACCAGCATTTGGGCTTAAAAAAGTGACTTATCCAGCTTTTGCTGTTCTTCAAACATGACAAACATGTACCTTCTTCAGTGTTTTTCTACTTATCACTCCTTCATTCTGGAAGGTTCTTTCCTTGGATATGTATATGGCTTTCAATTAACTCTTTAGGAATCTGTTCAAATGTCACCTTCTTTAAACTTCTTATATAATAGAATTATACACACCCCAGTCACTATCTCTTCATTTTATCTTTCTTTGTAACAAGTGTCATCTTCTGATTATCTGACATGCTGTTTACTGATTTATTTGTTTGTTGTCTGTCTCCATACATTAGCATATGTTTTCTGAAGGCGAGAACTCTATTTTGATCACCTGTGTATCTTTAGTATGTAGAACAATATATGTACGTAATAGGTAATCAAATATCTGTATATATGAAGCAGAAGTGAAAAAGGTACCATTTATTAAACATGCTGCCTGCTTCCCACTTGCAAGGGACAGGGTGAGTCAATTAGGAGTGCTGCCCGTTATCTCCATGTTACAGCTGAGTAAACTGTGTACCAAAGACATTAAGGTTGCAGGCCATCTAGCTGAATTAGAAACCCGAAATCATATCTGTCTGGCTCCTGGGTGATAGGACATACTGTATAAATTTACTTTCTTGAAGGCTTTGGAGGGCATAAAAGTTTGGTGATGGAATCTGAGGAGCAGAGTGGGCAGAATGGCCCTAGGATGGTGTGAGGTAGCACGGCGAGAGGGAGAACCTTTGTGAAGCAGACATGCAAAAGTCATAGCCTAGGACATAGCAATGTTCATCATTCAGCAGGCTGAAGATAGAGGCAAAGCCATAACAAGGAAGTCTAATTATACAGTCCCAAGCCTGAGGTATCAGGTGAGGTCAAGATGCCTAGGGTAAAATAGGGCAATTCTAAGGCTGAAAATGATGCCAAGATACTAGGGGCCAGCTTCTCTGTGATGTGTGTGGCCTGTTGGTGAATTTGAAGGCTTATGGATGGCTTACAGCCAGATATAGAACTGTCAAAACACTCCTTTGTAGTATTAGCTCCCCATTCACTCAATGATTACTCCTATGGCCATCTGCCCGTCATGTAAACATATTGTTCTTTCATGTTGCTCTGCTGGCAGTAAGGGCCTATGCAACCTGTCTACCTGTGATTCCTAATGTGCAGAGTGGTGTTGCATCACTAAGTCTCATCTTGTTTACTTCTGGTTACCTGGCAGGGCTATATTATGACTGAGAACCTTTGCCTTTGTGGGCCCCTTACTCCATAAAATATTAAAAATTATATTTTATGACTGGGTTGGTCTAAAGATGAATAAATTAATATTATATAGCAAAATTTTCTTTAACCTAAAAGTTTATTTTTTTTCTTCTGATTTTAAAAGAAATTAAAACATTTTTGTGGGGCCCTAAAAAGTGTTGTGGGTCTTAGGCACTGTGTCTACAGTGGGTAAGTAGTAAGGCAGCCTTGGTTTATGAGCTGCCTAGTTGCTTTAAATATAAAATAATCATGTGACATCCTTAGTTATGGTAACCCTTGGACTTTAAATGACCTGATCATGATTGAAACAAGTGCATATGCCATTATCCTATCTAGCTACAGTCAATTTTTGTCAGCATAGGGTATCTAAAAATACCTACCATGGTTCTCTCAGCTTTCTTAGAAAAAGGTGAAATATTAGTGCTTATTCCTGAAACCCATTAGACTGTGTAATACAATTTTAGTTCTCCTTATGTTTATGGCCCTACAGTGCCAGCAGAGTGATTGATAATTCCATGCAGGAAAACTAAGAAATTAAAGCTAAAAGATACTTTTTTTCCTGGAAAAGCTGGGAACCACCAAAATAAAGATTACTTAAGAAGATGTTCGAATTTCCTGAAATTGCTGGAAAGAGGTAGTATAGTTGTAGTAATAGCAATAATGATAATTAATCGTCAGCATCATCCAACCACCATATGTTGAGTTCCTAATATGTTTCAAGCACTAAACTATTTAATGTATATTTTTTGTTTTAAAACAAATCAATCCTAACTGGTGGTTACTATTATCAATCCTCATTTATGGGTGAGGATTATAGAGGTTAAATAACTTTTTCATTGTCTATGTTTGGGAAAACCAGGACTCAACTAATTTTATGTAATGCAAGCAACTATGCTTTTAGCCTCATTTATCTATTATTTCTCTATAGCTTCTTAGAGTTATAAGAGAGTTCCTTGGAACTTCGATAATTTTGATGCAGCCATGATGAGTTTGGTGGGAAAAACACCAACTAGAAGGGGTGCTTAATCGAGTGCTTGGGAGCACTGAGGGGACTTGCTAAAAATGTGATTATTTGATTTGACCTCTGTCAAATAATTGTGGGTTCTCTGAGAAAGAGGAGGAATAAAATGTTTTCATTTCTCTCATTGCCTGAACTGTCTCCAAAACAATCTTTCTGCTAAAAAAGAAACTCATTTTTAAATTATTTTTTTTGGAAAGTATAACAAGAAACATTTGCCCTAATACATGGACAATTTTTATTTAGACAACATGTATTCACTGAGAGTCAATTATGAGCATGATGCTGTGCTAAACACGAAGGGGAATGCCTCCATTGCAGTAATATTATTATGCTCTAAATCTGCATTATTCAACAGACATATAATGTGAGCCACAAATGTAATTTAAAAATTCCTAGTAATCGCATAAAAAATGAAAAGAAACAAATGAAATTATTTTAATAATAAATTTAAACTAATATGCTATAATTTTGACATGTAATTAACATGAAAATTATTGATATATTTTACATTCTTTTTTTGGTATGAAGTCATCAAATTTTAGTAAATATTTTACATTCAGATCACATCACAATCAGAATGACAAATTTTCATTAGAAATACTTAAGATAAACTTGTATTTCATAAAATCAATAGTTGCAAAAGTAGATTCATGTGCCAACATTGTTTCAAACATACTTGAAAGGTTTCTAATAGTTAAATTATCAATTAAAATTTAATTTAGATTAAAATTAAATGAAAAACTTACTTTCTCAGTTGAACCAGGCACATTCCAAGTATTCGATATTCATTTGTTGTCAGTGGCTATTGTATTAGACAATGCACACCTTAGAAGTTCTATATAGCATATGTAGTTTCAGTGAATCCCACTTACAGGGCTAATTCCATTTATTGATTGGCAATTTGCACACCAAAGCCATTTTCTGTATTCAGGGTCCCGACTATTCCATCCATTTGGTGTAAACTAGTTAGATAATTTTGTCCAGTGTTTTATTTTGTGTCTGATTAGATAGCAAAAGATAGTTCAAAACAAAAGCATCCATACTTAAAAACTATTACGTTTATTTATTTATTTATTGTCTGAGTGGCTTGTGGGATCTTAGTTCCCTGAACAGGGATTGAACCTGGGCCACGGCAGTGAAAACATTAAGTCTTAACCCCTGGACTGCCAGGGATTTCCCTATTAAGTTTATTTTAACCTTACTTGAATCCTCTACATTTCCCCTCTCTTATCAGTCCTTATTGTTGCTACTTTCCACATTTAGAAACAGGAGAACATAGGTAGGGTTATGAATCAAAATAATTTTAGATACTTTTTTAATCACCCTCAGAATCCTTTAAATGCCATTGGCAATCTCCAGTTATTAGCAGCATAAATATTATCCATTATTAGAAAGTGAAATAAGTGAAAACATTGTTTTCTTAGATATTATTCTTTTGGGCTTTGACAAATGCTATTTGTGGGTTCTTTGAGATGATGTTACTTATGAATGTGTTTGCCTTTTGATTAGTGCTTTTAATGACTAAAACTCCTGGATGGTATTCAAGATGGGAGGGATTCAAGGTTGTTGGAGGCTGAACATGGAATGCTGTGGTGTATAGGACGTCAGGCACTGGAAGGATAGTAACTGAATACGCAATATCAGTGTGCTGTATGGAACATTATATGTTGTACAATACTATAAATACAGGGGACAATAATGCAATGCTAATAGCATGAATAAACAATCTGGGACTAGTGTATGACTGATATGGTTTTCACTAGCTTCATTCATTAGCTCCAGTCAGTCATTGACTTGACTTTAGTGTCTGATATTAGTTTACCCTTCGTTGGGAAGATTCTGTGTATTTGGATTGGTTGTAAGACATTTCAGCTTCCCAGTTAGGTCAAGGCATCCTGAAGTCATCCCAATTTATTGGAGGACTGCTAGAGGGATTACAGAATCAGTTCTATATTTTGCAGGAGCTGAATAAGACCAACAACAAATAAAAAAATTAAGACCAAGGACAAAAGGGCCTGATGACTTAGGCCTATGTGGTCTGAAACTTTGTGAATTTGGGTGGTACTCTGGGAAAAAAAAATGGCTGTGCCTTGCTGCTTTATATTCCTTGTCTTTTCAAGAATGGCAAATCTCAAACTAGGTAATTGGGGACATTTTTTTTTTTAAATTTATTTATTTATTTATTTAGACTGTGTTGGGTCTTCGTTTCTGTGCGAGGGCTTTCTCTAGTTGCGGCGAGCGGGGGCCACTCTTCATCGCGGTGCGCGGGCCTCTCACCGTCGCGGCCTCTCCTGTTGCGGAGCACAGGCTCCAGACGCGCAGGCTCAGTAGTTGTGGCTCACGGGCCTAGTTGCTCCGCGGCATGTGGGATCTTCCCAGACCCGGGCTCGAACCCGTGTCCCCTGCATTGGCAGGCAGACTCTCAACCACTGCGCCACCAGGGAAGCCCCTGGGGACATTTTTTCAGATAGAATTGGTATAGTATTATTGTTCCCACCACTCCCCCTTACCCTACTGCCTGACTATTGATGTCACTGTTGTGAGCACTATGAAACTTCTTAAATTACTCCCTGAAAGACCCACCTATTTATCTTGAAAGCCTAGCCTGAGTTTTCTGTCTTTGCTGGATGAAGGTATTTAACCTCTACCATAAGTCTTCTCTTTTTCTAAGCATTCCCTGGATAGCTTCAGTGTTTCTTGAGGGATTTGGAAGATCAGACTGCTTAGTGACCTAGCGTGTGTGTCATTCACTTCTCCTATGAGAACTTTCAACTACTTCAGTTGTTTCACAGTCTTTGTTGATTTTAATATTATACTTTAATTTTTATATTAATGCATTCCTTGTAATAAGAGGTCTTTATTTTAATGGAAATAAGCAGAAAAAGCCAGAAAACATGGTGGTGGGAGTAGTTTCACTGCCTTTGGACACTCTGTGTCTCCATATCTAGAAAATGCAATGTTATCTGATTTTTAAGGATATAAAACTTTAATTTTCACTACTTTTTGGTAGAGGTGTTGGTTGATTGACACTCTACTATTAGTGCAAGACTTAAAGTTGTCCCTAAAATTGAGAAAGCGTGTAAGAGCAATGGTACCCAATGCATAAAGTCACAGAGGAATTCTCAGTATAACAGGATGCTACTAAATTTCTATAATTATAACATGAAATTTTAATTCTGGTTTCATGCACCCTTGTATAAATACCAGGAGGATATCGTTATATAACATGCCCATGTACAAGTTATCAGAATACTAATATTTCTTAAAGGCTTGAAAATTAAATTTATTTAATTAAAAAAATTCCAAGTAGCAGAATATATCACCAAACAAAAAAAAAGACATATAATTAAGAAATTAAATGTGAAAAATTTCAATAAATTTGATATATAGATGCTATATCAACAAAGATACCAAGAATGTGAAATTAAGAAAAAGATGGAAGACTAAGTGAATGGATATTTATGAAGTGTAAGTTTTTCTTAATACCAAACCTGGAGAACCTATTAGAAAAGATTTTGAACATTACCTAAAGTCTATGAAAGTGCATTCTAATATAGAGATGCAAAGCAGAAAATGAAAATATACTGACTGAAGTAAAGAGGAGGGAGTGCCAGTTTGTTTCATTTTGAGGAGGGTTATTCTTTTGAGCACTGAATTTTTATGCAGGAATTTTATCCAGTTTAAGCTATCTGTGATGGTAGGTTGCTCATGAGATTTCATCTGGATTTCCAAGAAAAAAAATACTTAACTTTTATGAGCATGGGCAGAGTGGAAATCTCTGTTCTTTATAAATTGAGTGAAGGGGCACAGACATCACTGTGGTTTAATTTTACCACATGCCCATAACAACTACTGATGGGAGGGAAAGATTCTAGTAGAATTGGAAAAACCCACTGTAGCATTCCCAGCATCTGATAAGCTAATCATCATGGGGGATATTATCTCACATGCTGGCGGTGATGCTGAAATGTGCAGAAATATCATCAGAATTCATAGAATTGCAGAATAAAATTGAAGTGGTCTTTTTGTGTTTAGGAAATGTGCCCAAATCAATTTGAATTAACACCATCTTTAGCTTACACGTGAGAAAGAAAGGCTGTTTAAAGGCTTTTCAGTATGGCCTTTAAAAAATTGGGTGTTACTGTTTTATAATGGAGTGGGAAAGCAGTCTATATGTGACACTGAATATGAGATTGACCACTGCTTGATGTACCAAGTTCTTAGGTGTATGGGATGGAAGAACTGAATCAAGAGCAGATTTCTAAGACGTAGAGAAAACATTTTGTGAACATCCTGGAGGATAAAGACTTGGACAAAGCGATCTGAAATAACACTGTGAGTGGTATGTCACCATGAGAATATGTTTCTTTGAAAGATCTACCAAAAGATTACACACTATAAAGGCATTCAAATGAATGACTGTTGAGAATGTTTCTTCACCTGCTAAAGCAATGAGCTCTTTGGCAACATGTCATATCAGATCCAGATAGAAGGGACTCTTATGGCAGTCTGTATCGTACAAAAAAAAAAAATCAAGGTGGTACCAAAGTTGAAGGGAAGCGATTTAGGAGAATGAAGATTATGAAGATTCATGTGTTTTTTTAAATAAATTTATTTAGTTAGTTTTGGATGCGTTGTGTACTTTGTTGCTGCGTGTGCAGTTTCTCTAGTTGTGGTGAGCGTGGACTACTCTTCCTTGCGTTGCGCAGGCTTCTCATCGTGGTGGCTTCTCTTGTTGCGGAGCACGGGTTCTAGGCACGCGAGCTCCAGTAGTTGTGGCACACAGGCTTAATTGCTCCGTGACATGTGGGATCTTCCCGGAACAGGGCTCGAACCCATGTCCCCTGCATTGGCAGACGGATTCTTAACCACTGCACCACCAGGGAAGTCCCTATGAAGATTCTTAATATTCAACTATATTAAGAGAGAAATAAAGGGCATTCATCAATCAATAAAGAGTGCAGATTGAGTCACCCTTATGAATAAGAAGTTCTGAGGAATGTCTTGATTTTCTCTGACATAAGAAGTTCTAAGAAAATGCCCCCAGATTTCAAGATAACAGATATCATTCAACACCAGATTTGAGAAAGTTGATTATATAATTTTTCAAAATTGTGGTAAAAAACACATAATATGAGATTTACCCTCTTAAGAAATTTTAAGTGTACATTACAGCATCGTTAACTATAAGCATAATGTTATATAGCAGATCTCTAAAAATTTCTTATCTTGCATGACTGAAACTTTATACCCATTGAACAGCAACTCCTCTTTTCCCCCTCCCCTTAGCCTCTGGCAGAGACCATTCTACTCTTAGCTTCCATGAGTTTGACTATTTTAGATACCTCAAATAAGAAGAATTATGCAGTGTTATACTTCTATGACTGGCTTATTTTATTTAGCGTAATGTCCTCAAGATTCATCTATGTTGTAGCATATGACAGGATTTCCTACCTTGTATGGCTGAATTCCATATTGCCATCATATACGTACATATTCCCTTGTATGTATATACCACATTTTCTTTATCCATTCATATGTCGATGGCCATCTAGGTGGTTGTGAATAGTGCTACAATGTGAATAGTGCTGCAGTGAACATGGTTAAACACATATGTCTTTGAGGTCCTAATTTCAATTCTTTTGTATAAATACCCAGAAGTGGGATTGTTGGATCATATGATAGTTCTCTTTTTAATTTTTCAAGGAAACTCCATATTATTTTCCATAGAGACTGCACCATTTTACGTGTCCACCAACAGCACAAGGATTCCAGTTTCTCCAAATCCTCACCAACACTTGTTATTTTCTCTCTCTGTGTGCATGTGTTTAACTAATAGGCATCCTAACTTAACTAATAGGCATCCTTCAAATACGCATTTGAAGAAATGTTTATTCAAGTCTTTTGCTCAGTTTTAATTGGGTCATTTGTTTTTCTGCTATTGAGTTGTAGGAGTTCCTTATATATTTTGGATATTAACCCTTTATCAGATATATGGTTTGCAAATATTTTCTCCCGTTCTGAAGATTGCATTTTTACTCTGTTGATTGTTTCTCTTGCTATGCAGAAGCTTTTTAGTTTGATGCAGTTGCACTTGTCTATTTTTGCTTTTGTCGACTGTGCTTTTGGTGTCATATCCAAGAAATCATTATCAAGATCAGTGTTGTGAAGATTTTCCCCTATGTTTTCATCTAGGAGTTTTATAGTTTCATTTTATAGTCTTACATTTAAATTTTTGAACTGCTTTTTGCATATGGTATAAGACAAGGGTTCAATTACATTGCTTTGCATGGGGATATCCAGTTTTCTCAAAACCATTTATTGAAGAGATTATCTTTTCTCCGTTGTGAATTCTTGACACCCTTGTTGAAGATCAGTTGACTGAATATGCATAGGTTTATTTCTGAGCTCTTTATAGTGTTCCATTGGTCTATATGTCTGTCTCTATGCCAGTATAATACTGTTTTAATTATTGTAGCTTTGAAATATGTTTTGAAATAAGGAAGTGTGATATTCTCAGCTTTGCTTTTCCATGTGGTTCCATGTGAATTCTCTGATGTTTTTAATTTCTGGAAAAGATGCTGTTGGGATTTTGATAGGGATTGTATTGAATCTGTAAATTACTTTAGGTAATGTGAACATTTTGACAATGTAAAATCTTCCAACCATGAACACAGGATGACTTTCCATTTATTTACATCTTCTTTAATTTCTTTCAGTAGTGTTCTTTTAGTTTTCAGTGTGCAAGTCCTTTGCTTCCTTATTAACTTTATTCCTATGTATGTTATTTTTTTGATGCTGTTGTAAATGAGGTTATTTTCTTGATTTCCTTTATAGATCATTTTTTATTAGTGTATAAAAATACAACTCATTTTGGTATGTTGATTTTGTATCCTAAAACTTTGCTGAATTCCTTTATTAGTTCTAACAGTGGTTTTTGTTTTTGTTTTTGGTGTGGAGTCTTTAGAGTTTTCTACATACAAAATTATGACGTCTTTGAACAGAAATAACTTTACTTCTTCCTTTCTGATTTGGATGGCTTTATTTCCTCTTCTTGCCTAATTGCTTTGGCTAGTATATTAAGTACTATATTGAATAGAAATGGCCTTATTCCTGATATTAGAGGAAAAGCATTTAGTTTTTCACTATTGAATATGATGTTAGCTGTGGGCATTTCATATATAGCCTTTGTTATGTTGAGGTAATTTTCTTTTATTCCTAGTTTGTTGAGCATTTTTGTTATGAAAGGGTGTTGAATTTTTTCAAATGCTTTTTCTGCATCTGTTGAGATGATTATATAATTTTTATCCATTGTTCTGTTAATGTGGTTCATTAAATTGATTGATTTGTGTATGTTGAACCATCCTTGCCTCCCAGGGATAAATCCCACTTGATCAGGGTTTATAATCCTTTTAATGTGCTATTGAGATCAGTTTGCTAGTATTTTGTTAATGATTTTTGCATCTGTGTTCATCAGGGGTATTGTGAGCAGTTTTTTTTTTTAAATAAATTTACTTATTTATTTATTTATTTTTGGCTGCATTGGTTCTTTGTTGCTGTGCGTGTGTTTTCTCTAGTTGTGGCAAGCGGGGGCTATTTTTCATTGTGGTGCACAGGCTTCTCATTGCGGTGGCTTCTCTTGTTGTGGAGCATGGGCTCCAGGCATGTGAGCTTCAGTAGTTGTGCCACATGGGCTCAGTAGTTGTGGCTCATGGGCTTAGTTGCTCCATGGCATGCAGGATCTTCCTGCACCAGGGCTTGAACCCGAGTCCTCTGCATTGACAGGTGGATTCTTAACCACTGTGCCACCAGGGAAGTCCCCAGTTCTTTTCTTATAGTGTCTTTGGCTTTCATACAGGGTAATGCTGGCCTCATAAAATGAGTTTGGGACTGTTCCTTCCTATATGTTTTTTGGCAAAAGTTTGAAGATTGGCATTAATCCTTTTTTGAATGTTTGGTAGAGTATACTAATGAAACCATCTGATCCTGGGCTTTTCTTTGTTGGGAATTTTATGATTACTGATTAAATCCCCATACTAATTATAGGTCTATTCAGACTTTATATTCTTAACAATTTAGTTTTGGTAGGTTGTATGTTTCTAGGAATGTATCCATTTCTTTTAGGTTATCCAGTTTGTTGGCATATAGTTGTTCATAGTAGTCTTTTATAATCCCTTTTATTTCTGTGGCATCAGTTGTTATGTCTCTTCTTTCATTTCTGAATTCATTTATTTGAATCTTCTCTCTTTTTTCTTAGTCTAGCTAAGGTTTTGTCAGTTTTGTTAATCTTTTAAAAAATCCAACTTTTAGTTTTGTTAGTGTTTTTCTTTTTCCCCCTAATTTCTAGTCTTTTTATTTCTGCTTTAATCTGTTATTGCCTTCCTTCTGGTAACTTTGGGCTAATTTTGTTCTTTATCTTCCTCCTTGAGGTGTAAAGTTAGGCTGATTATTTGAGAACTTGCTTCTTTTTTAACTATGGGAATTTATTGCTGTAAACTTGCCTCTTATTACTGTCCCATAAGTTTTGGTATGTTGTATTTTTGTTTTCATTTTTCTCAAGATATTTTCTAATTTTCCTTTTGGTTTCTTCTTTGACTAACTGGTTATTCAAGCTTATGTTGTTTAATTTCTACATATTTGTGAATTTTCCACATTTCTTTCTGCTATTAATTTCTAGTTTCATTCTATTGTGATCAGAAAAGATACTTCATATGATTTCAATCTTCTTAAATTTGTTAAGACTTGTTTTGTGACCTAACATGTGATGTATCCTGGAAATTGTTCTGCATACACTTGAAAAGAATGTATATTCTCCTTCTGGGGGTGGAATGTTATATATATATCTGTTAGGTCCATTTGAGCTATAGTGGTGTTCAGGTCTTCTATTTTCTTATTGATCTTTTGTCTGGATGTTCTATTCATTAGTTAAAGTATAATTTGAAATCTTCTACTATTATTGTGTTTTTGTCTTTTTCTCCTTTGAGTTATGTCAATGTTTGCTTCATATATTTAGGCTGTCTGTTGTTGAGTGTTTCTATATAATTGTTCTATTTTCCTGGTGAATCAACACTTTTTATCATATAACGTCCTTTATCTCTTGTGACAGTTTTTGACCTAAGTCTATTTTGTTTGATGTAAGTATGACCAGCCCTGCTCTCTTTGGTTAATACTTGCATGGAATATCTTTTTCCATCTGTTTACTTTAGTCCCTTGCAAGCAGCATATTTTTGATCTTTTTTTTTTAATCGATTCAGTTACCTGTGTCTTTTGATTGGAGAGATTAATAATTTACCTTTAAAGTAATTACTGATAGGGAATATTGCAAATTTCTTAATTGCTTTGTGTTCGCTATAGCTCTTTTGTTTCTTTTCATCTCTTGCTGTCTTTGTGTTTTGCTGATTTTTTGTGGTGATATACTTTGATTCCATTCTCATTTTCTTTTGTGTATCATCTGTAGGTGTTTTCTTTTTGGTTACCATGGGGCTTATATAAAACATCTTATAGGTACTACAGTGTATTTAAGCTGTTAACAACTTAAATTCAATTGCATATGTAACCCCTACACTTTTACCACTCCTCCTTTATATTATTTGTGTCACAAGCTACATATTTTCATATTGTGTATCTACTAACACATTTTTGTAGTTATAATAATATACCAGAATTAAAAGTGATTTACACACCATCATTGCAGTATTAGAGTAGTCTGTGTGTGTCTATAAATATTTACCTTTACCAGTGGGCTTTATACTTTCATATACTTTCATGTTGTTTACCATCTCTTTGTTTCAACTTGAAGGACTACCTTTAGCATTTCCTATAAGGCAGATCTGGTGGTCATTAACTCCCTCAGCTTTCATTTATCTGAGAAAGTCTTTATCTTTCATTCATTTTAATGGACAGTTTTGCAGGATAGGTTATTTTTGGTTGGCAGTTTTTTCTTTTAGCACTTTGAGTGTATCATCCCACTCCTTCTGGTCTCTAAGCCTTCTGCTGAGAAATCTGTTTATAGTGTTATTGGATTCCCCACCCCCCACCCCGGAGATGATTAGTTGCTGTTATGTTACTTCTTTCAAAATTCTTTCTTTGTTTTTGACTTCTGACAGTGTGATGCTAGGGTATCTTAGTGTAGGCTTATTTGAACTCCTTGTATTTGAGTCTGTTGTGCCCATTATCTTCCCCAGATTTGGGATGTTTTCAACCACTGTTTCTTTCAATAAGCTCTCTGCCTCTTTTCTATTTCTCTTTTTTTCCTTCTGGGGCCCCCATAATGTATATATTCATCCTCTTGATAGTGTCTCATAAGACCCTTAGACTTTCTTTATTCCTTTTCATTCTTTTCTCTTTTTGCTCCTCTGACTGGATAATTTCAGATGACTTGTCTTTGAATTCACTGATTCTTTCTTCTGTTTGATCCAGTTTGATACTCTATCTCCCTAGTGAAATTGTCAGTTCATTTATTGAATTCTTCAGCTCCTTGATTCTTTTTTACATTTTCTATCTCTTTGTTGAAATTCTAATTTTGTTCATGCATCATTTTCTTGAGCTCATTTAACATCTTTATGATGGTTATTTAAAATTCTTTGTTAAGAAATTCATATACCTCCATTTCTTTTGGGCCAGTTTCTGGATATTTATTTTGTACGTTTGATTGGCATTTCCCCCTGGTTTTTCATGTTCCATGTAATTCTGTGTTTGTATTCCTGAATTTAAATAAAGCCTCCTTTCCTAGTCTTTATGAACTGCCTTTTATCAGGGAAAGACCACAACCAACCAGCCTGGCTAGGCATTTTGGGACCTTTCAAACATTTTCTGTTGTTGTGTCTTTTCTAGACTTGTACATGTAGATACCTAATTAGAAATATTTGCCATTTTTTTCTAGACTTGTACATGTAGATACCTAATTAGAGATATTTGCCATTTTTTTCTAGACTTGTACATGTAGATACCTAATTAGAGATATTTGCCATTTTTTTCAGGGACTTGCAATCTCTTGTTCCTTTTGGTGTATGTCTAATATACCATGGGTCGTCTGGAGCAGTAGTACTCCACCCAGGTCTTCTTTGTTCTCAAAAGCTTCAAGTTATTTAGAATATGCTGGATGCTAGTGCTCTGAGAAAGGTGAGACAGAAGCCAGTCCCGCAGATAGCCTCCTTGAAAAGTCAGAACATAATAAAGGCCATATATGACAAACCCACAGGCAATATCATTCTCAATGATGAAAAACTGAAACCATTTCCTCTAAGATCAAGAACAAGACAAGATTGCCCACTCTCACCACTATTATTCAACACAGTTGTGGAAGTTTTAGCCACAGAAATCAGAGAAGAAAAAGAAATAAAAGGAATCCAAATTGGAAAAAAAGAAGTAAAACTGTCACTGTTTGCAGATGACATGATACTGTACATAGAGAATCCAAAAGATGCTACCAGAAAACTACTAGAGCTAATCAATGATTTTGGTAAAGTAGCAGGATACAAAATTAATGCACAGAAATCCCTTGCATTCCTATACACTAATGATGAAAAACGTGAAAATCAAGGAAACACTCCCATTTACCACTGCAACCAAAAAGAATAAAATACCTAGGAATAAACCTACCTAAGGAGACAAAACACCTGTATGCAGAAAACTATAAGACATTGATGAAAGAAATTAAAGATGATACAAACAGATGGAGAGATATACCATGTTCTTGGGTTGGAAGAATCAACATTGTGAAAAATGACTATACTACCCAAAACAATCTACAGATTCAATGCAATCCCTATCAAACTACTAATGGCATTTTTCACAGAACTAGAACAAAAAATTTCACAATTTGTATGGCAACACAGAAGACCCCGAATAGCCAAAGCAATCGTGAAGAAGAAAAACAGAGCTGGAGGAATCAGGCTCCTGGACTTCAGACTATAGTACAAAGCTACAGTAATCAAGACAGTATGCTACTGGCACAAAAACAGAAATATAGATCAATGGAAAAGGATAGAATGCCCAGAGATAAACCCACGCACATATGGTCACCTTATTTTTGATAAAGGAGGCAAGAATATACAATAGAGAAAAGACAGTCTCTTCAATAAGTGTTGCTGGGAAAACTGGACAGCTGCATGTAAAAGAATGAAATTAGAACACTCCCTAACACCATACAGAAAAATAAACTCAAAATGGATTAAAGACATAAATGTAAGGCCAGACACTGTAAAACTTTTAGAGGAAAACATAGGCAGAACACTCTATGACATAAATCACAACAAGATCCTTTTTGACCCACCTCTGAGAGAAATGGAAATAAAAACAAAAATAAAGAAATGGGACCTAATGAAACTTCAAAGCTTTTGCACAGCAAAGAAAACCATAAACAAGATGAAAAGACAACCCTCAGAATAGGAGAAAATATTTGCAAATGAAGCAACTGACAAAGGGTTAATCTCCAAAATTTACAAGCAGCTCATGCAGCTCAATATCAAAAAAACAAACAATCCAATCCAACAATGGGCAGAAGACCTAAATAGACATTTCTCCAAAGAAGTTAGATTGCCAACAAACACATGAAAGAATGCTCAACATCATTAATCATTAGAGAAATGCAAATCAAAAGTACAATGAGGTATCACCTCACACCGGTCAGAATGGCCATCATCCTAAAATCTACAAACAATAAATGCTGGAGAGAGTGTGGAGATAAGGGAACTCTCTTGCACTGTTGGTGGGAATGTAAATTGATACAGCCACCGTGGAGAACAGTATGGAGGTTCCTTAAAAAGCTAAAAATAGAACTACCATAGGACCCAACAATCCCACTACTGGGCATATACCCTGAGAAAACCATACTTCAAAAAGAGTCATTGTACCACAATGTTCATTGCAGCTCTATTTACAATAGCCAGGACATGGAAGCAACCTAAGTGTCCATTGCCAGATGAATGGATAAAGAAGATGTGGCACATATATACAATGGAATATTACTCAGCCATAAAAAGAAATGAAATTGAGTTATTTGTAGTGAGGTGGCTGGACCTAGAGTCTGTCATACAGAGTGAAGTAAGTCAGAAAGAGAAAAACAAATACTGTATGCTAACACATATATATGGAATCTAAAAAAAAAAAAAAAAGGTTCTGAAGAACGTAGGGAAAGGACAGGAATAAAGATGCAGACGTAGAGAATGGACTTGAGTACACGGAGATGGGTAAGGGTAAGCTGGGATGAAGTGAGATAGTGGCATGGACTTACATATACTACCAAATGTAAAATAGCTAGCTAGTGGGAAGGAGCCGCATAGCACATGGAGATCAGCTCAGTGTTTTGTGACCACATAGAAGGGTGGCATAAGGAGGGTGGGAGGGAGATGTCAGAGGGAGGAGATATGGGGATATATGTATATGTATAGCTGATTCACTTTGTTATAAAGCAGAAACTAACACACCACTGTAAAACAATTATACTCCAATAAAGATGTTAAAAAAATACTGATTTCTTTTTCTGATTATAAAAGTAGAATGTATAGAAAAGTGTAAAGACAGAAACAGAAATCACCGAGATCCTATATTCTTGAGGTATACTGCCCAATACTGTAGTTGCTAGCTACGCGTGGGTATTGAGCGCTTGGAATGTGGCTAGTCTGAAATGAGAAGTGCTCTAAATGTAAAATATACATTAAATTTCAAAGACTTAGTATGAAATAAAAGCCCATTAATAGTTTTTTACACTGATTACATAGTACTGAAATACTTTGAATATTTTGGGTTAAAGTATATTATGAAAATTAATTTAACCTATTTCTTTTTACTTTTTAATGTGGATATTAGAAAATTAAAAATCACATATGTGGCTTGCACCATACTTCTACTGGGCAGTACTGATCTACAGGATATATGCCGAGCCCTTTTCCTATACATTTACAGAAATTAAAAATTGTGATTGTATCATACTTACTTTTTTATAACCTAATTTTTCATTTAATGAAATATCAAGACCATTTTCTAATGCTGTTAAATGTTTTTCTATGACATCATTTTAAACTACTAAGCAGTATTCTATCACATTGGACATAGTATATTTATTTAACAAATTTCTTATTTTTGGACATCAAGGTTATTTCCAGTATTAACTCCACAATGAATACTACTGTATATAACTCTACTGCATCTCAGTTTACTTATTAGGAAATATTCCTAGAGGTGGAATCATTGTAAAGGTTTTAAACATGTTTAAGGCTTTTGATAACTATTGCTAAATTGCTCTACAGAAAAGCTGTATTTTATACTCCCAGTACCAATGTTTAAGAGAGCTCATTTCTCTTAGCTGTCTACTTCATTTTTGTTAAGGATTTCACTTAATTTCCGAGAAAGTGCTACATAATTTCATTTGAAAAACAAAGGTCTATTCTTTGTAAATAATTTTTATTTTCTGTGAACCTTTTAACCTACCTAAGGTTTAATTATTCTTAATTATTATGTTGTTGCTTAAAATTATTCTTGAGCTGCATCTTCTAAATGAATAATTAGTTAACTGTATACTTTTTAGGAGAACAACCAAGTATAATCTTGTAGAAAGGATTCCATCTGATGGTCACTAAAAAAATTTAAAATAACTGATTTTTTAGAGATAAATTTTTGGCATCAAGCAACTACTTTCTTTTCTTTTTGTATCAGATCCAATCAGTGGTTAATTTTTTTCTGTGCAGTTCAGAGCAAAAATGTCAGAAAAATCTTCTTCTGTTACGTGCAAAATAAGCAGATTTCCACTGGAGTTCATGGGCTGCTTGAGTGGTATTTACACCAGTGGGTTCATTGAATAGCAGAACATGCTGTTTATGTCATATCAAGCTTTGGCCAATCTGATAAACATGCCTAACAGTTCTGCTGTTTTAGTGACTCTGAGTTACTCTGGTCAACATTTCTCATACTTGAGACCGGAAGATACATCACAGGTGTGACTTGGCTTTCCAATCCACTTTTCCTTATTGGTTTGCTTAGAGTTCCAGGCTTACAACTTGAGTACTGTGAGCCTCAGCTGGCAAACACCACAAGGTGGTGATGGTACAGGCTGAACTCAATCATTACAGGATGAGAAGGGCGGGTGTGTGACAATCATTATTCTTGTTGGCTTTGATTTCTGTTTCTGACTGCCTTTATCAGTTCAGTATTCCTGTTTATCTGGGGCACTTGGAATTGAAATTGCCCTTTTAAGGTAGGGATATGGGAAAAGGGATAATCTTTCTAAAACAAAGCGCTGATGATGAAGTGGATTTTTAAAAAACATTGTGTTCACGTGTGTGTGTGTTTGTGCATGTGTATGATTTCAATGCACCAAGCTATAATAGACTTAACTGGTTTGGGGTTTCCCAATGATTTTGTTGTGATTAGATGAGATGAACAAATATTTTAAAATACATTTTGGCCTCAGTGAAATTTTGCGATAGTAAAGTTTAACAGGGAACTGAAGACTACGTGTGAAGAAAATTTTTGTTTATTTAAATCCCAGACACTGGCTGAAGATCCAGTACACAGAACAAGGCTGTCATATGCTTGCTTACCTAATTTGTAGTCCTTCATTGTCTTGTGACTTCTTTCTCCTACGAATTAATCTTGTCCATCTAGCTATGATTTTTCTCCATGTACGTTCCTTTCAAATGTGAGCTGATAACCAAAATCCAAGAGGGAAAAATGTGTGTCTAGTCTCCTTAGCTATTAGCATAGGAAAAACTAATTGAGGTTATGTGTAGGATAAAATTGGTGTTTATATAGTAAAGAGCAGAGGGGTGGTAGAGTTTAATTAGCAAATAAGAAAACTTTCCATATGCTAGTAGAAGAGGACTCTTGTTGGTGATGTTGCAAGACTCATAATGTCAGAGCCTCTTATTTTCTCCTTTTGCTTGTAAGTTGTTAACTATTTCTCCAGTTGAATCTTATGATGTAAGCACTTTTCTGGTATGATAAACATTGAAAATGTCTGGCCACAGGAGCCAATAATATTGGTAAAATCCATAAATATATTAATTCTTGTATCCAATGCCCTTAAGAGTTTTTCTTTAGTATATATGTGGTAGGGAATGAGTAAACACAGTGGATATTTTTCACAAAGATGGCCAATAAATTTACACTAGCTATGCTGAATTAAGTTTTAATAGAAACAGAAAAATGTGATTATTTATATCATTTTAAATAGTGGAACAGTTATAGAGTTAAGCATTTCTATATTAATTAATAAAATAGAGCAAAGACCCAAGAAACACTAGAAAATAAGTACATGAATGCGGACGAGGAAGATAGAGAATTTCTTCCCACTTTTATGAAAAAAATATAACAACAAATATTTTTTATGTCAATTGATTTATTTCATTGTATATCTTTAAGATTTTCAGATGAAATATATAACTTTTGTGATTCTGTCAAAACAGGGATATTATAGGGATTTTAAAGTGGAAATATTTTTCCTACTGCTTAACAAATGTAGTCTGGGCAACTTTTTGGTCTAATAACTAGATCCTGCTTTCTAGAAATCAGTGTTTCTCTTGGCTTACTTTTGTGATTCATCCATAACAATAGTAACTGGTCAATTAACCCAATACTTACTAAGTGCCAAACATTCATTCATACATTTATCCAAAAAACACACACAGACATCCACCTTGTGCATAACACTCTTTTAACTTCAGTAAGGGATGCAATTAAAAACAAGTTATTTTGTGTCTCAGGGGAATTTATAGTCTCAGAGAGAGAGAAGACATTACAGCAAATGAATAACACTGAGCTAAGTGAAGCATTAGATCAGTGAGGGAGTTTAATGAGTATCCTGTAGAGGGAAGAGGGAGAAACCACTATGAGTTGGGTTAGTCTGAAAAAACTAGTTGAAAATGGAGGTGTGGTAATCATGAGCAGGTTTGCACAGCTTCCATATGTCTATAAATACTTTGGTTCTAGAATTCCTCTACTCCAGCTCTTTTATTTAACTGATGTAGAAATTGAGGCCCAAAGCACATAAGCTCGGCTGAGGTGCAGTTCGGTGGTGGCTGAGGTGGGGCTGGAACCCAGTTTCCCAGCCTGTTAGTCCAAGGTGCTTTCTATTAGAGCAGTTTAAGAGATGGGCTAGTGGGCCACAACAGACCTTTGTTGTTAACTTCTCTTGTTGACAATCCTTTTGTCAGATTTTCAAAATTTTAGGTTTGAAGTTTATATTTTTGACTTATTCAAAACTGTGTTAGTATTTACTGGGAAGACATGATTATTTATGTGCCATTTTTCTGTACTAGGAAAGTGGTTTTCACTGAATGAATTTGCAACTTAGAGTAGCAATATGTGAAAGAAAATGTTTTGGGGTTTGTCAGCCCCCACCTTTACTCTTTACCTCTCATGGCCCTAGTGGCCTCCTTTTTTATTTCCTTCCATAAAGAAATCTTTCAACAGCTCTTACACATGCTGTATTTTCTTGACAAAGCCTACCAGGAAAGCAGTGTTTGAAAGGTTCAGTACTGCTTCCAATCTTAGGCTTTATCTTTGAAATTTTGCACACTAAGTTAAAATATTGCTACATTTGTGGCCTGGGATCGTCCCTGCTAATTCCATATGAAGCAAGAGCGCCAAAGAACTATTAGAACTCCCCTTGTGAATTTGCTTGGTGAGCAGTTCTTAACTTGGCGTTTTAATCTCTCCATCAGGATCAACGTGATCCTGTGTTAAAGCCAAGGTCAAGTGGGATAAGCAGTTGAACTTTCTCTGTCTTGCGTGGCTCGTTGAAACATGTAACCTTTATAGGCTTGGTTTCTGCTTTGGAGGGGAATCTGAAGTCCAGATGTTTCTTTCCTTCTTTTGAAAACCCTTTTCATTTTACTAGGCTTGGTGTCAGAAAAGCAATTGGGGGTAGATTAGGTAGGAGGTGGAAGGTCAGTGTTTCCTTTGCTAGTATTGCAAAATAAGAGGTTTTTGTGTTTGTTTATTTCTGTTTTCCTCCAGTTGGGCCACTGAGAGTAAGTCACTGACTCTGAAGACGTAGATTTCCTCATGTGTCAGCAGTGGCTAAGGAGTCTAGGTAAGTGAAGAAAAGATGGGCGGCAGCCATCTGATCCCTTTTGGTTGGCAGAAAATAAACCCTTAAGTAACGAGCTCCCACCTTTTAAGACTTTTTCTCCAATGTAGTCAATGTAAATGACTCCCTTCTTCCACAAAATGCTCTAATTTTTTTGTTACTAAAAACCTATGAATAAAACAGTAGCTAAGCTGCTTTTCTCCTTCTGATGCAGTCCTATATTTTCTTAGATGAACCAACATGCATGCATTATCTTTAATTACAAGTGACATTTATGGCCAACTTTATAGGTCCTGTCATTTCACGTGGCTTACTAACAAGTCCCTTCAAATAACTGTCCTTTAACAACTTCAAGTGGTTGGGCTTCTGCTTCAGAACAGCGCATGGAACAGCATATCCACTGGTCATATATTCAATTCTGACTATTTCTGCCTGAAGGTAGTAGTCTAAACCTCCAATTTGTATTTTCTGTGAAGTCTATGAATAATGGTAAATAATTCCCTGGCTAATTTCATGAGCACAAAATAACTAAAAGAAACACAAACAAAAACTCAAAGAATGGAGGACACATATAAATGTTCTAGAATTTCATGGTCGGGAAGTGACCCTTGCAATAAAATTGCAAATTGTTGTTGGGTTCCATGACTAAGAATCACTGCCACATTTGGGGATAAAAATAAGTATGTGTGCATTCTTCTGTTAATCATTTCTTCTTGTTTTGTCCTTGTCTAGTAGCCAAAATTAACTTTCTGTCCTTTTGTCACTAACTGGGGAGTACCGCTAACTCCTTGACAGAGTAGTTGGTATAATGTAGGTACTAGACAGAAGATGGGTTTTCAATTCTCATTGCACATTAGAATCACATGGTGAGCATTTAAGAAATATTGTTGTCTAGACTCCTCTTCCCAGGCTTCTGACTGAATTGGTCTGGTGCTGAGGGGGAAAGGAAGGTGACACTGATTTCTTTTGAAAATATTTCCAAATGACTCTAATGGACCAAGGCTGAAAACCATGAGAGCTAAATGACAGAAAGGCTACTACCTATGTTAGGGCATTTCAACTGGAAAAGATAGATTCTCCTTTCAGAAAAAAACAAAGGAAAACAGTCATTCCTTTTTCATTATATATTCATAGTGAAATTTTCAGCCTCCATAGTTACAGGTTGAAAATTTTTGATGGAATTAAAATTAAGCCTGTGTTTTATTCTTCATAACAAAAAGTGAATAGTGACATAGATAACTATTTCCATTAAGAGAGACTTTGCTTCTTAGGTCAAGTTTGCAAGTTATGATGAATTTATAGAAAATTTTTGTAAATGTGAACCAATAATCTTGCTTTTTATGCCTAATCTAATTTGAGCATTTACACTTTTTAAGTGTTCTTGAGTTGAGCATATAAATGTTTTCTGCTGTCATTTGAAATCGTGCATTTCTAGCTGGACTGTAAGCTCCTTGGAGGTGGTTTACTGTCTTTTTTTGTTTGTTTTTACTTTGCAATGTGTAGCACAGTTCTTGGTCCACAGTAAGCACTTAATATATACTTCTCAGTTGACTTTTCACACTGATGAAAAGAAGAATTAAATAGTCACTTGATACAAGATGGAGAACTAGTTCAGCTGATATTAGTTGAATATAGTCTTCATAAGACTGAAGACAAAGAAAAAGCTATGCTGAAATCTCATGGTAGATCTAAGTGCAGAGAGACAAAAAAGTCTAGGATAAGGTAATGAGCTGAAAAAGGTGCTAAAGAAGTACAAGAAATTCTGGAAGACACATGGTGGAATTCACTGCTATGGCACAGAATAAAGAAAAAAGAATGAAAAGAAATGAAGACAGCCTAAGAGATCTCTGGGACAATATTAAACACAACAACATTTGCATTGTAGGGGTACCAGAAGAAGAAGAAGAGAGAGAAAGGACCAGAGAAAATATTTGAGGAGATTATAGTCAAAAACTTCCCTAACATAGGGAAGGAAATAGCCACCCAAGTCCAGGAAATGCAGAGAGTCCCATACAGAATAAACCCAAGGAGAAACACACCGAGACACATAGTACTCAAATTGGCAAAAATTAAAGACAAAAATTATGAAAAGAAGCAAGGGAAAAATGACAAATAACATACAAGGGAACTCCCATAAGGTTAACAGCTGATTTCTCAGCAGAAACTCTACAAGCCAGAAGGGAGTGGCATGATATACTTAAAGTGATGAAAGGGAAGAACCTACAACCAAGATTACTATATCTGGCAAGGATCTCATTCAGATTCGATGGAGAAATCAAAAGCTTTGCAGACAAGCAAAAGCTAAAAGAATTCAGCACCACCAAACCAGCTCTACAACAAATGCTAAAGGAACTTCTCTAAGTGGGAAACACAAGAGAAGTAAAGGACCTACAAAAACAAATCCAAAACAATTAAGAAAATGGTAATAGGAACATACGTATCAATAATTACACTAAACATGAATGGATTAAATGCTCCAACCAAAAGACAGAGGCTTGCTGAATGGATACAAAAACAAGACCCATATATATGCTGTAAACAAGACACCCACTTCAGACCTAGGGACACATTCAGACTGAAAGTAAGGGGATGGAAAAAGATATTCCATGCAAATGGAAATCAAAAGAAATCTGGAGTAGCTATACTCATATCAGATAAAATAGACTTTAAAATAAAGAATGTTACAAAAGACAAGGAAGGACACTACATAATGATCAAGGGATCAATCCAAAAAGAAGATATAACAATTGTAAATATATATGCAGCCAACATAGGAGCACCTCAATACATAAGGCAAATGCTAACAGCTATAAAAGAGGAAATCGACAGTAACACAATAATAGTGGGGGACTTTAACACCTCACTTACACCAATGGACAGATCATCCAACATGAAAATAAAGAAACAGAAGCTTTAAATGATACAATAGACCAGATAGATTTAATTGATATTTATAGGACATTCCATCCCAAAACAGCAGACTACACTTTCTTCTCAAGTGCGCACGGAACATTCTCCAGGATAGATCATATCTTGGGTCACAAATCAAGCCTCAGTAAATTTAAGAAAATTGAAGTCGTATCAAGTATCTTTTCTGATCACAATGCTATGAGATTAGACATGAATTACAGGGAAAAAAACGTAAAAAACACAAACACACGGGGGCTTGGTTACTAAATAACCAAGAGATCACTGAAGAAATCAAAGAGGAAATAAAAAATACCTAGGGATAAATGACAACGAAAACATGACAATCCAAAACCTATGGGATGCAGCAAAAGCAGTTCTAAGAGGGAAGTTTATAGCTATACAAGCCTACCTCAAGAAACAAGAAAAATCTCAAACAGTGTAACCTTACACTTAAAGGAACTAGAGAAAGACGAACAAACAAAATTCAAAGTTACTAGAAAGAAAGAAATCATAAGGATCAGAGCAGAAATAAATGAAACAGAAACAAAGAAAACAATAGCAAAGATCAATAAAACTAAAACCTGGTTCTTTGGGAAGATAAACAAAATTGATAAACCTTTAGCCAGACTCATCAAGAAAAAGAGGGAGAGGACTCAAATCAATAAAATTAGCAATGAAAAAGGAGAAGTTACAACAGACACCACAGAAATGCAAAGCATCCTACGAGAGTACTACAGGCAACTCTATGACAATAAAATGGACAACCTGGAAGAAATGGACAAATTCTTAGAAAGGTATAACCTTCCAAGACTGAACCAGGAAGAAATAGAAAATATGAACAGACCAATCACAAGTAATGAAATTGAAACTGTGATTAAAAATCTTCCAACAGGGCTTCCTTGGTGGCGCAGTGGTTGAGAGTCCGCCTGCCGATGCAGGGGACACGGGTTCGTGCCCCGGTCCGGGAAGATCCCACGTGCCGTGGAGCGGCTGGGCCCGTGAGCCATGGCCGCTGAGCCTGCGCGTCCGGAGCCTGTGCTCCGCAATGGGAGAGGCCACAACAGTGAGAGGCCCGCGTA
>NW_020837948.1:80658308-80951180 GCF_003676395.1 Aethalodelphis obliquidens | reverse complement strand
AAAAAAAAAAAAAAAAAAAAAAAAAAAAAAAAAAAAAAAATCTTCCAACAAACAAAAGTCCAGGACCAGATGTCTTCACAGATGAATTCTATCAAACATTTAGAGAAGAGCTAACACCCATCCTTCTCAAAGTCTTCCAAAAAATTGCAGAGGAAGGAACACTCCCAACCTCATTCTATGAGGCCACCCTGACACCAAAACCAGACAAAGATACTACAAAAAAAGAAAATTACAGACCAATATCACTGATGAATATACATGCAAAAATTCTCAACAAAATACTAGCAAACAGAATCAAAGAACACATTAAAAACATCATACACCATGGCCAAGTGGGATTTATCCCAGGGATGCAAGGATTTTTCAGTATACACAAATCAATCAATGTGATACACCGTATTGACAAATTGAAGAATAAAAACCATACGATCATCTCAATAGATGCAGAAAAAGCTTTTGACAAAATTCAGCATGGATTTATGATAAAAACTCTCCAGAAAGTGGGCATAGAGGGAAACTACCTCAACATAATAAAGGCCATATATGACAAACCCACAGCAAACATCATTCTTAATGGTGAAAAACTGAAAGCATTTCCTCTAAGATAAGGAATGAGACAAGGATGTCCACTCTCGCCACTATTATTCAACATAGTTTTGGAAGTGCTAGCCATGGCAATCAGAGAAGAAAAAGAAATAAAAGGAATACAAATTGGAATAGAAGAAGTAAAACTGTCACTGTTTGCAGATGACATGATACTACACATAGAGAGAGAATCCTAAAGATGCCACCAGAAAACTACTACAGCTAATCAATGAATTTGGTAAAGTTGCAGGACACAAAATTAATGGACAGAAATCTCTTGCATTCCTATACACTAATGATGAAAAATCTGAAAGAGAAATTATGTAAACACTCCCATTTACCATTGCACTAAAAAGAATAAAACACCTAGGAATAAACCTACCTAGGGAGACAAAAGACCTGTATGCAGAAAACTATAAAACACTGATGAAATAAATTAAAGATGATACCAACAGATGGAGAGATATACCATGTTCTTGGATTGGAAGAATCAATGTTGTGAAAATGACTCTACTACCCAAAACAATCTACAGATTCAATGCAATCCCTATCAAATTACCAATGGCATTTTTTACGGAACTAGGACAAAAAATCTTAAAATTTGTACGGAGACACCAAAGACCCCGAATAACCAAAGCAGTCTTGAGGGAAAAAAATGGAGCTGGAGGAATCAGACTCCCTGGCTTCAGACTATACTATAAAGCTACAGTAATCTAGACAATATGGTAGTGGCACAAAAACAGAAACATAGATCAATGGAACAAGATAGAAAGCCCAGAGATAAATCCACACACCTATGGTCAACTAATCTATGACAAGGGAGGCAAGGATATACAATGGAGAAAAGACAGTCTCTTCAATAAGTGGTGCTGGGAAAACTGGACAGCTACATGTAAAAGTAAGAAATTAGAACACTTCTTGACACCACTACACAAAAATAAACTCAAAATGGATTAGAGACCTAAACGTAAGACCAGACACTATAAAACTCTTAGAGGAAAACATAGGAAGAACACTCTGACATAAATCACAGCAAGATCTTTTTTGATCCACCTCCTAGAGTAATGGAAATAAAAACAAAAATAAACAAATGGGACCTAATGAAACTCCAAAGCTTTTCACAGCAAAGGAAACCATAAAGAAGAGTAAAAGACAACCCTCAGAATGGGAGAAAATATTTGCAAACGAATGAACAGATAAAGGATTAATTTCCGAAATATATAAATAGCTCATGCAGCTCAATGCTAAAAAAAAAAACAAAACCGCATCCGAAAAATGGGCAGAAGACCTAAGTATACATTTCTCCAAAGAAGACATACAGATGGCCAAGAAGCACATGAAGAGCTGCTCAACATCACTAATTATTAGAGAAATGCAAATCAAAACTACAATGAGGTATCACCTCACAGTAGTTAGAATGGGCATCATCAGAAAATCTACAAACAACAAATGCTGGAGAGGGTGTGGAGAAAAGGGAACCCTCTTGCACTGGTGATGGGAATGTAAATTGATACAGCCACTGTGGAGAACAGTATGGAGGTTCCTTAGAAAACTGAAAATAGAATTACCATATGATCCAGCAGTCCCACTACTGGGCATATACGCTCAGAAAACCATAATTCAAAAAGACACATGCACCCCAATATTCATTGCAGCATATTTACAATAGCCAGGTCATGGAAGCAACCTAAATGCTCATCAACAGACGAATGGATAAAGAAGATGTGGTACATATATACAATGGAATATTACTCAGCCATAAAAAGGAATGAAATTGGGTCATTTGTTGAGATGTGGCTGTATCTAGAGACTGTCATACAGAGTGAAGTAAGTCAGAAAGAGAAAAACAAATATCGTATATTAACGCATATATGTGGAACCTAGAAAAATGGTACAGATGAACTGGTTTGCAGGGCAGAAATTGAGACACAGATGTAGAGAACAGACGTTTGGACACCAAGGCAGGGAAAGCTGTGGGGGGTGGGGATGGTGGTGTGAGGAATTGGGCGATTGAGATTGACATGATGTGTATAAAATTGATGACTAATAAGAACATGCTGTTTAAAATAAATAAATAAAATAAAATTAAAAAAAAACCTAATACTATCTTTTGGTTATTTGTATGGAACTATGTTAATATAAATGTTTCAGACATTACATGAAATTCTTAAAAAATCTTATATGTTCTGGTATAATGTTATAAGTCAAAATTCTAGTTATTACTTTAAAATATATATCTCAGAAATAACTAAATTTCCTTGTCAATTGCATTATTATGAGCTTTCATCAAATCTTTAACCGTGGTCATTTTTAAGTCTTTTGTCATTTACAGACAGTTCTGGGTGTACTCTGATGCTTTTGCAAAAATGTTCCTATAAAAGGGTTTCATCTTCAAGGAATTCATGGAAAAGACTCTGACAAGTACAGGTTTCTGGTAACTGACTATACTGCTGAAGTGAATGAATAAGCATTTTCAGAACTCTAATGGAAAACTGATGAATTCATAAAAGTGCTAACAAAAGATCAAGATGAAAACAAAATTAATTACATGGGACTGAGTGAACTGATGAGGATGATTATAATTTTTGTGACTTTCTGTTTGAATAAAAAAAGAACCAACATACTATATATACATATATAAAAAAAAAGAAATTCTAATAGTTTCTTATTTACTTAGCCAGTTTTAAATGCAAACCTGTAGTCTTTGGCTGACTGTGAGCTATGGCAGTGTAGTCTGATGCCAAAAGCATGGGTTTTTGGATTCAGACGCACTCAGGTTCAAATGCCATCCCTGCCATTCCCTAGCAATAGGATCTTGAACAAATTATTTAGTTTTTTTCAGATTCCATTTTATCATGTATAAATGAAGAACACAATCATACTGACCTTTTAGGACTATCAAGTGTTTTGAGGAGATAATGTACAGTACACATCCTAGGTGCCTAATATTATTTGGCCAAGATCACAGATTTCTAGAAAAGGCCATTGTGTGAAGGATCCAAGTGAACAGTTTTTTATGCATTTTCTGGGCATGCTCTGGCCACTCCCTCTCCCTGGGAAGGCTACATAGGTCAAAGCAGTAATTATTATAATTCAGCTTCTTATATTTGTATAGCAATAGCATGGTGTAGTGGAAAGAATGCAGGGATTAGTATCTGATACCCTAGGTTCAAGTCCCAGCTCTGACACTTATTGTCTCCTGTTCCCTTATCTGCCAAATAAGGGGTCCTAATTCTCTGTTGGTCCATCTCTTGAGGTTGCTATGGGCAATAGTGACAGAGCCAATGAGAAAGTAATTTTGCAATTGTACAGAGTTGCCCAAATGTAATTATAAAAAACAGAAAGCATTCCTATTCTTAGAACTTAGAAAATCTATAAATAGAAGGGGTTACAGCCTAATCATTTAGTTTCAGTCCAGTGATGGTAAGCATTCCATTGAAGATACAGATGAGTAAGTGCCATTCAGTTTACTCTATTTTTAATCATGGAATTGGCCCTGGGAATAAACATGAAGCTCAAAAGTATCTTTAGCTGCATAAAACTAGATTCTACAAAAAATTAAAAAAAATAATGTATGGTCTTATAGATGTTAAAATTCTCACTTGGGCACAGTGACCCAGCAAATAATTCCTTTATTTGAAGGCAATTACCTACCTTGTGGCTGACATGTTTATAAAGAAAACCCAAAGCATTTAGTTTCTGTTTGTTTTTGTATAGGTTGGTTTTTCCATTGTCTTGCCCTGGGTCTAAAGAAAGCCTGCACATAATAGGAATGGCATGGAGCTATTTTAAAAAATGTGGCCAGAGGAGGAGCTAAAGCCTAAGAACTGCCACCGCAGAAATAAACAGTATCTACTTTTATGACTTGACTTTAGTAACAATGGGACCCACAGAACGCCTGCCACCCACTACAGGCAGGGCATTACCACCCTTTGTTCCACTTTCTGCATTTATCCACCCACCAAATGTACCTATTGCCACATCTATTTCCCATGCCAGGAGCATTTACTTTTCTCCCAGTGTTCAAGTTTGGATATACTTCCTTTCTGGAGATATATCAAAGTCAGTCTCTAGCCTGACGTCTAGAGTGCAGGAGAGTTTAGTCATAGCTTGGTCCAACTTCTGAACGACGATATTAAGCTTATGATTTCTGAAATGTTTACATTAGCTCTAGCCATGCCGTCTACTGCAATTGTTGACGCTAATACTGTTCCCTCCAGATGAGAGAACAAGATCAGCAGCTGAGATTGTTTTGTGTTCTACTTGCAGATGTCCTTAAACTAATGAAAGCCAGAGTGTATTTCTTTCTCTGATCACATGATCAGAAAGCCAGGGTTGTTGGGGACATTCAGGAAAGCTTTACTTCTCAAGGTCAACAAATTACTGGGGGAAAATAATATGAGGCTTCGTTAGACATTGCCTCAGAAGATTTATGAGGCAACCTGCTTCCTTGGGTATATTTCAGAGGCCCCTCAAAGCCTTGTATGTGGAAAAGAGTGCTGTGTTTTAATAGCATCTGCTTTGCCATTACTTTTTAAACTGCAGTTTTCGGTATGTAAAACAAGCATCAAATTCAAGTAATTTTCAATCAGCTAAAAAGCTGTTTTATTTTCACAACAATTTTGGCTTTGTAGACATGGTTTTGGAACATACCCTGCCTGGTCTTAGAAATATGCATAGAAAGAACCTTGCTTCATTTTTCCTTTTGTTTTCATTTGTTTAATATTATACGAATGGACAAGTTGGGGCAACTAAAGAGACAGAAAAAGCAGCAAATTAAGGGAAGGGTGATTTTAATTAACTAACTAGTTTTAAAGCTGCTGAAATCTGCCCCTTGGATTGGCAATGCTTCACCATTAGAACCAGACAGACCCTGAAAAAACTTCTTTTCTTTTTCTTTAGATTCTTTTTTTAAAGGAATGATCTTTTTACAAGGTTTTCTACATTGCCCTTGAGAGACAGGTATAGTTTTAGATCTTTACTTGAAGAAAAATATGTGAAGATATTTTTACATCTGCATGGGCCTTATTCCATGATAGAAAAAAATAATGCAATGGGAACCCTATGCATACAACAAAAACTATTTTTGACTTGTACACCATGGAAGCTGTGTGCTTTACTACAGGAGGATAATGCAGCTAAGGAGTTTAGACAACAGTCTGAGGTTTGCTGTAATGTTCTTTGAAATGCAACTATCTAAAGATTTTTTTCTAATCTGCTAAGCTTGGATCTTTGAACATTCGAAGCCTGAGAAAAACCCATTTGATTCTTTTTACCATAGTATTATTAAAGAATATACATAGTATTATTAAAGAATATACAGTAGTCTTCTGTTTAGAACCCTATTTGGTATATCCAGCCATTAGATGTATTAAGCTTTTTCTATAAAACACTTTACTATTGTATTTTAATTTTGAACATATATATGAGCTTCTCTTAGCCGTATAATAAATATATAGATAAATATGTATTCACTTGCCCTGCCAATGAAGCTATTGTTTCCCAAACTAAATGTCTTCACTTAAGAGAAACTTTATTAATAGTGGTGATAGCTAACATTTATTGAATACTTATTACAAGACAGAAGAGTGCTAGGCATTTTACATGCGGCAAAGAATGGCTGTTTTCTCCCATCCTGTTTCCTCTTCTTCCTGCCAAACCAGCTAGTACATTTCCACCCTCATTTGTAATTAGGTGTGGCCACGTGAGTTAGTTCTTGCCAAGGGACTGTGAATAACAGTGATGTGTACCACTTCCGGGTCTACTCCATAAAATCGTCTCACATGTGATACTCTGTGCTCTTTCCTTTTCTGCTGGCTTGATGCAGAGAAGAACGATAATGTTAGAAGTGATGTGTTGAAAAGAGTATGGTTACAAGATGAAAAGAGCTTTGATTCCAATACCCCTGTTTGAAATAGAGCCCCCTGATAATCAGGAATACCCTTTTGGGATTGTATGTGTGTGAGAAATAAATTTTTCTCATGTTAGAGTCATTATGTATTTGGACATTTATTTGTTGTAACAGCTAGCATTACTTTAACACATATATATTATTTAATTCTTTGCTCTTTGGGATAGGAATATTATTTTACCCATTTTATGGATGAAGAAGCTGGCTCATAGAGATTTTTAAAAATGATGACTCATTTAAAAATGATTTTTAAAAATGGAACATAGTTCCTAAATGGTAGAGCTAGGACTTGATCCAGATTCTGTTTGTAGACGCCTCTTTCTTATGTTATAATTACCAGTAAGAAATAAGACAGTTCTGTAAGCTCCAAATCTTATACTTCGCACTACACAGTTACACGCCCTTTAGGATTAAAAAAAATATTGTTTGCATACTAAGATTTCAATAAATTTCTGTATTCATCAACCTGTGTCTTTAGTTTGTAGGTTGTACTCAGCAAAATTTTTGTGATGATAATTGGGATAGTTTTTTCCAATGACAATTAAGATTTATTTAAGTTATATAACACTAATATTTTAGAGTAAAAAAAAGTTAAAAGAAATTATATCACTAGAGTGTCATTATATGAAGGTTCATAATCAATACTATCAAATAATATGTCTATAGTGTGCATTTTTCAAAACACTTTTTTTAGTTTAAATTGATTATTAAAATCATTAACAGTAACTTTTGTTACTGCTTAATATTTTACTCAAGTTATTTTCACTGAACTATTTCATGGTTTCAATCATAGGAAATTTTCACCGTCATTTTAAATCTGATGAGGTCTGTAGTTTTAGATCCCTGTGTCTCATTGTTATTCAAGTGACTGGGCTCTCCCATATCTATCAAGGGATAGCATTGTAACTGCATCATGATGTTTGGATCATTGGAAAGGATGTTTTGAGCTGTTGCCATAATATATGCACAATCAAGTTAATAAGCACAGTAAATGCATCATAGGATAATATGGCTTTAAATGTAGAGACTTTGCATGTTTATTAAAAAAAAAAAAAAAAAGAAGACAGAAGAACCAGTATCTGAAGTCTTGAAAGTTAAGCAAGTACATGCCCAAAGAGAAAAAGCCTACTGGTTAGTGGAAAAACTTGAACATCAATTATATTAACAGAAAGCATTCTCAAGATCCAAAACAAGTAGCGAAGTACATGAAGGCATTGCAGAAGCTCACAATTTGTATAACAAAATACTTGAAATACCAGAGGAAATATACTTTTGCTATTGTTTTATAAAATAACATATTTATTCATGGTTAATAACTAATTACAACATTCCATGCGAAGGACCAAAGTCCTTCATTTTCTTGTTGAAACCTGGGAATGGTTTCCATAATAAAAAATGAAAACAAAAATTACTTCTCAATAACAGAATGATCAGTTTGTTTCACTGGAGAGTGTTGTTTGGCAGTTTTCTCTTTATCTAACTAAAGGACCCTGCTAATTCTCAACATTACCTGTTACTCTTGACCTCATCCCTGTAGGAGTAGAGTCTAGTTTTGGGGCCAAATCTCCTAGAGGAACACAGGTCCTACTCTTTTTACATAGAAAGTTCCATTTAGTTCTGGCAATGCAGGGCTTTCTGGTTCAAAGAGAAGAGTCTTATAAGACTTCTTGGACACCAAATAACTCTTACAAAACAGCATTTTGATGAATTAAGTGTAAATGAATCAGAAACATATGGATTAAATTTCCTTTGAAATATGCGTGCCTTTTCTGAATTAAGGGGGGAAATGTTTGGCAAAATGTATTTTGCTGAACCCAAAACACTAGGATAAAGCTCAGTGTTTTCCTCGACCCCCAAATTATGCTGGAGTCTCTTTTCTTTTAAAATTAATTCATGTTTAGGCTTAATACAGCTTATTTTTCAAAAATTGAAAATGGCTTTACGTTGACCTCTAATTACTTCTCTGGATTTGTGCTTTCTCTTGTTCTTGATAAAACCCTTGACACTTAGAAGTATGCATCCAACTATATGTTCATGTGTCATCAGACTGTCCATAGAAGAAATGCATTTTGCTTTCCTGTCAATAATTGTGTAATCTTTTGTTTTTCATTATTATTACTTTATGGCTCTTCACTTTTTTCCAAATTTTTATTTTTAAAATTTCCAAACATACACAAAAGCTGAAAGAACAGTGCAATTAATATCCATACCTCATTTATGTAAATACAGTGTTTATGCTGCCACAGATAGTTTTTCTCTCTCTCCCTTTTTTTATGAACTTTATTTAATTTTTTATACAGCAGGTTCTTATTAGTTATCTATTTTATGCATATTAGTGTATATATGTCAATCCCAATCTCCCAATTCATCCCACCACCCCCAATGTTTTCCCCCTTGGTGTCCATACATTTGTTCTCTACATCTGTGTCTCTATTTCTGCCTTGCAAGCCAGTTCATCTGTACCATTTTTCTGGGTTCCACATATATGTGTTAATATATGATATTTGTTTTTCTGACTTCACTCTGTATGACAGTCTCTAGGTCCATCCACATCTTATAATTGTGTAATCTTAAGTTTACATCTTATTCAAACTTAAAATTACTATGTAAGTTGTTTAGAATTTTCACCCATGCTGTGGTCACTTGGAAAAGGCACAAACTAGAAAGACTTTTGAAGATGAAGAGTAAAGAGACGTCAGGCTCCCATTTTACAGAGATAAATGTAGTGACACCCAATGACGAAGCTTGTGTGGTGAGGGTGGTTCTATACCTGTTCTGCTGCTGTGACGAGTATGTCCACTCCTTTTCCACCTTCCTCATTTTGCCATGGTGATAGAGGAGGAAATGAGCTTAGTTTTTATTCCCTAAATTTCAGTATCCTTTTTACATCTTTGACTTAATTTACCTCTTTGAGTGAGCTTATGCTAAGAAGGGGCAGAAGAATAAACACTTACACAGCTGAGCTGTGTGCATTGGCAGACAGCTATTCTTTTATCTGAGAATTCTAGATAAGGAATGCAGGACTTCTGACTTCCCCAGTCTGCTCTAGACACTCATTCTTTTCTTCACTAAACTATAAGCAAGAAAGTCTTCTTCATTTTCTCACTTAAACCAAACTTTCTCCCCTCAGGGTATTTGTTTGAATGACCCAGAAGTAAATTCAGTCAAAAACATGAAGGAGTTTAAGATAGTTAGCTGTTCTAGTTTTGAAAATTCCTGTTGCAAATACTTGTAAAAAATTGGAAAATTTTGATCTCAACACTTTTCCCATCATTTTCAAGGATGCAATAAATTAGAATTAGTTAACTATATAAGTTTCTAATTCATTTTCATGTTATACTTTTATTTTGTAGGCTTTTAACCTCAGGACAAGTTTTAAGAGATTGTTTATTTTTTCTTAAACACCATATCTGGAATTAGGTAAGCTGCCACTTGGTTAGTATTTCCCAAAGTGTGTTCTATAGAACATTATTTCTGTGAGATATTATGGATGTTAGGAGGAAAATTATGGTCAAATTATTTTAGGAAACTCTGGAGTAAACTAATTTGATCAGATTTCTTTTTGGAAGAATTCTTAGCAACTTTAATATGTTAATTTATCTTGTAATTTTAAGAATAGGATGCAAGATGCAGAGTTTCTAGCATTTGTTTTTATTAAGGCAATTTTTTTAAGAGCAGTTTTATGCTCACAGCAAAATTGAGGGAAAGGTACAGAGATTTCTCATATACTCCCTGTTCCCAAAAAATACACAGCGTTTCCCATTATCAACCTCCCCCACCAGAGTGGTACGTTTGTTACAGTTGACGAACCTGCATTGACACATTATAAACACCCAAAGTCCATAGCTTACATTACGGTTACATTATGGTTTACATATGGTTGTATATTGTATGGGTTTGGAAAAATGTATAATGATATGTATCCATCATTATGGTACCATATAGAGTACTTTTCACTGCTCAGAAAATCCTCTATGCTCTACCTATTCATCTCTCCCCTACAATTCCTAGAAACCACTGATCTTTTTACTGTTTCCATGGTTTTGCCTTTTTCAGAATGTCATATAGTTGGAATCATGTTTTTTTATCCACTCTGACAATCTCTGTCTTTCAGCAGGTGCATTTAGACCATTGATCTGTAAGATGATTATTGATATAGTTGGATTAATATCTACCAGGTTTGTTACTACTTTCTATTTGTTCCCCTTGTTCTATTTTTGCCTTGCATTCTTTTTCTGTCTTTTGTGGTTTTAATTGAACATTTTAAATGATTCCATTTTCTCTCCTTTCTTACATATCAGTTATACCTTTTTTTCTTTTTTAAACTTTAATTGTTGCCCTAGTTTGCAATATAAAATTCCAACATCTCTGCTATGTCTGGTTCTGACGCTTGCTCTCTCTCTTCAGGTTGTGATTTTGCCTTTCGCTATGCTTTGTGATTTTTCTTGATAGTCAGACAGGATGTGTCAGGTAAAAGGAACTGCTGTAAATAGGCCTTCAGTAATGTGATAGTGAGTTTGAGAGGAGGGCAAGTGTTCTATAGACCTATGATTAGGTCTCAGTCTTTTAGTGAGCCTATGTCTCTGAAATGTGAAATTTACAAGCGATGTTTTCTCCTCCCTTGGGTGAGACAGGATGGCAGAATGGGTGGTGGTGGGCGTTTTTCTTCTCCCACTTAGAAGGCTAGTGGAAGCTGGAGTCAGGTATTTCCCTTCTCTTAGGTCGTTTGGGCTCTGATAATACCCCAGCTGTGGTTAATTCTGGCTCTGGTTAACTGGTTTCCCCTGTGCGCAGGCCTTATTTAGAAGAACAGAGTGCTCTCACGCATCTCAGAAATGGTTCTTTCTCTCTTCTGCTGGAAGCACAGGGAATTTTTCTCTGTGGAGAAGCGGTCGGTCTGGAGGTGATTCTCACAATATCATGGCTGCCTTCCTATGACTGGGTCTCCCTGAAGTTCTTAACTCTCAGAGTTGTCCACACAGAACCTCCAGCAACTCGTGAATTACATTTCGGATTTTTGTTCCTGTGGAGGTTTCTGCTCATGAATTTCTGCTCTGGTAAGTTGTGACTCCCCGTATTTGCTTGTCTCTCCAATACTGGGGCCAGCTGGTTTGCTCTGTGTCTTCCTCTGTTTTATGAATCCAAGAAGAGTTGTTGATTTTTCAGTCTGTTAGCTTCTTACTTGTTGTTAGGATGGAGGGTTTCCAAAGTCCTTACATGCAGAACTGGGAACATTTGTAGCACTTTTTGAAAGATAGGCATTTGCTTTAAAAAAAAAAATCAAAAAAATTGGAAGTGGATACTGAGATGAAGTTAGGAGAACAAAAGATGTATTTATACCTGTGAAAGAAAAGGAGCAAAAATAGGATTGGGCAATGGGAACTCTCGGAATGTTAGGTATATCTGACAAAGTCTCCGCTCTTCCCATGGGAATTGGGGAGCAAGCCTTGCCCCTCAGCTTTTGTTTATAGTGTAAGAGTTGATATTCTTTATTTTGCATATGGTTACTGGTGTTGTTTCAACACCATTTGTTGAAAAGTTCATATATAGCCATTTGGCCTTGCCGTTTGTCATGTTGATTTCAACCCCAGCTTCTGGTGGTTAAGCACTCTCACTTGGCCTTAATTGCATGAGCCCCATCATCTCCATTGCTATCAATGAGCCAAATTCTGTTGTGGCGTCTCCTATCAACTCTGATCTGTAGAGGAGAGCCACTGTGAACTTCTTAATAATGATGGTGCCCCTCTAATTGGTGTATTCCTGATGGCTTTGATGAATAGTGTGCCCTCTGGGTCTTCTTGTGGCATAGAATCCTTAGGTGGGTTGTCGGGCCTTATATAATATTAGACGTGGCCAATATGCCTGGTTCCCTAAGCCTTTTATTCCTTTCCTATACCATCTGCTATGGCAATTCAGGCATTTTAACCTTGCTCAGCATGAGTTATCAGTTTCTCCAGGCTCCTGGAAACCACCCTTGCTGCTAATTTACACTACTTCCTAGGGCCCTTTCCAGAGCATTAAACCTGTATCCTGAGAGAGTGCGTTACATTAATTAACACTCAATGAATCCAGGCCTATTGTCCAGCCTCCTTGGTCAAGCCTCCTCAAAACCCAGTCAAAGTTATTATTTCAGTCCCTGTTAGTACATGCGGGCTAATTCTTGCATGTCTTTTTGGAAATAGTCCCCTTTTCTCTCTTATCAGGTCCAGTTTGCCCAAACTGGATTATTGCTGCCACTTAATCCTATCTATTGGGGACTTGATGTAAGAAGAGGTGAGGAAAGATCCTCTGCTAGTAGGGCAGGGGCTTCTGCAGGTTATTCTTACTTTGGAGAAGTGCTAAATCTTGATAGGGAGGGCTAGGTTGCCACTGCAGGTTCTGGACTTAAGAGTAGTCTAGGGAAATAAAATCTTCACAAGCTTCCACCCAGCTGCTCACATTTCATGTGTCAGGGTCCCAGGTTTTCCCAATCAGGGTCCTCATTTAGGCATAACTGTTCTAGTTCACCTGAGCATTCAATCTTCTTTCAAACTGGTAGACTTACTGTTAAAAATGTTTTTTGTTGTTGAATTATAGTTGATTTACAATGTTGTGTTAGTCTGGTGTACAGCAAAGTGATTCAGTTACATATGTGTGTATAGATCCGTATACGTGTGTATATATATTCTTTTTCATATTCTTTTATATTATGGTTTATTGGTTTATTATAGGATATTGGGTATAGTTCCCTGTGCTATATAGTAGGACCTTGTTTGTATCTGCTAATCCCAAACTCCTAATTTATCCCTCCCCCATCACCTTTCCTCTTTGGTAACCATAAGTTTGTTTTCTATCTGTAGCTCTTGCTATTAAATCCCAAGTTTGGTCCTTTAGCTTTTCCTGTCCTCCCACTTCAGGAAAGAAGGGAATAAAGGCCTTTGTAAGCTGCTGAAGATGCCCTATGGCCTTCCCATTCTGCTTTCAGTTGCTTGTTAATTGTCTTCAGCTTGTCATAATCTCTTACAGGAGTCAATGTAAGTTAATAACTACCAGGCACTTCCATTGACTTTATGTGCATTCTGTCCCTATACTTTTCAAACCTCTGAATCATATCACACTGGCCAAAATGCTCTTCTTCAGAGAGTACATCTTCTCCACAGGTACACTTTTCCAAGTTTTAGCCATTGGGCCAATGCTTCGAGATGGGCGTACCTGTGCCATGCATATCACCTGGGCTGGGCCCTTATTGCTATCCGGTTAGTAAGTTTGCTATCCCATTAGTAAGTTATCTAGTCCCAAAGCCTCATTTTACTGACTGCTTTCTTGGACCACTAACTGTCTACTGTGTTACTTGGATTCTCTGAGAAACAGATGCTGAGCCGGACTTGGGATGTAACAAGTTTATTGGGGATTAATAGCTCTGAAAGTAAAAGGGAGAAAATAGCACTGGGCAGGGACAAATAGGATTACAATGCAAATTTGACAAGTCTCTCAGCCCAATGAAGCCTAAAGCAAAGATTGCTAGTTTTACAGGAGTCTTGCATTGCATATTATCATGGGTCCTTTACCATGGGCTTGCTCAGAATTTGTCTAATGCCACCTTGAGAAGGACATGACCTGGGTGCAAAAGCTGAGGCAGACATGAAGGAGCTGACTCCCTTAGACTGGCAGCTAACTGTATCCTTTGGTGCTGGATAAAGTGTTCCTTCTTGAAAAGGAGTGTGAGTAGCACATCTCCATGCCTCTCGTAAGATGTCTTGGTGGTCTAGCATTCTATGGGACACACTTTCATCCTGAACTCTAGGAATCCTAATTCTGCTAATTATAACAGTAAAAGCAACTTAGTAATGGAAAAGCATAATTACTGACAAATATTAGCACAATCTAGCAATATTTAGGTGCACAAGTTTAGGTACAACTAGATACTTTATCCCTACACTAAACTACTGTTTCCTATTCAAATTTCATAGCTGAAGGAAAACTGTCTCTCTCCCCCAACTTTGGAACTTAATGAGTCAAGAATCCTAGGTTTACTTGTGACTTCTGAAGATTCTCCATGTGGATGTTCTTAAATAGTGGTGTTTTTTACTCAGCTTTGTCTTTTCCTCACTTAAATGCTGGGGTAATTCTCTATATTTATTACAGTACTGTCTTTTCTCTTCTGGCTTTGCAGAGAGAAATCATAATTGCTAGATTGTGGGGGTTTGGTCATATTCCATGGTATCTCACCAGGGACCCTCCAGAGAGTGCAGGACGATGGGAATTCTCTCCCATCCCAGCTAGGAGCCTGCAGGGGAACTTCCTCCTGACCATTCATTCTTTCAGCAGACATTGCTGAACATTTTGCCTCCCTAGCTTTTACCCCCCACCCCCACTTTTAATGAAGAGCTTTTTTAACGCTAATTTATATTTAATATACATTTTCTTTCATAGAATGTTAAATTTTGCAACTTTCATTTTCTGACATAGTTACTTTTAAAGCAATTATGACCTCTTTATAGGGAAAAATAAGCATCTAAAAGAAATCTAATTAGCATTTAGATTTTTGGGTTTCTTTTATTAAAACTGATGATTTTTGAACCTTTGAATTAATGACATCTTTGTGACCAGAAAAGGGCTGTACAAGGAAATAAGGAGCAATTCTGGATTTGGGCGGTGATTAGAAAGAAGAATGAAAATAAATACGAATTATAACATTTTGTTTTTCTCTTTGTACATGGATGTTTTCTAAGACAATAAAAAATAATGACTTCATAGCCAAGGGCAGAGTTTGATACCAAGTTGAGAATCATAAATACAGATGGGAATTTTGAAATGGGAATTGAGAATATTAAAGGAACTCGATAGTGTGTGCATGTATGTGATAACTTCTACCTTTGAACCTGCATTTTTAGAACTTCTTATCAAAGGGCATTTATTACAGCATTGGATTAGGTCATTGCAACTACTGGATCATTTTGTTTTCAATAAACGTCATCCATGTCAAAACAATTACTGTCCCACTCTTAAATTGCTTTTAAAATGATTGGGAACAAAACTATTTTTCATGAAACCCTAGTAAAAAAAGCTGATATGTATAGTTTTGTCCCACAGTTAAGAAAAATAAAAGATTAAGTACTGTACCGAATAACTATAGGAGAATTAGGATTAATAATAATTTCCTAGTTTGTATTTTTCCAAATAATCATGCTGCCTTTTAGAATTCTCATTATATGTTCATTAATTTTTTCTAATTATTATTAAATAATTTCAGCTGTTGCAGATGTATTTAAGTACTCAACATAAGTTAAAGGATAAGATGGAAGTTATTAACTAGTGATAGCTTGCTAGAGAAATACATATTTAACTTCTGTTTTTAAAAACACCTTTTTTGACCTGTTTAGACTTTGTGTAAAAATCACAAATAAGGGTATTTAAATTTTAACCCTAACCTTAACGTAACCCTTAATATGATGTTATTGAAAATGTACCTTAATTGGTTATTCTATCCCAAAAGTATTGACCTTTAGGTGTATAAAACATAATTTACCTCCTATGCTTAAAGCGAGTGATCTAAATTATGGAATTCTATCTACTAGACATTAGAGAAAGGGGAAAAACTATGAGAGATTTTGGGGAATTCATAGCTTTCATTGTTATGGGAGTGTTCTATTTATCAAGGAAAACTATCACGCTCTTAGTATCCTAACAATTACCTTAATGCTGGATTTCTCAAAGCAACTGTGGAGATTGCTCTTTTCTGACGTTTTTGTGGGAACACATAATCTTCTAGGATATGAAGAAATGTAAATGGTTTTTATCATTGCATCCCCCTTTTCAGAGATAATGAATGTCATGGTAACTTATTTTCTAGAGAGCCCTCGATTAATATTTGAATAAATGGATTATTAGGTATCAATTTCTCTTTCCACACTTTTCCAGAATTTAAGGACTAAACACAGATAACTCAAACACCTCTGGTCTATAGATTTTTTTTTATAGGTATAGGATAATTTCCTTGTCATTTTTATTAAGAGGAAATGCAGGATTTTGGGAAGATAGTGGAGGCTTTTTTTTGTTCATACTTTTTCTATTTTGCTTTTCTTGCCAGGGTCTGTGAGGCACTTCATGAGTTGTCATTTTACCATTAAACCAGAGACCAAGGAGGTACATATTTTATATGAACATGTTATGTCTAAAATTTATGTGGGTGGTATGAGTATTTCTGATGCCTAATTTATAGCTGAACTTTGAATCACACAATCCATAGCTTTTCACCATTGGTGGCTAACGGCTAAGGCTGTTTTCCCTATTTAGTACTTAATAATGAATAAGACTATCACAAACAAATTTATTTGTGATGATGTTGCTGCCAAGAAGGTTGTTAATGACTACAGTGAAAGTATTTTTTGAAACCATTTTGTTTTTCAATAAAACACAAATGTAGTTTTGTACAGATTATCACTGTCTAATAAAACACAAATAATGATTCAACTTTTAATTTATGAAGTGGTAATTGATAAACTTTTACTACAAAAAATAGAAAATCAAAGGTTATAAGACACTGTAATAAACAGAATTTTACATGGTTAGTAGTATGTGTGGCGTATGTTGAAAATTTTAAAATAAAGGCTTAACTATTAATATTTTTACTTGGTGACATTTAATATACTAGTACATAATTTTGCTTACTGTCTTAGGTGTCAATATGTTTATTAAATTTAACTTGAACCGCAACAAATATAAAACGCTTTGGATTTATCTTAACTTTTCCCATCATTTAAAATGTCTTATAAAGCAGATTATATTGTGATTTATAATTTCTTTCTCCTCAGTATAACATTAATTGTATAATTCAATTTACATGAAATATGTTGCATTCATTCAAAAACTTTCTCTAATCTCTTTTTCTGCTTAGTAAGATCTCTGTAAATATTTATGAGTTTGCCCTTTAAAACAAAACAAAAAAATTTTAACATTCAAAGCAAAACACAACAAAAGAAACAAATTAGGAAAGTATTTTTTTATTGGCAAGAGATCTTTTTGTGAATATTTGGCTTAGGACACTATTGAAAGTTGCAACATTTTATTCTTCTGGGGCAAGGGCTTCTCTCTTCCTTCCTCCAAAGTAATTCTGGGTGCTGGTTCTACTGTCTGTTTATTTTTATGCAGTGATGATAGCACATCTTTATGTTGACCAATCATTGACAAAAACCATTTTTAGGTAAACAGTGACAGTTGTGTTAGCAAATCTGTGTCTGTAAATTTAATCTATAATGGCAGTTTTTCTTTGTTACTATCTTCCAAATATCCCATGTGCTTTTTACTTTGTCCCACTCCCAAAGTGTAAATTACTTTAGTTCCTGAAATGACTGTAACCCTCTTGAGATGTGTTTATTCCATCAAATGCTAGGAGACAGGAATTCTTAGCTACTGTCCACTTATCCTATCCTCCAAGCTCCCAATTCTCACCTAACTTGATATTACCAATGTCTTTTTATACATGGCATTGCAACATACTGTTCCTTTTGGGAAAAATCAATTTAATCAATATCTCTGCTGATGTGTTAGCTTTATGTTGCATCAAGTTTAGAAATTATTTGGAGGTTTATTGACATGTTTAGTGATGTTGGCCTTTTGAAGCTGTATGTACGAAGTGCATGCTCAGTGGTAAAGAGATTTGCTAAAAGGAAGGAGCACATAAACATTTTGACTTTTACATTGTGCTTATTTAGGTTAGCATGAAAGACCAGAAACTGCAGTCATGTTGTTGCCTAAGACCTGCTCTTTTAGAGTGGGGAACCTAAAATTGTTATGACTTAGGAGTAGTATATAGGCATTTGCCATTTATAAAAGATTTTCAACTTCATGAAGTGCTCTACCAATAGTTATTAAGCATTAAGAAGACTCCTGTAAGCGGTATTTTAGAATAGATGGGTTTTTCTCCTTTCTGAAACTCTTCAAGAATGTAAAAATGTAGAAAATAGAAAGATTTTAGATGTTTACCATATTTTAACTGATAGATAGTAACATTTATTTTTCATACATCATTATGTCCATTTTGAGCCGTCTCATCTCACTGGTATTATAAACATAGACTTTTTTTCCTACACCTATTGTAGTCTCTTAACTCCCTCTGCATTTTCTGGTATGTGTTGGCTCCTTTAATGATGTCCCATTTTGATTCCACAAAGTTTGACTTAATTTCAGGGCCTGAAGAATTGAGAACTCTTCTGATTCAGAGCTTCCTTCCTCTTCCACTCTGTCCCACAGTCATGCTCAGTGCAAGCTACACTAGTGGCTTGGGGTGCCTGTGCTTTTTCACAATGTGTAACCTTGCCCCCGTAACCTGCCCTACGTCTTTCCTGGCTTGTGTTTGTGGAGTGGGAGGAGAGGGACAGTTTTCTCCTTATGGGCTTTTGCTTGGTAATACCATTTATTTTCTTTGGTGGGTTGTGGCTGCTCTTTGGCATTTCTATCAAGCTGCTTGTGGCTTGATGTGACTGGACGGCAGTACCTCCAGCTCCGCTAATAAGGCACTCAACCTTGAGCAGCTTTGTAGATTTCATCGTCTTCGGTTACATCTTCCTATTAGCCCCCAGCTAGTGTTTCTGATTCAGGCACTGCTTTCCCCACCTTCAAAGTATCCTGTCAGGCTTCAAGACTACAAAATCTGATTTACCCACTGGGCTCCAAGGCTGGGGTGTGGATGTATGCTGGCCATCTGTCCTCTTTCAACATTGAAGGAATTACTAGTAACATTTTCCTAATAGTGTGCTGTAATGCCTGCATTATTTGACTAGGAAAAGTTATCAATCAGCACTTCACCCCTTTAATACTCTAAGATAAGATAGGCACTAGAGAAGAGAGAATGGCTACCTTAGAAAGTAATCACTTTAAAGAAAAGTACAGGAAAGGCAGTTAAGTATTCATTCTAACATATTCCTTTACTCCCTTTTGTTTTTTCCTGAAGTGATTTAAAAAAAAAAAAATTCTATTTGAGCACTGCTTCCCAGAACTTTCCCAGTTTTTGTTCTCCACCTTGCTGAATTTGGCTTTTGCCAGATCTCTATAAGGTAGACAAGATCAGTTCTAAGAAAGTAGGGTCTATAAAAATGGCCACAGATTTTTTTATTAGCTCTTCTAAGCCAAATTCATCTTTATATAGCTATCCAAACTTAGGTTTGCAAAGACATTAAGATTTGGAAAATATTACTAAATATGTGTGTCAGTAGGTATTATAGATGACGTAGGACTCATGAAGGATTCAGGTGTCTTTATTTTAATGCCTTTTTTCCTCCCTGAGGAAAAACTTGAGAGATGATTGAACAGAGGAGTATTCAAGTCCACATAAATCCTATCTTACTAGAGACAACTTGTATTAACAACTCAAAATACATGGGGTTTTCTGTATGGAGGATGCATTTTTTTTTCCCCTTATTGAGTTTTGTGGCATGAGGGCAAAAAAATAAAAGCTGGATGACTCAACGCTAGAATTCACCAAACCCAGCTATAGAGAAAGGTTCTATCCAGAGGGATCACATAGCCCAAGGCATATCCTTGGGGCTCACTTAGCAAGTTCATGGAAGTCTAGGACTAGGAGGCTGAGCATAAAGAATTAAAGGTGTGGTCTTCATCCAGAAATAGGATGGGAAGATGGCCATGGGCAGAAGTCATTGTATGGTAGGAAGTCTGCCAGGGTGGTCCAGCCCTAGAGAAGATTTAAACAGAGTGTGAAGGGTTCAGTTTTGCAGGGGGACCTGGGTAACAGGCATGCTAACTGAGGTCACCATGGAAGAGAAATGAAAGCCAAAGTCCAATGGGACAATGAGTGAGTGAAGAGCACTTGTTCTGGGCCCATACATATGCCCAGGTAAGCCTTGGCCATGACATTTCCTCTGGGTCTGGTGGACAGGTATAAAGAGACCCCAGCGGTTCAAGTCTGTGAAATGTGACCTCATTCCTAGCCTGACTGGTATGTTGGACAACAGGTGGTAATATTATCCCTGTCCTTTTCATTATGGTCCTGAGACAAGGTTAGACCTAAGCCTACAGATGGGCTCATGGGGAAATCTAGATGAGAGGTAGGGAAGGCAGAGGGAGGAAAACAACCTGAGTTAAAAGGTGAAATTCTCTTCTTAGATTTTGGTTTCAGGGAATATAATTTTAGGATAAAAATGTTCACAGATGTCTGAAGTTGACCATGGAGGTAAAACTTTATTTGGCCTTAGGATATAAGCTTAAATATTTCCTCAGGGGAAAACAACTTCAGGTGAATACTCCTCAGTAACTGGAAGACAGTGGAAAGCAATAATTTAAAGCAATTACTCTGGTAGGAGTTCCTGCCATAACAATGAAGTTAGAAAAATGACATAATACATTGTTATCCAGTTATTGGTGGGTGAGGTCTGAGATGCATGGGCTATGCAAGAGTGAGCATACATAAGTAGGATTTTCTTAGTAACCATTTTAGCTGACTTTCATTTGTTTTCATCTTTAGTTGGTCAGTTCTTGGCTATAGATTTGTTAGAAAAATTTCCCTACAATTCAGTAGTATCAGTGTTCATCTGTGTCATGAGAATCACAGGTACATACTCTCTCCTTGTCTGTTTCATTAAATAACTATTTAACAATTTTTTCTATTTCCTTTAATTTTGTATCTGAGATCATTGATGTTCACTAAACTTAATATGATAATCACTGTGATGTATGTAAAGCAAATCATTATGCTGTACACAGTATACAGTGCTGTTTGTCAATTATATCAGTAAAACTGGAAGAAAAAATATTTAGATAACATGCATTTAGAGTGTTAATCCAGTATTAGTGTTATCATTCAAAGAAAATGATGAGGAAACTAAGTTAAAACTTAGTTTCAACATGAGCAATTTTTTAAGAAAAATAGGATGATGAATTTGAGGATGGTAATAAGAATACTTTTTAGTGTGTCCTGTCTGAAGAAATGGCTTTTAGATTTATAAGTGACAAATTGTTTTACTAATAAGTGTGTTTTGTTTGGTTTTAAAAAGAACAGGTACAGTCATCAAAATACTATTTCTGCCTTTTTGAAAAAAGTATGTTTGAACTTCCCCACCTTAAAAAACAAACTCAAATCTTGTAAACTACCAGATATTAACTATTTTAGGAGGTTTGCAACATCTCCAATTTCATGTCATTATTTGAAGTCTTTTCTTCCCCCTAGATCCTACTTTATTTCACAGCACTGGGCTGTGAAAACTGCTTAAAACCAAAAGGTTCACTTGATTGTTTTTGTCTACCTAAATTATCATTTGGAAAACCCTCAAACCAAAAGATTTGTTAGCTAATCCCTAGTTCCCTGTGATGATGGAGTCTTTCAAGTTTTAGAACATTACGTTAAATTTTGTAAGATAAATGGAAGGCAGATGTATATGTATTTGCCATCATGTTAATTAAGAAGGACAAACTAGAATTAAGAAATTCATAGTTTTCTCAACCAATAATTGTTTTCTAAATTTAAAGAATTAATTAAAGAATTAATTTAATTTAAAGAATTAATTTTATACCAACAAAATTCATGAGATCATGATGAAATATGAAATGGTGAACACCAAGGGTTAGGAAAAAGTTCCATTACATTAAGTTTGGAAGCAGAATTCTTGAATTAAAAACAAACAAAAAAGACTTTGCTCAGTGCCTGTTACCTCACAATGCCTAATTGCTCCTTGATCTGACTTCTGGAGGCTCTCAGGGAAGAGAAAGAACAAGGATTCAGAGATGGTGTGAGAGAGTTATGCTGAACAATATTTGGGGTTATAGGAGATAAGTCTTAATGGGTAGAAAAAGTTAAAATCTGTATTTGCTGATTTTTGCTAACTTAATTCAGTACTAGGTACAAGTAAACTTCAAAGTAAGCTTTTGGGTAGCTAGAAAAATCAGCATCTCTCTTTGATTAAAAAAACAAAAAACAAACTGTCATCAGAAAGAACCATAATAGTTTTAAGATTCAACTTAATTCACTAGAAAGCTTTTGTCTGTGATGTTTTATTATTAACTCAAGTGCTCAATACATGTTGTTGGGTAATAATTGGAAATTGAGAAATATTAGAAAATAATAAAATGTTCAAATTGTGGTTGTTCTTTAAAGTCTTCTGCCAAATACCTTTAGATTATATTGACTAGAGTTTAGAATTTCAAGTGGCCTCTTACGGGTTTTGTTGTTGTTTTTGTTTGCTTGCTTTTTTTCTCTATAACAAAATTATTTAATTTTCCAATTATGTAATTATATTTATAGGATTCAAAATTCAGACTACAAAGTTCAGAAAACATTTACCTCTTCCTCCTGAACCTCAACCATTTCTCCTCTTCCCACAGGCAACCACTGTATTTCCTTTGATATATTTTGTGTATGTTATATACCATATACACACACTTTCCCCCCCCTCATTTTTAGGTGAAATTGGTAGGATTCTATACTCTTATTAAGCTTAAAAAAATCTTGGAGATCTTTCCATATAAGAGCACCTTTATTAATTCTTATGGATGCCTATTATTCCATTGTATAAATATATAATTTATTTAACCAGTTTCTTATTTTTGTACATTTAGATTATTTCTAAACTTTTGCTGTCACAAAACATATAGCAGCAAATAATATGCATATCATTTTTTTCTTTCTGTGTATACCTGTGAGATGTTCTTACAAGAAAAATTTCTGGTTTAAAAGATATATACATTATAATATAATACATGTTGCCTGTAGATGTACAAATTTACACTCCTATCCACAATTTTTGAGAGTAACTATTTGTGATAGTGTCTGAACTCAGTGAGGAAATGAAGTATTAATAAATAATGTTGAGAAAACTGGGAAGCTTATGAAAAAAATTGGATGTAGATCTGGACTTTGAATTGTATGTCATTTATGTATTTGCTATTCATGGGTCTATGATCATGCAATTTAAATTATTTACATTATTTTATGTCTTAAATCTGATAGAGCTACTACCCTCTCCTAACTCTCCTTTTTCTGATTTTTCCAGACACTGTGTTTTTTAAAAATTTAAATTAACTTTAAAATCAGCTTGTCTATTCCCCCACACAAAATGTTGATGCTTTTATTTGAATTGCATTAGATTTATCAATTAGCAGAATTTGACATTTTATATGCTTGTTCAGGTGTCCTGTGTTTTCAAGGAAATTTAATGTATCCTCATGGATATCTGTATGTTCCTTAAATTTTTTAAAGCTATTTTCTGTTGCTATTATAAATATGCCTTAACTTGCATTTTTCTTTTTTCATATAAACACTATGTGTATATACTAGTTTTGTAGCATACAACCTTACTAATTGCCCATATCACCTGTGGTAGTTTTCAGCCACAGTAGTTTCAGTTTTTCAAGCCTGAATCTCTCAGGTTTTCAAGTTATCCAATGTCATCCACAATGGCAATCTTTTTAGTTGTTTCTGACTTTTTTTTTTAACTTGATGTTTTTCCTTTAATTCAGTCAAACAGTGATGAGAGTGGATATCATTCTTATTTCTGCCTTTAGTGGGAAAACACATACTATTTCTCTATTAGATATGGTGCTGGTTTTGAGGTTGAGGTATAAAATCTTTCCATTCCTATTTTATTGATATCTAAAATATTTAATGATGTTGAATATATCAAATGCTTTTCCAGAATCTATAATGATAAGTATGTAATTTCCCCTGATATCTAATATTGAAACATCCTTACATTCTCCTTGGCTGTGTTTTATTTAATGTATGCAGGTTTTTGTTTCCTATTTTTAATTTACTTTTCATCAATATTTATATGAGATTAGTCTGTAGCTTTGTGTGTGTGTGTGTGTGTGTGTGTGTGTGCATCTTTTGAGCTTTGACAGAGTTATTATTCACAATCTAATATGTTTTTCTTATTTTCTTGTGCTCTAAGTTTAAATGGCTTTGGAATTACTGGCTTTTTAAAGGCTTCATGGACTACCCCAATGAAACCATGTGGAAATTAGTTCATTGAAGTTTTCTGTATTTTTCCATTGATAACTTGTCTATTTAGATTTACTGTGTTTTCTGGTGTCAGTTATTATAAATGGTATAATATTTTTTTTCCAGAAAATCATCCATTTCATGCAGGCTTAAAAATATATTTACAACCACAAGGACATATCTCTTCACACCCATTAGGATGACTATTCTAAAACAGAAAATAAGAGTGTTGGAGAGGATATGGAGGAATTGGAACTCCATGCAATTTTGAACTGTTTCTTGATTCTCCCAATCCTTTATTCCTACCTTCTACCTGATATTATGTGCCCTTTCTCGATTGATTGATTTTTGCCTGACTGACTCCTATTAAATCTTTACAACTTGGCTTAATTGTTATTCCCTTCAGGGAAATATCTGACTATCACCCATACCTGCTCTTGCTGCTTTTCTTTTCTTTTTTTTTTCTTTTTGCTGTACGCGGGCCTCTCCCGTTGCGGAGCACAGGCTCCGGACGTGTAGGCTCAGTGGCCATGGCTCACGGGCCCAGCCACTCTGCGGCATGTGGGATCTTCCCGGACCAGGGCACAAACCCGCGTCCTCTGCATCGGCAGGTGGACTCTCAACCACTGTGCCACAAGGGAAGCCCTGCTTTTCTTTATTTCTCTAATACTCAAGCATTACTTGCTATCAATGGACTTACCACCTTGCATGATAATAATTATTGTCACCAGGGGCTCTTCAGAGGCTAGATTCATGTTAGGAGTAACTTTTTACACCTAAATTTTAGAAAGTTCTTAATAAAATTTGTTAAAATAAACTCAGACTTTTAATTCTTTATTATCCCCTTAAACTTAGCTTAGGAATGCTCCCAAGTTATGACTACTTGTGTCAACTCCTTTCTTATCCTGTGGGTACCACCTGAGGTTGAGTACTTATTACATTTCATTTGGACTCTTCAGAGCTCCATGCTCCAGCCTTCAGTCATTCCCATAATCATACCTTCGTGCCACATTAAAAAAAAAAAATACAGTTCTTACTTTAAAAACCTTTACTACCTCCCTGTATGTAATGAAATGTGAACTCTGTAGCTTTATTTCAGGACAATTCCTCATTTGACCTGAATTTTGCAGCTCTATTTCCAAAGGATTTCTCCTCATTGATTCTATATCCCCATGCAACTTGAACTATTGTTTCCTTTAATGAATCCTGAACAACCCCACACTGCCCTACATTTGTATAAACTTTTCCCTTTCCTTAGGATGCCTTTGCAGTCATCTATACTGACCAGTATCCCATCTATACTTCAAGTTCCAGTCCCAACACTATCCCCTATGTGTAACATCAATAAAGTCAGTAAGTGTCCCCACAGTCCCTGGTGCACTATGGATGCTTCCTTCCCAGTTCTCCTAATTTGCTCTTTTCTGAACATCTGCAGGGCTTTGTATTACTAGCATGGCATTTACTTCATTTCACCATGTATCATAGTTCATCATGTAAATGTCCATGTATCCTTTTGAATTGCTAATTCCTTAAGGACAGGAATTATTTTTCTCCACATGTCACAAAAGATAATCAATATGTATTGGTTGTATCAATGAATAAAAATGATTAACAACTTTCCATTTTAGATTTATGTCCTATGTTTTTTCTTACCAACCTGAAGACAAAGTAGATTCTTTAACCCAGTATTTCCTTTTTTTATTGCTGTCTAATTTCCTTAATAGAAGGTGGCTTGAACATAAGTGAATATGAGTGTTCTTTTAAGGAAGAAATTTTTCAAATCATATCCTTTGCATCTAGATCTTTTTGATTTTCTTAGTTTAAGTATTATATACATGTGAAATTTTCTGTTCTTTAGAAAGGTGAAGCCATGATTTTAGATACAAAGGGGTCTTTTCTCTATTTTTTCCAGATTTTCTATTTAAAATTTCTTTTAAAGTCCATTTCATCTGTTCCAAAAAATTTACTCAATTTGTTTGTTATAAAAATATTTCCCCAATATTGAACTTTGCTTTTGGACCAAAGTTACAAAATAGTCTGGAGAATGTGGGAAAGGAAATTCTTTAATTTCAGTGTTATTACTGTAAGCATGGTAGTAGAGTTAAAATGATCTGTTTCTTGGAATTTAAAAAATATTTTCCATGTATTTTTATGACTCTGTTATTCATTTAAAAATCCTTACATGTACTGATAGTCTCTATCAGCCAATAAGTATCTCTTTCTCCACAATCTGCCTAATCCCATTTGAGAGAAAAATAATTTTTCCAGTGGGGTCAGTGATGAAATCAAATAACATGTTCTTGGTTATATGTAGAACCTCATCTTGGACTACTTATTCCTGTTCTTGGAATAGTTACTGAAGAATTATTTCCAGGTGAAACATTAAGGAATTACTTGTTTATCCATGCCCTTTATTTAAAATGACTGCGTTTCCATCAAATCAATATACTAGATCCTTTTGACTTTAACACTGTAACATTAATTCAAAATCAAAGTAATTTTATATATAGAATCTGTCTGCACCTGAAAAGTTTTCTGGAATCTCCTCCAGGAAAAATAATGTAACTACTATCAATTGAATGCTTACCATGTGCCGTGTTTAAGCCAACTGTCTTACATGTAATTAAATTAATTCTTAGATAGTAGTTCCTCCTTATCCATGGTTTTGCTTTCTTTGGTTTCAGTTACCTGTGGTCAACCACAGTCTGTAAAACTATTGAATTGAAAACTACAGAAATAATTCAGAAGTTTTACATTGTGCCGCCATTGTTAGTGGCATGATGAAATCTTGCACCTTCCTGCCTCCATCCTGCTTGGGACAGACATCGTCTCTTTGATTAACTGAGATGGCCTCTGTCACAGTATCTCATGCAGTGCTTGGGTTCAAGGAACCCTTAATTGATATAATAATGGCCCCAAAGCACAAGAGTAGTGATGCTGGCAATTCAGATACACCAAAGAGAAGCCATAGAGTGCTTTATTTAAGTGAAAAGGTGAAAGTTCTCTACTTCATAAGAAGAAAAATTGTATGCCGATGTTGCTAAGATCTATGGTAAGAATGAATCTTCAATCCCTGAAAGTGTGTAAAAGGAAAAAAGAAATTCGTGCTAGTTTTGCTGTCTCACCTCAAACTGCAAAAGTTATGGCTATAGTGGGTGATAAGTGCTTTTGTTCAGATGCAAAAGGCATTACATCTTTAAAATAAGATATTTTTATTTTGTGTTGAAGTATAGTTGATCTACAATATTGTATTAGTTTCAGGTATCAGCAAAGTGATTCAGTTATACACATATAAATATTTTTTCCTGATTCTTCTTTGTTATAGTTTATTATAAGGTATTGAATATAGTTCCCTATGCTATAGTGTAAATCTTTGTTGTTTATTTTATATATAGTGGTGTGTAGCTGTTAATCCCATACTCCTAATTCATTCCTCCCCCACTTTCCCCTTTGGTAACTGTAAGTTTGTTTTCTTTGTCTATGAGTCTGTTTCTGTTTTGTAAATAAGTTCATTTGTATTTTCTAGATTCCACATGTAACTGATATCATATTATAGTCGTCTTTCTGGTGGACTTACTTCACTTAGAATGATAATTTCTAGGTTCACCCATGTTGCTGCAAATGGCAATATTTCATTCTTTTTATGGCTGAGTAATATTCCGTGGTATATATATATACCACATATTTTTCCTTTCATCTGTTGATGGACACTTAGGTTGCTTCCGTGTCTTGGCTAACACAATAATATATTTTGAGACAGAGGCAGATTACATTCACATAACTTTTCTTACAGTGATTTGTTATAATTGTTCTATTATCTCTTGCTGTGCTTAATCTATAAATTTAAACTTTATCATAGGTATGCTTGTATAGGAAAAAACACAGCATATACAGGGTATAGGTCAAATAGGAAAGAACTGAAATTATTAGTGATATTCAGTCTTCCAAACCACAATATATCTGTTTATTTAGGCCTTCTTTAGTTTATCTTGGCAATGTTATGTGGTTTTTACTGTACAGATTTTGTACATGAAATACTTTGTTAAAATGCATCCCTAAATATGTCATATTTTTAATGCTATTGGCAATAATTTTAAAATTTCAGTTGTTTGCTGCCAATATGTAAAAATACAATTGACTTTTGGTAGATTGACCTTTTTATACTGTGACCTTGCTAAATTCACGTATTAACTTTAGAATCTTTTCTGTAGGTTCCTTAGGATTTTCTGTGTTAGGCGTTGGCAAACTGTAGCCTACAGGTCAAATCCAACCTACTGTCTAATTTTGTTAAGTAAAGTTTTATTGGAACACAGCCATGCCCATTCATTTACATATTGTCTAGAATGTTAGAGTTCTGACTACAATAATGGAATAGAATAGTCACAAAAGAAATCTATGACCTATGGACATATTCATAGGGAATCTAGGGATTAGGGTCTGGATTCTTAGGGGCTTACTTTTAGAATTTGGTTACCATAGATAGGATTGTGTTTAAATCTACTGTCTTGCTAGTTGCTTTTTATTTGTGCCATCTTTGTGTGTGCATGTCCATGTGTGCACATGTACACTTGTGTGTTTAACAGCCTTTATATTTTACAGTAGTTTTACGTTCACAGAAAAATTGAGCTGAAGGTACAGAGATTTCTCCTTTATCTCCTGCACCCACACATGCATAGTCTCCCCATTATCAACGTCCCTTACCAGAGTGGTAGATTCTTATAATTCACGAAGCTCCATTAATACTAATCAGTTACACTAATACTCTGGATAATTATCATCCAGAGTTCATAGTTTTACAGTAGGGTTCATTCTCGGTTTGTTAGGGTTCACTCTGGGTGCTTACTCAAGAATTTGCAGTATGTGACTTTAACTTATCACGGCCTACCTTCAAATAGTATGCTTTATGCAGAACACGAGAACCTAAGAACAATACATGTCCCGTGAATTTTATGTTAGGTGCTGGATTTCTTTGTATTTCTCTGATATTTTCAGGCTTTGTTGTGGGATGTTACTGGGTTGGTTGGAATCCCTTTTACCTTTTCAAGTCTTATTTTTATTATTTTCCAAAACATATTTGTCTAGAACAGACATTAGTTGAAGTTTAATTTGGTTCCATCCTAAGTGTGAATTTCTTTTTGTGTGGTTTTCTTTTTGCACTTTCATTGAGATATTTTTCTATTGATTTGTCTTCAAATTCACTAATATAGTTTTCTTTTGTTTCTAGTTTGGTGTTAAGACTATATAATGCTTTCTTAAGTTCAGATAATATATTTTGTAATTCCAGAATGTCCATTTTATTTTTTATAGATTTAAATCCACTATTAAAAATCTGTATTCTCTTATCCATTTTGTCCATCTCTCAAATACATTAATCATAGTTATTTTACATTCTTCATCTGTTAACTACTTTCTGATTCTATTTTATCTGTCAATTATTAGACTTTAAAAATTCTTAACATTTAGTAATTTTTGATTGTATAACTAACATTGTGTGTATGTTCAAGATGCTCAGAATTATGTTCTAAAAAATGCTACATTTTGTTGTAGCAGGGAGTAAAATTGCTTTTGGATCACCTTTATTTTGCCAAGGTAGCTTTCAGCTTTGCAAAGGCAAGTCTGTTTCAGTTTTGCTCATGGCCCTTGTACCTAGGGGGAGATTTTTACTCCACATCCTAGAAGGTGGCATATCTGGAATCTCAGTTGAATGCTCCAGTCTCTAACTCTTGTACCTGAACTCCATGGCCTTGGAAATCTTTGCTCTGATTGCCAGCATCCCAGTGACTATCTTGCTTGGGTTTCCAAAGCTTTTCCTTCCATAAGTGCATCTTAGAGGGTAACTAAGGGCAAGAGGGGAAATTTTACACACATTATTAGGGCTCCTTCTCTTTAGTTTTTTCTCTCCAGAACTCAGCCACTCCATTACAGTTTTCTTGGCTGCCCTGAACTCTGTTTCTTCTGTCCAACAAGACTGTTGTCTTTACTTAGGCTCTATTTCCCTCAGCTGTGGTTTGGAAAATGCCCCGAGGAAGAAATCTGGGGTTTATGTGACGTTTATTTTGTTTGCCTCTTTTCTCTCAAGGACCATAGCCCTGCAGTGGCTGCTGTCCAGTGCCTGCAAACAGTTGTTATATATGTTTTGTCTAGATTTTATACTTGTTTATAGCAAGAAGTTAAGTCCAATAATAGCTACTCCATTATGGATGAAACTAGACCATGACCATGTTATTTCTTTTTATTTCTCTTTGTACCATCTCTTGCTTTTAAGATACCTTTGTTCTACCATTTCAATGATCAAGACCTAATCAGGCCTTTATTTTCCCTTCAGTCATTCTTTGACCAGCTGCAAATGCTTTCTCCAAGTTTAGCTTCTGAGGCTACACTTTTTGTATGTAAGAAGTGTAAAAGGGATCACCTAACAAAGAACCTCTGTTTCATGGAAAAAGCTTGTGTTCTAGACTTGTGAGAGTAGCCAGCTTTGATTTTTACTATTTCCGGCTACTTCTCCTTGTTAATCTACTGGCTTCTATTGGCTATGTTGAAGTCACTGGCTTCCTGGTTCCTACTTGAAATCCTAGCTTGCCAGATCTTATGTTATTAAACAGCAACTGAATCTTGTACAGAAACTGCCTCATCTTAGACTCGCACCTCTTCTGTCACCCTGTAGTGACCTCTGCTCTAATGTTAAACAGAAAATGAATACAGTTGGCGCTCCATATCTCTGGGTTCTGCATCTGCAGATTCACCAACTGAGAATCGAAAATGTTTTAAAAAATTTCTAGAAAATTCCGAAAAGTAAAACTTGAAATTGCTACACACCAACAACTATTTACAGAGCATTTACATTGTAGTAGATATTATAAGTAATCTGGAGATGATTTGAAGCATGTATGGAAGGAAATGTGTAGCTTATATGCAAATACTACGCCCTGTCATATAAGCGACTTGAGCATCCTCAGATTTTGGTATATAAGGGCCATCCTGGAACTAATAACCTGTGGATACCGAGGGACAACTGTATTAGGTTGGAATTCATGTTGTAAATTGTACTCTTATCAGGTTATATATTTTTAAAAACAGTATTTGCTTAGGCAATTTGGGCTATTAGAACAAAAATACCATAGATTGGATGGCTTAAACAACAAACATTTATTGTCTCATAGTTCTAGTGGCTGGGAAGTCCAAGATCCATACTGGCAGATTCAGTGTCTGGTGAGAGCTCTCTGGCTGTTTTGCAGACAACCATCTGTCATGTGTTTGCAGACAACCATCTGTCATGTGTCCTTACGTGACAGATTTGTTTTCACTTGTGTCCCTTCTTACAAGGGCACTAATCCTCTTCATGAAGGCTCCATCCTCATGACCGAATCACTTCCTGAAGGCCCCACCCCCAAATACCCTCACATTAGGGATTAGGGCTTCAACAACTGAATTTTGAACATTCAGTTCAGAGCTATATTTAAAATATATAAAAAATTAATCTTTTTTTGCTTTGGTCATGGGTCTAGAATTCTACTTTTCTATTAACAAATTGTGGGGTGGGAGGGAGATGCAAGAGGGAGGAGATATGGGGATATATGTATACATATAGCTGATTCACTTTGTTATACAGCAGAAGCTAACACACCTTTGTAAAGCAATTATACTCCAATAAAGACATTAAAAAAACCCCAAAAGAACAACAAAAACCCCCAAATTTTGTAGATGAGTATTGAAAAATCATCTAAACTACTTGATGCTATGTAATTGCTAATATTTAGAAGAATATATGAAGATATAAATAGGAAAATAAATTTTTGTCTAGTAGTGGATAGATGAGGGAAATTTATGGCTATTTACTATGTCATAGGAGAAATAAAACTAACAGGATGCATTCTAATTCAGCTACAACTATCTTAAAGGACAGATTACTTTAAATATTTAGTCATAAAGCCTGTGTCTATGTAATTTTTCTATTTCATTAAATCACCCTAAATAAATATAAATAAGGGAAAATACGGGAAAGTTTCCAAATACAAAGGATGACAAGATTTTGGGGAAAGAGGAGCCATTCAAGAATGATGGTTCAAGGATATTTTTGGAACGTTTGATTCAAAACAACTTTCAACTTGTTTATTTTGTCTTTAGGTATTTTTCCACTAGTGCATTATAGAAGATGATGGATTCAAACAGAATTTAGATTGTGGTTCTTCTATCAACTTAAACAAATGTTTTTGAGTCATTTAACTTCTGTCACTTTGTTGGACACTTTTGACAAAGTTACAGAGAGAAATTCTGATTTCTCAAAACCCTTCTGAAATACAATATGGCTAAATTTTTACACTAAGTAAGAACAGTGTTTTTCCTTACTTTTTTTGATTTTGGACATGCATACTTAGAGTTTAGGTGTATGTTTAAAGACCCTGCCCTAACCAGAATTGAATGCTATTTTCTCTCCTCTCTGCTGTAATTTTTTTGTGTATTATGAAATGATAATTACATTTGTGAACTACAGTTCCAAATGTCCCAGTAGTGTGTTCCTTGCATTTTATTTTACATTAGAATAAAAAATAAATCCCTTTAATTTGGGAATATACATTCTTAGCATAATTAGATTGAGGTTCAGTTGAACAGTTGTCTCTATTTTTGTAAAAGCATTAAAAATTGTTAATTAAAATTTCTCCCACTTAGAATTTTGTCTACCACCATATTCCTTCTATATATGATTTATCAAATTTTAAAGAAGGACTAGAAATATTTGGTTTCAGAAGATGTAGTAATTTGCTATAGCAAAGTACCACAAACTTGGTGGCTTAAAAAGAGAAATTTTATTAGTTCTGTGGGCGGGAAATCTCAGATCAAGGTGTCAGCAGAGTTGGTTCCTTTTGAGGGCTGTCAGAGAATATGTTTCATGCTTCTTTCCTAGTTTCTGGTGGTTTTCTGGTAATCGTTGGCATTCCTTGGCATTTAGAAGCATCCCCCAATATATGACACCTGTCACATTGGTTTACAGTCACTTTAATAACCTCATTTTAACTTGATTACCTCAGTAAAGACCCTACTTCCCAATAACCTCACATTTTGAGGTACTGAGGTTTAGGACTGTTGCATACAAATTTTGGTAGAACATAATTCAACCCATACCAGAAGGAATTTTAGAATATAGTTAATAACAGTATAGGCTTTGCTGAACAGTTTTCATTTTTTTCTTGTTCAGATATCAGGATACCATTTTGTGAATAGAGAGAACTCTGTAATGCTCTGTTCTTGAAAGACATATTGCTTCATCTAAAAGTTTAAGTACGTGAGGGCAGGGATGACACCTGTTTTCTTTTGTGCTCTATTTTTTTTTTTTAACATCTTTATTGGGGTGTAATTGCTTTACAATGGTCTGTTAGTTTCTGGTTTATAACAAAGTGAATCAGTTATACATATACATATGTTCCCGTATCTCTTCCCTCTTGCATCTCCCTCCCTCCCACCCTCCCTATCCCACCCCTCCAGGCGGTCACAAAGCATGGAGCTGATCTCCCTGTGCTATGCAGCTGCTTCCCACTAGCTATCTACCTTACGTTTGTTAGTGTATATATGTCCATGCCTCTCTCTCGCTTTGTCACAGCTCACCCTTCCCCCTCCCCATATCCTCAAGTCCGTTCTCCAGTAGGTCTGTGTCTTTATTCCTGTCTTACCCTTAGGTTCTTCATGACATCTTTTTCCCCTTAAATTCCATATATATGTGTTAGCATACGGTATTTGTCTTTCTCTTTCTGACTTACTTCACTCTGTATGACAGACTCTAGGTCTATCCACCTCTTTACAAATAGCTCTGTGCTCTATTTCTAAGACCTGACAAAGTCATAGTAAGTGCTTAATAAAAATTTGCTTAGTAACTAATTTTTTAAATACACAAAGAGGTATAGGGATGGAGGAACTGTTATAAAATGTGAACTACCACAGAATGATTTAAAAAATGGTTTGTTCTGTGGCATAATTAAAATTACCTTACTCCAGAAATTCTATCGACCAATTTTAATTGTCCAAAGTTTGACTTGTTTTAATTTTTTTAAAGAGAGAAACTATAACTATTCACTAAAGCACTAAGTACGTTGTGGAATATTTGCATGTAGACTTCAATGAGAAAAAAAAGATAAAAAAGGAAACTGCCCTACAAATACTCATACAGGCATGTATACACAGAACTAGCCTACTCTCCCTCCCTCTCTCTTCTCTGTCTTCCTCCCTCTCTCTCCCTCCGCCCCCTCCCCCTCCCTCCCTTTCTCTCTCTCTCTCTCTCTCTCTCTCTCTCAGGTTGCCAGAAATCTTACTCACTGAATCTATTTGGGTGTATGGACCAGTTCAAATGTCCTGTGCTCCTCTAGTTGGAATACTCTTTTCAGAAGGCTGTCCATCTACCACCAATCTGCTCTGCACTTTGATCTTCTTGTCTGTGCTTCTAGCTTGGGAGAAGGGAAGGATTTATGAGGGATCTTCTATCTGGCTCCCTGTCATTGCAGCCACCATGGTTTAAGTAGTAACAGTGACCAGAGGAAGCTATGCCAGAGTTAGGAGTCTGACAAGCACACAGAGGTCTAAATTAATAGGCACATGTGCCATGAGGCAGGGCTAGGAGGCCTGAACCTAATTTGACATATGGCAGCTGTTGCGCTTGCTTACACATGTGTACATACACACTGCCTCTGTGTAAAGCCTAGACTGTGTCTGCAAACTGGGCTTTTAAAAATTAACAGCAACCTCATATCTATCTATGAGAGAAATGAGTCTTTGGTTTTGGTTTGTTTTAAGGAAAAAAACCCTGACTTCAGTGAACCATTGGCAGAGAAAGATGATGCCATGAATGTGTGAATGAAGATAGGATGGTCTTCAATTGACATGCTGTTAAAAATGCATCAGCCTTGACCTGTTGGGCTGTTTGTGCACAATCTAGAAATTTCTGGATTGTAACTGTATGTTTAACTCTGTGATTCATGAGAAAGCCAGATGGGAATCTAGTAACTCTTGATGACAATGGGTAGTTCTTCTGTTTCATTTTATAGTAGTGGGCTCTTTAGTAACCTACAAGTTGTTTTGTCTGTGAGATCCAAGCAACATAGAGCAAAAAGATGGATACAGATACTCAAAAGCTTAATACTAAACAATGCTTACGGTCCTAATGTTTATGGGAAGCTCAAAAGGAAGGAAAGAAAATCTTAAATTTTTTTTAAAGATTGGCATCCAGGGTATAGGGGTATGAGTAGAGAAGTCTTTTTAAAGGGCAGCACAGTTTTAGACTCTGTGCTTAAATTTTCATGGCAGACTGGTTGAAAATGTAGCACTGCCCTTTATTTAACTATGGATATTTGACATTTTAAAGGACTGGGTGACAGAAGATTATTTTTTATGTAAAAATTGCCTCATTAAATGTGAACACTTTGCTAAGTGGCTTATCATGAAATTTGCCAAACCTCTGAAAAAGCAACAGTTCAAAATGAGGTTGAGAGAGACTAATTCTGACCAGGATGTCCTATTTTGTTGGTTCGGCTGCTTTGATTAAAACCTTCTGTGAGGCGATGGCCCTTGCGTGATAGGCCCAGATGCAAATTAAGACGACGACAGTTTGTTGACCTAATAAACAAAAAGCACAACAGCTCGGTAACTATAAACAGATACGGTTACTTCACTGCTTAGTTGAAACTGCACACACACACCCCCGCCCCCACCACCAACCAAGGGAAAAAAAAACCTATTTCAGCAGTGGCTTCTTTTGGGCATATGTGAATCCCTTCATGGAAAGTTACAAAACCCCAGGCAGTCCCACCTGTGAATGATTGTAGTATTTAACCCTGAGGTTAGTTCCTATAATGCTCATTTCATGAAAAGCCTCCCCCACCTCCATTTTTAGTGGTTAGTTTGCATAAAGCAAGCTCAAGACTGTAAGCCTGAAAAACCACAATTTTCCCAAACAGGCAGGATTTCCAGTGAAATAGTGTGAAAGCGACAGGGTTAACAGGTTAAACTCATTATTCAGACAAGCTGAAAGTCTCTGAGTATGATGGTATAGGCCACGATAACCTTGGAGTCCTCTGAGTTTTTGCACGTGACACATAACTGTATATGTGATTAGCATAGTCATTAATCTGTTTCTGGTATGCATATTCTACATTTATGTTTTAAAGCCCCCAATACCACCTTTGTCTCTGCATGAGACAATTTAAGTGAATTGCTGGTATGAGGACACTGTGGCATTCTCGGGGTCACAAGCTTGGCAATTTACTCAAGAAAAGTTGAACACAATGTTTTTTTCATTACCCTGTTTTTTTAAAGCCATAGTTTTATACAAAACTGTTTAATCTGTCTTCTGGTGGTATAATATTTACACCAGAAAGGTTGTAACGTTAAATGGTTGACTTTTCTAGCAACTTAAACACCTGGTTAGCATAAATCTTTTAATAGTAATGCCACTCCCTTAACTCCTTTGTTACCAGAACTTCTGAAAATCCCTTTGCTAAAGAGTTGGAGAGTCACTGGCCATATAAACCCCAAATATTGCATAGGCATGAGAATTAAGCAATACTGTTCATATTAGTACGTGAGACTTTATAAGGAAGAAAATCAAGTTGTTTCTGGGCTTCAGGTTATTAATCTCATTGTCAAATAGTATGTTTAGCTTATGACTTCGTTTTCCTGTTTCTGAATCCCATATCCTAGTGCATTAATGATTTACATTCTTGGATGGAAGAAAATAGCTTTTTCTATTATCCAAAAAAAAAAAAAAAATCCAAAATAGTAAATATGGAAATGCAAGGAACAGGTAACACCTTGAAAAATCTTGCCTAGGGAAATAGTTACTCACATTTTTACCTTGTGTGTAATGAATGCAAATGTATACAGAGTAGGTTGGAGTATGAATGTATTTTTTGTGTAGTCTGTATATAATGTTAATAAAATGCAATCAGTAGTTGTTTTAGTATCTTAATGATGCTTATGTGCTCTATTGTAGAAATCACTTTTGGTTATAAAAAGTTAAAAGGAATGAATGTTAATTGCATTCTGATAAAGGAGTTTAATGTTATGATTTTAAGCAGAATTACACTATGCAAGTGTATATAAAATATATATTGGCATAAATACTATCCAAGTATATATAAAACTGATAGACTATGCTATCATAGCATCCATAGTTTGATACATTTGTTTATCCATTCATTCATCTATTATACAAACGTTTAATGAGTATCTATTTTGTTTCCAGCACAGTCTGGGTTCTAGAGATGCCAGATACCTATCAAAGAGAGGTGGTCCAGTATACAACACAGAGAGCCTATTTGAAACTATGTAAGCCAACAACCCCAATCAAATGACCAAGAGAATCACCTCTTTTTGATTGATTCCCAATGCATATCTTAACGCTGACATAATTCCTAAGCGAAAACTTTCTCACACTTTTAGTTGCTGTATGTATTTTGTAAAAGATTTTAGTTGATTTAAACAACATATTCAGAGCTTTCTCTATGCCAAGTATCATGGTGAGTGTTACAATTCTTGGCCACAGGCTAAATTGAATATATCTTGTTAAAATCAACTTCCTTGGTCAGAAATATGCAGTTCTTTAAGTTTGCAGTTCTTGAAATAATTTGCTTGGTTAGACATTTGCAGTGTAATGAGGGCCATGAACATGTAAACAAATAGTTACAGTGTGATGTGAAAAGAGCTGTGACTGCTCTGTGAGCTTATGCCTGAAGGATATGGTAACCAGCTCTGTCTGAGGCTATTAAGGAAGACTTTAAACAGAAGGTGATTTTTGACCTGGGCTTTGAAAGCTGAGTGGAGGGCACGCGAGGCCAGAAGGGTTGGCAAGTACCAAGGCCCAAAGGCATGAAAGTAAGCAGCCAGTTTGGGCAGTTGTGGGTAGTTTGGTGTGATCTTAGTGGAGGTGGTATCCAAGAGAAGCGGATGGGCAGCTATACTATTTCCCCCTGATAGTTAAGGGGCTGTCTCCTCAACCCACACTGTAATTCAATTTTTCCGAGTGCACCCAGTGCTATAAAGGGCCAGTAATGGTTAGATGGTACTCTCAGCTTCTAAATCAATGGAACTTTTGTCATGCTCCCTGTTCCCTGTTGGAAGTACTATTCTTTTAAGTATCAACACTTTTTTTCATACTTCTAAATCTTTAAAGAGATGAAAAAACATAAAAAATTACAAATTTGTCATCTGATTGTTGAGAAGCATCACTCTCACTTCTGTCTCTTGGTTTCCAGAGTCAAACAAGCTTGTTATGAGAGAATAATATCGGTGATTGGTCCAGATCATCTGTCTTATCCTACAGGGCCATATTCCAGCCTTGCAAGGCCATGTTTTCAGGCTGAAACCATAACCGAATCTTGTCCACCTGATTATTAAGAACTTTCTCTTCAAGGATTTTTTTTTGGTGGGGGGGAATATTCACCTAGCACACATTTTTATGCTTATTCTAAGAAATCCACCCACATAACACATTCTCAAACCTTCTTGTCAATAGTCTTCCAATGTTGTTTCTTTCATATCCTTGACTATTTTTTTAAACCTTTAGCTCCCAGCCAGAAATCCATGTAGACATGCTCTTCAAATTGTGTTGCTCTAAGTTCTGCCTTTCTCGGAGCCAGTTTTCAGTGGCACTATATCTCCACAGCAAGCCACTTTCAGCATCACAGATGCCTGGAAACTAGGTTTGAGAGTGTCCTCAGTTAATTGGTTATATGGGTCACCTTTTGAGGCTTTAAGTGTGAGCTGAATAATTGTGTTGCAGCATTGGGCATATAGAGGGTATCAATGACCTGCTCTTAAAACCTACATCTAGCTGATTTAGTACATCTATTTGATGAAAGAATGTTGTTGTACATACCTGATTTTATGCTTAGGTTGTTCAGAAAAGACTGCTAGTTGTCTTCCCAGATTCATTCTCTCCCTTTTCCATATTATCAGTGTGTATCTGGGCACAAGGCTCCTTTTAACTAGGGAATATATTTCTTAGTGTCCTTTGTAGCTAATACAGCTGTGTGTCTAGTTTCTTGCTAATGGAATGTGAGTGAAAGTAATATTTTATTTCACTTGCTTAAAAAGAAGTTGTTTGTCCTGGACTTTCTTTGCCACTTTTCATAGGCTGGCATGTGGGTATGTTGTTGAGCCAATTTTTGATGTAAATATGAGTATTTATACTTTGAGATAATAGAGAAACAAGATAGAACCTTCTAGAACAGAGCTACCTCTTGGATGTGGATCACTTCTAGGTGCCTCTGGACACCACTGGATAATTAAATGTAAGAGAAAATAAGCCACTTAATGTTAGGTTTCTTTGTTATAGCAACTTGTACTGTACTGCACTGGATACATCATCCAACTTATTTTTGGCAGCTCTAATCCCCTGATCACTTAGTGTCTCATAGTAAGGCATTTGTATCCATCAGGGCCGAATGGTAAGTCAGAAGATGTTCTCAAAGGGAGACTACACAGTTGCTGAAATAATCACATTCTGAAGACGGCATGACTTTGCTCTAAAACCTTTAGAGACGTTGCTTCAGCTCAGGGTTTGCCACCGGCAGCAGTCACCATCTGATCTTCATCACACTGTAAGCACCGTTGGATAAGGAATCTGGGTTCTTTGTTGCAAGCCAGAAAAACTAGCACTGGCTAAGTTAAGTAGAAAATGAATGTATTTGAAAGATACTGGGTGAATCATGCAGAATTAAAGGGAAAATAAGGCTTGGAAAATGGGTAGGTGAGGCAGCAGATATCAAAACTGATATAGCTGTAGGAACACACTGGTTACAATGCCACCGTTTTCACTTCTGTTGCTGGACACTGTTGGACATTTGATACTGTCACTGGCACTGAAGGCCACCACAGTGAGTCATCTTAAAAACTGTCCCAGCATCTTGGGTATCTGCCCATATCCTTTATTTCCTGGGTTTGCTCAGACTGACCTCTGCCTGCTGGTATCTGCATCTTTTTGCCTAAGAGCTTTCTTTGAATCTACAAAGGCTGTTCAATTTGCAAGTGGCAGGCTGAAAGCACTAGTGAGTTAATATCCCTCAGCCCTCAAGCAAAGACTGATGAGAACCGGTGTACACACAAGCTTCCTCTCTTTTCAGGTTGAATTACTCTAATGTTTATTTTATACTGCTTGCCCAAGGAAATTGGCTCTGGTCACCAAACAGTGGTAGCTGGCTTGATAATGCCCCATCACTGACTGCCTCTCCTTCCTTTGTTTCACCTCCCCTCTCTCCTACTGGTGTTCTTAAATTTTCCAAACAAACTGTTGGCTCTTGAATCCTTGTCTCAGAGCCTGCTTCTGGTGGAACCCAACCTAAGATAGCACCACTCACTCGAAGTTCAAATCCAAGGTAAGAAGTTTTTACTAGCTGAACTCAAGCCAGATTTGGGAGGTGGGGCAGAATCAGATATGTATCAGATATAGGAGTTTCTGATACTTTTTGGCTTCCATAGAATGAGGTGGGTCCTTGTCTTATCCTATGACTCATAAAATGGAGAAATCTTCAAAATTTGGAAGGGACATTTGATACTGGGGATCAGAACCACTAGCTGTTTCAAACCTTACTATTTCTGGAGTATTGCGGTATGCTTCAAATTTGTTTTCCTTTTTTCTTAAAGTAGAAGGAAGAGAGAAAGGGAAGGTTGAATTATGGAGAAAGGAGCCCCCAAATTAGATAACTAGCCACAACACCCAGTGCCAGCCCTTTGGCCAAACAACACCTTACCACACAATTATTTCAATTCAATCACCTTAACTGAGAACAAGAAAGCCATTCCTTTGATCAGTTAATTTCCAAATATTGGACTACTAACATTTTTGTACTCTGATCAGAACAGCAAATTTCACAGATTGAGACAAATATGGCAAGTTTTTGAGAAAGTTGCTTAGAATTTTATGTGCCAAACAAGTCTTAGGAAATGCAGCATTGGCATTAACACGGTTGACCCTTGAACAACAGGAATTTGAGCTGCACAGGTCCACTTATACATGTATTTTTTTCAATAGTGAATACCATAGTACTACACAATCTGAGGTTGGTTGGGCCAGCAGATGTGGAGGGCCCGCGGATTTTCAACTGTATGAAGGATTGGCCCCCCCAACCCCTGAATTGTTCAAGCGTAAACTGTAGGTAAAATCTCCTCAAATTAATTTTAATGTTAGAACAAGCCTAATATTTCTCGTACATTTATCTATTTTTTTCTTTATCTTCCGTCATTTTTGTTTGATTTAAGGCAATATTTACGTGGTGTGAGTGTGTACAACTCTACTGCCAGGGAAGGGCAGGGGAAAGGCATCTGCCAGGGAAGGGTGACACCTTCTGACTGCCACATTATTTCCTCATCAGGGTCATAACAAATGTTCTATTCTCAATTCATGCCTTTCTTTGTCTTCTTTGCGGGGCAGTGGTAGGAAAGCTGCTCTAGCAAACTCCTTAAGCTAAATCTAGATTAAAATGGATGACTCGTTGGTATTACAGGAAGCAGCCTTCACCAATCCTTGTTATTTGGAATCTGCCCTAAGAAAATTGTTTGTGGGAGGTCTCAATGTGTGGGAGCTTCTAGCACCTCAAAAAATCACTTCCAGAACTTTATTTAGGCACCATCTTTCACCTGGTATTTATCTAAAACTGTTCCCTTCAGGAAAAGCAAGTCATTAAGAAGAAGATGGGAGTGGGAGGCACATACAGAGAACCATATGTGGGATGCATGTGTTTGGCATTCCTTTTGAACCAGGAGGAGCCAGAAACTCTAGCAAGCCTTACTTGTTTTTGATAGTTCTGTGTCTAAAATGTCATTAATTTATTCATTCATTCACTTTTATTTATTATAGAATGCCTGCCATGGCTTAGTCACTGTGTTAATTACTAAAAATACAAATAACAACAATAATCATCAGGTCATCCAGTTTTTCTCACATGAAACATCCACAGTGAGAGACAATAGTTTTTAAAGGTAATGTTATTATGTTTACATAATACTATGTAAATGTTATTCTTAACATTCACATAGTAGAATGATCTTATTTTACATTTTTCAAACACTATTTCAACACTTTCCATGTTGACTAATAAATCATATAAATTTGAGGTGAGGAAAAAGAAATCAGAATTCTTTTCTCTCATTCTTCCACAACCTCCATCAACCCTAAAACCAATATCTTCTAATCTTTGTTTGCTTCACAATAGTAAGAAGAGAAGCAAAGGCAGGCAAGATGAAAGGGGAAGCAGAAGAGTCTTCCAAGAGGAATTTTCACGTGATGAGAGCAAGAACAAAAATACATTTGCCAAAGAAGATTAGCAATAGCACTCTCATTTCTATTTGGCCTCCAGTGAAGGAAGGCCATACTTAACATTACATAATTTTGGTAAACCTTTTGTGTTAGCTTAATAGGATTCAGTCTTTAATGAATGCTGCTCAAAATCTTGTAGAGATCTCTTTTCCCTCTGGCTTTCCTAAATATTGAACCCATTGCAAATGCCAGAGTTAATGCATGATTGCTGTTAGAGATTGAGGAACACATCCAAGTCTTCTCCAGTTGATTGAAAGAAGTAGATGGCTTCCACCTATGTGTTTTGAGGATAACTATACTCTTTGGTTAGTGATAATTCCTCTTCCTACTTGTTTTAATTTCTCATTTTGAAATAGTGAACCTCAGGTTGGCCTTGTAGAACTCATAGTGGAACAGAGTACACATAAATATTTACTTTTGTGCTATGCTATGGGCTCAGTGTTGGTGAGATTTTGGCAAGGTAGCTCTTGCTTATGAAGCCAATGAAAGACTTATGGAACATGTGCAAGAGCAAAGTCATGGGCTGAGTTCACTTTTGTCTTTCATACGAAATTTCCCTTTGGACTCTGAGAAGCTCAGGAAACTTGGGTTTATGGAGTTGGGTTACTGTGTGGAACTCAATTCCTCCTTGGAGTTTGTAGAAAAATTAAAAATTTGCCTCTGTGTAGAGAAAGCCATGTACCAAAATAAATCCATTTGGAAGCTTGATGCTACGTAGTTCCCTTTGGTTGCAAAAGATTTAAATCTGTGGCACCCTATTGTTTGTTCTCCTGTTTGGCATATCTTTTCCCTATTATGTCTGGTTTCTTAGATACATAATAACATGAGATAAAAATGATCCCTCCCAATCTGATTTTAATGAATAGAAAGGCACCTGCTTTGCATGTGTTTGTGTGGTGGTAAGGGGTGGGTATAAATTCTTTACTATGACTGTGGTCTCCAGTTACATCACATTTAACAAATAAAAACAATCTGCATCCTTGGCTCCTCCTGTTGGATGGCTGAGCAGATTCAATGGTGTTACACATTCAAAATTAACTGATCACAGTAAGTTGTTGTTGTAAATTTTTAAAATTGAGTGATGGGGAGAAGTTTTGGAAAAGAGTTTTGAACTTGAACTAAGGCTTGATTATTCTTGAAAGTTTTTACTTCCTACTCCAGACAGTTGTATATTTTGATAAGATTTGAAAATGACCTTGATTTCTGTGTAAAATACAATATAATTTTAACATCATTTTCTATTTTGCAATTGTTCTGTGAATTTTTGTGAATTCTATTGTCTTTATTTTGAAAAAAGCTGAAGTGAAAGGGTAAACCTCTGGTTAAAGAATACATGATTAATACCAACTCAGATGTTCTAAGATAACAAATCTTGATTCTTTCCCCTACAAGTTACTTTGAATCACTTAATTTATTGATATTGATGCTATATATTTTATATTTTTAAAGGGAAGGTTGAAAATGCTCTATTTATAAATATGTCTCCAAGTGAACCAAGTCTGGGGAGATTTACTTTTAAAATCTTGGACAGGTGTATCTGACCTAAACTCAGCTAATTTCTATTTCTTATTGAATGTTATATTTAGGGTTGTTAGTGGTATTTGTTTGAATTTATAATCTAATAAAGGATCGGTTTTACCTTCCCTAAGTAATTCAACTTACCTCTGTCTTTATGTGCTTCCTGTCACCAGCAGCTGAGTTTTCACAAACGTAGATAGATATTTTAAATCGTGTGATTTACAAATTTTGTAAAAAAGGAAAATATTTCTCATAAATCCTATAATAGTCATGAACTCAAATCTAAATGATGAGTTAATCATTTATGTATTACTGTTTATCAATATCATTCATTTTATAATAAAAATATTTGATAGAAATTCATGTAGGGCTAAGTTTTGTGGATTACACAAACACAGGTTTATATTTAAGAGTCCAGGCAGGAATATAATTGGGTGGATCTGAAACAGAATAATTGTGTGTCTACTTCCTTTTACTTGTTTTAAAATTAGCTTATATTAAGTTGTATAAAAGCCTACAGTCTAAGTTGGAAAATAGGATGTATGATATAAAAATAGTTGTGGTTTGTTTTTCCAAACATATAGCATGATGATGAAATTTTAGTTTAATATGAATATGATTATTTTATAGATAGATTTCTAGAGTTAACTTCTTTGGTTTAAAGGAAAGTATATTATCAGGGAAATATGTGGAAATGACTGTAGATTCAGCTGCATATATTAAGATATGTGCTAGGATCAGAGCAAATTGCTTTTCATAGTATTTGTCTTACTGTCTCAATAACCCAGTGAAGATGATAGCACTGTTCTACAAATAATAAAACTGAGGCATGGTGAGGTCAAATCTCTCAAATGTTTTCCACTTCTCCATAGAAGCAAGTAGAGTGGTTGGAGGTAGGAAAATCCAAGTAGTGTTAAAAGGACCAGTACTTGATCAAAAAGATAAACACTAAGAGGTAATAGAAAGCTGATAACCCTCCATTAGGGTTTCAATTAGTCTCAGTGAGAACTACCCATTCTCACTTCTGGTTGATTTTGGGACTCTTTGAAGAATCAGTAACTGTTTTGGATTCTCTTGATCCAGAGAAGCCTTCCAGAGTTCCTGGCCATAATCCCTGAAGTCCTTTTCTTGTTCTGGCCTAGAACACTGGACTAGGGATCTGCATCCCAGAGTGGGGAGGTCAAAGTCGTATTTCAAGTAGTGTTTGTGGATATATGACCTGCTGAGTGGGGACGTGTGAACCCAGATATCCAGGGCAGGTATCTGAATGGCTTGGAAACTTTTATGTGCTTTTTTTGACATAGCTTTTCCTCCCCATGCATGTGCGTACAGTGTCTGGCCCTTGCTTGCTTCTCTATCCTTCCAATTTACTGTTTGTTGGTTTCTCTTTGGGAAGTTGAATTTACTTGAATTCTGAGGAAAACCAACAATAATTTCCTGGCTGCTGTTGCCTGATAAATACTGTAGTTTTTGAGCTTTCACTTCACTGCATATTTCTGGGACAGTCTGCAAAAAGGACTCCTTTCTATGTTGCCATATATATATCTTTTAAATTAATTAATTTTTGGCTGCGTTGGGTCTTCATTGCTGCTTGCGGGCTTTCTCTAGTTGCAGTGAGCAGGGGCTACTCTTCGTTGCAGTGTGCGGGCTTCTCACTGTGGTGGCTTCTCTTGTTGTGGAGCATGGGCTCTGGGCAGGCGGGCTCAGTAGTTGTGGCTCGCGGGCTCCAGAGCACAGGCTCAGTAGTTGTGGTGCATGGGTTTAGATGCTCTGCGGCATATGGGATCTTCCTGGACCAGGGCTAGAACCCGTGTCCCCTGCATTGGCAGGTGGATTCTTAACCACTGTGCCACCAGGGAAGTCCTAAGTTGCCATATTAAGAGAGCTGCCTACATTCTTTTGCCATAGGAAAGAATCACCAGAATGGGTTAGGCGAAACTTCCTTCAAAATAAACCCAGTGTTGGTACTTTAAAAGATCCAATGGGGGTTCAACAATATACATAGCTTCAGTGAATTTTATACAAGGCAACGATTTCTGACTTTTATTATTGGTTCCTCTTTGCTATGTCGTCACTGTGCCAGATAAGAGGAGATGTGAACTCATCACACAAAATTCAGCCAGAATTCCTGACAGTGTAATGTGTATTTTTGTTTTTAACATATATGGCTTTTATGTGTAATCTGTATTACATGATCACTGAGAGGGAAAGCCCCATATATGGGGAAAAAAAAAAAAGTGCCATGTTTATCCTAGAAAAGGGAAGATAAGAAACTGTAATTCACTGAAATACTTATTAGGAAGCTGAGTACTGTGTGAAATGCTTACACAGATTTTTCTCTTTAAATCTTTATTTAAAAACCATAAACACATATTTACTATCTCCATTTTATAGATTAAAAAAATAAAACCTACAGAGGTTAAATATCTTTTCAAATCCCCATTTACATAGTGAATGAATAAATGTACCAGAAAATGAACCTAATTCTCTTTGTGGAAAAATTCATGATTTTCCCACTTAATTATACTACTGCTTTCTTATATCATTTATTCAAGAATACATATTCATTATTCTATGCCAGACACTATGCGGAATTGTAAGGATAGAGAAATGTTCAGTTATATATTTTTGAATGATAGATGACAATTAAAAATTAATATAAACTATTATGACTGAAGGGAGGAGAGATCTTTTCTCATATAATAATACTCTGTCCAAATATAAGAATTTTACTATGCATTAAAACTTAATTGATAGTAATGATTTGTGATGGATCACAAACGCTTCTCGCTGCACTCTTGTGGGCTAAGAGTATTTGATGCAGACTGCAATATAAGTAAGGATCTAGTTCATGTTAGAGATATTCATTTTCCAGACTATAATTATTTAAAATTAGAACTTCTGGGAGAGTTTTATTCAAACTTGCTGCAAACAGGTTTGCATTCTGGTTAGGCAGAGAAACCCCATTCTTAATGGAGAGAGGGGTTGGGAAGTAGAACTCTAGGTGCTAGCTCCACACCAGTGGTTCTCATCTTTGAGCATGTCTCAGAATCCTACAGAGGGGTTGTTAAGACACAGATTTCTGGGCCCAACTCCTGAGATTTCTGATTCAATAAGTCTAGAGTGGGGCCTGAGAATTTACATTTCTAACAAGCTCCTGGGTGATACTGATGCCACTGCCCTGAGGACATACTTTGAGAACTACTGCTGTACATGAAAATATTGTCTTATTTTTTTCATACAGAATGGGCCAAAAAAAAAAAAAAAGGAATATTTGATATATTCCATGGGTCAGCTTATTCTGGAAACCATCAATTATTGCCTTGGCCTCACCTAAGAGAGCTGGTGATCTGTCAGCATAGGAATGAGGAACTAGAGGACCCACAAGATGAATATCGATTATCTGTACAAAATTATTTTTAAATTAATTAGTTGAATTTTTAAATTTAATTTAGAGTTTGTTCATTTTTGTGTTGACTAAAATAAAAGTAAACTGTAGAGGTCCTTGTTACATGAGAAAATGTAGAGAGTTAAATAAAAGTTATCCCTGTATTTTTTCATCACTTCTGAGTGATAGCTGATTGCATTAAAAATACTTTGAGGAAAGCAGGTGTCTTTGGGGTGATTTGGCGTGCATCTGTTGTGCAAAGGACATCTCATTTATCTTAAACAAAAGTGAACTCCAGAAAGAGAGAGACCTCTTCGTGTTGTAGAGGAGCAAATTGTGTTTTCTTGTACCTGGCATTTAATCCAACCATCAAGCCCAATGGGCATGGGTTTCTCTAACTTGAGTGAAGTGATAACTAAACATTTCATCTTCAGACTTGAGTGTTTTGGTGTAACATAAAATGCACTCAGCCGAGACTCTAATCTATAGCATTCTGGTTTTTTTCCCCTTGATTTATGTTTAGTACTTTGTTAGAAGGTTCCCTTTTCATCTGATTCCACATGGATGCAATGTTTCCTGTCTCACAGCCAAAGTCAACCTTTTAAGGCCTACAGGGGTGTTGCAGGCATATAAGTTAACAAAGCAGAGAGAAGGCTGGAATCCAGGACCACCTGGATTGCCAGCAGCAGCTCTAGAACCACACAGGTTGGTCAGGGCCCAGAAGGTCAAATGAGGAGTACAAGGAGAAGAGCCTGCAACACCCGAGAGCAGCAAAGCTTGTGGAAGTAGCATTCCTTTAATGAAAGGCAAAAGGAGACTCAGTGTAATCAGTGTAGGTTAAACAGACCTGGAATATATTAGTCATGGATCTTTAAAAACAAAAAAATGGAGTGATTACACTACTTGGAAAAGATATTTCTGCAACTTCTAAAGCTTGGCGGCCTTAGGAGGTAAAGGGGCTAGTTCTTAAGACCAGAAATTTTATGCAAGTTTTTCTAAAAATTGTTACCTGTGCTAAGTGAGACTGGGATATTAAAACAGTGTTACGGGAGAGAGAGCCATGTATGAATCGGATTCAATCAAGTGGCCCTCTGGGTTTCTGTAATCATTTTCCTCTTATCGTTATGAAAGTTTATTGATAAAAAGCTAAATTATAAAAACGCTTCTGGCTTTTTGATTATGCTTATTAGATCTTTCCAACGTATCCAAAATTTCCAATGTGTGCTATGTATAATAGTTTATAAACAAAGTCTGTTATTGTTGATAAAGAATGAGACAGCAGATGCGTTCGATAAACAATTTAAACACTTTTGAGAAGAGAAAAGAACTTTCTGCAACAATAAAAATTAACAGCAACCAAGGAACAAAATTTTTGGATTCAATGGAAGTTGTGTGTAATTCATAAATTGTTTTGAGTCTACGTAATTTCCCCTAAAGAGTCACTTAATATTAAAAGAGAGATAATGCCTTCTCCTAATTTGTGTCACCACCCCTTCCCTACCCCAATCAAGAATCTTGGGATCAAAAAAGGAAAAAAAGAAAACTGGAATGTTTACTAAAATACAGTCCAAGAATTTGTAGGGTTTTACCAAAGGCAATGAAACTGTCAGCATGGTTCCTTATAAGTTTATTATGTATCTATGTACTGGCATGTGTTGTACATTTGTTGGAAAAAGTTCTCTAATATTCACTTTCAGGGTTCATTTGCTGTAAACAATGACCAGATGAAAAGTCAAAGTTTCATTAGCTGAACTGGACTTCTTGTTGGTCATCAGGTGTCAAGACTTTGCTCTTGACACCTTTAAGACTTTGCTCCCTCAACTGGTCATACAATTAGTGTTTTAAAAATTTCCAGACCATATGTATTTGTTTTTTCGTTTCCTCAAAGTCTTAAACTCCTTTTTAAGATGTCAGAATTTATGCTTAAGAATAAAGGATGTAACAGAATATAAGTGATTTTATTTTTTGAGCACTGCCAGGCTTAATCTACATTCCCTGCTCTGAGTTTCACTTTCTCTACCAGTCCAGTAGTCACTGAGGGAGTTGATATCTTCCCCAGAGATAACAGTTATAATGACAGTGGTCTTTAAACTCTGAATATTTATCAGTTTAAATATATCTTACTCTAGGCAAAAGTGGCAAGTAGGGGCTGTTCTTCCAGCAATCTTTTCTCCCCTCAGATATATTTATACTACTTTATCACCAACTATTCCTTTTTTGTCTTCTAGGCTCATTACCTGGGTTTGATCTCCCTGGCCTAATACACTTAATAGACCAGGTCTTAGTTTTCATTTGGCCAAGTCTGTTGGCTTCATGCTGTTCTGTTCCCCTGTGTTGTTCCTTCTTGGCCTAGCCCTTCTCCTGGGACATGTGGGTATCTAGGGTGCCATTCTCTTTTATTAATGTGCTACAGAGAGAAGGCTGGAGGATAGACACACTCTTAGTGTGTTCTCTGTAAAATATAAACTCTAGGAGAATAGGCTCCATAATATTAAAAAAATCACTCTCAGTGGAGAGAGAGCAAAGTATAACATGTTGTAGTTGTCCAAAAATATTAAATAAAATATCCTACTTGCTTGAGATAATGCAACTTACCTTTATATCTAGTTCAGATGGCTATTTCAGTCTATTCAGACAGGATGGGGAGTGCTATGGAAGTGGCTTTCAGGTGGGATGAGGAGTAAATCAGACTGCCTAGCATCTTTTCCAAAGTATTTTAACTGTAGCCTGCTGATGATACCTAGAAATTATGCTGAGTTAGTGACTTTTTTTGGATTAAGGCACCCAATTCCTGTTCTTAGGAAGTCAAAAACTATGCTATGTTAACAAACACTAGAAGCAAAGCAAAAGAGAACATGTGAGATGCTATAGGTACGGGTAGTAGAGGGATCTCATCTAAGGGTCACGAAGGCCTCCTGGTGAAGACATGTCCAGACTGAGACCTGAAACATGAGCAGAAATTAACCAAGGGACTCAAAGAAGCCCTGTACTCGTGAATCATAGAGGTCAAGGGGGCATGCAGTTTGAGATGAAGCTGAAGAGTCCAAGAGACACCATGGATCTGAAGAGTCCAAGAGACAACATGGGATCTTAAAAGCCTTGTGCAGGAGTCTATTTATCCTAAGGGAAATGGGGGAACAATTAAACTTCCAGCAGGGCTGTGGCATGATTAGATTTGCCTTTTTAAAAGCTATAGAATAGAGACAAGCCAATACATTGGTGCTGGCAGTCATAAACACTTTAATGCCAGTTAACAATTCTCTTCTATTAATATATACGTTGAATTACTAAGAGGTAGCAACTACTGGGCATTGAGTGAAACTTACCTGAATGGTTGACTATGGGCTGACAGGGAACATCACAAGATATAAGATACATGGAAAGGAGAAGACATAGAATGATGTATTTGGAAGGAAAGAAAGAAGACCAAAGAAGATGCTTTCACATGCATGTGAAAATTTATTTCTCACATTCCATTTTGCAAAAAAGAAAACTGAAATTCAGAGCAGTTGAGAGGTTAATTTGCCCAAGAGCATACAGCAAGTGGCAGAGTTGGAATTTTATTTTTTATTATTTTTTTACCATCTTTATTGGAGTATAATTGCTTTACAATGGTGTGTTAGTTTCTGCTTTATAACAAAGTGAATCAGTTATACATATACATATATCCCCATATCTCTTGCGTCTCCCACCCTCCCTATCCTACCCCTCTAGCTGGTCACAAAGCACCGAGCTGATCTCCCTGTGCTATGCGGCTGCTTCCCACTAGCTATCTATTTTACATTTGGTAATGTATATATGTCCATGCTATAGAGTTGGAATTTTAACTCAGATTCCTCTATTGTATGTTCAACTCTCTTTCCAATAGAAAAAAATCTTCTAACAGAGCATCTTGTTCTTAAGGAAGGAAATGTGTTAAAGTGAGTGGAGGTATACTTTAGTACGTCCTAAAGTATGATAGATGATAGAATTTACTTTTTATCATAATTCTGCCAATGACTAATCCTCAGTGAATGACAGGTATCCAAAATCAAATGCTTCCATCCTAATGGGAAATCATGATATTCTCCAGTGGTTAGATGTTTGTATGATTTTCAAGCTAGGAAATACTTAACATTTCAGTGTTTTCCCCTTCCAGGGATCTTCCTATATAATACTAATGTACACTGTCAGCTGCTGAAACACATCCAAATTTTCTTTCTGTATTCAGCAAGGCTTTGTTTCTGAATTTATTTAAAAGCTTGATTAGTCATTCATTATTTTGTTATTCATTTCACAAATATTTATTGAGTCTAATAAGTTCCAGGCACTGTTCAAAGTGCTGGAAAGTAGGAGTGAACAAAAAGAAAATTTTCTTTGCTCTCATTTGTCTAGTGAATATATATGTGATATATATATGTGTGTGTGTGTGTTTCTAACACATCTTTGCCAAACAATAGCAACCTTCAAATTGATTCAGACTTTCCACTTTTAAATTTCAAGGGTCTGCGTCCACCCTCCATTATTTGTCTCCAACTCCAGTTCTAGAATGTTGAGATTGGTAAACGAGTATATGCTATCAATGCATTTGGAATTGTAAATATTTTGATTCTTCCTTCATAGACTTTATTATTCCAAAGAGAAAAGTGAAGCTCTTTTTATTGATCAAGCACGCTATGGCCCTCTACACATATTTACCCTCTTGCTCTTCTTTGTGCAGTATTGTTCCCATACCCTTATTCTTTTTAAGCAGCATTGGAGATATTTTCCTGTCCTATTTTTGTCTTTTTTATATGTGTTACTGACTCTGCATTTGTGGCATCGGTGATAAGGAATTCAAGCCAAATCTTGGAATTTGATGAAACATCTACTTTCTAAACCTCCTGAGTTCATTTTCAGGGAGCCAATATAATAATCTCAAATACCTGTGATTTAGATCAGAGGTTAAATATTCTTAAAGTATACTTATTATAGCCAAGATACTTTCAGTTAACCAAGATTGTGCTAGCTTGTAATGGTTTCAACCATTCTCTCACACCTAATTATCCACAGTGTGACATTTACCTCATTGTTATCAATTAGTCCATCAAACACCTATATTACATCCAGAAAAGAATGTTCAGATGTTGAGATAATGTTGAATTGACGTATTTTATAGTACCTGACTCCAGCTACCTAAACAATTTATTTTGGGGGGATCGGATTATGGTTTTTGTAGAAATAGGAGGCAACAAACAGAAATGATCCCTTGCCTTGTATTCATCGGTCAGTCACGTTTGTGATAGAGTGGTTTCTTCAAGTGCTAGTAAGCAAGGAGGGGATCACACAGATAACTAATGACTAGATTTCAGGCTGTAGGGAAAGTTCTAGATTGCTTGCTCCCATCGCTTCCATTGGTTGCCGATTGCTGCATTGATTGACATAACAAATGGGCAGGGAAGTCAGAAAGATTACCAGAGAATATTTTGGAAGAATGATACTTCCTTGCTTTCTACTTTTGCAGAAAAATTGTGCTAATATTTTGTTGGACTGGGAATTGAGGCCATATTCCTGATTACAGATTAAGCAAGGAAGTATCATCCAAGGCATTTAGAATGGCACCTATGTGGAAAGCAGAGCTTACAGACCCCTATATGGTGACCTGCGTTGCACATGATAATCTTGGCGAGTCTGCATCACGGTTTTATATAAGGGTAAGAAAACGTGTTTTATTTTTTTTCTTATTTCATTTCCCAAATTGAGCATTATCAACATTTTTATTTTTGATTTGCCTGTAGCAACACATTGGCCATGTATCCCTGAGGAATGCATGTCCTTGTACCAAGGTCTTTTTCCTGATATTAGAGAGTTCAATACATTTTACATGGAGTTGAGATTTTTTATTCCAGGGACACATTGTTTTAAATATATAGTTACAGAAGTTTATCTGCTTGTTTTCTAAAGATTTATGAAGTTTCCTAAAATTAATTTACAGAGTTCCCCTTCTACATACCGGGGGAAGGAGGAAGGGAAAGAATGAACATAACATTTTAAGAATGGAAACTTTCAGAGATGATCAAGATTTATTCCCATGAAGACTGACAATTGAACCTTTCATTAAGACTTGAGAGAGGGAGTGGTGGCATTTAAAGCAAATTCAGCTTCCATGCCACTCTCTGGTAGCAAAATCCATAAGATCTCATGTAGAATACTGTGGCTGAATTGATGCGCCTGTCAGGGTGGGTCCTTTCTACTTCCACCACTCTTAATGAGCCTGGATCTCAGAGACAACGCTGCTAGGAAGGGCATAGCACTTTTGTGGTCTAGCACCTGTTCAGAGATGGGAAAGATCCTATGGCTGAGGCAGCTGTCCCAGAAGTAGGATCCCCTGGAAAACTTCTAGGGGACTACATCTAACTGATAAGCTTGGATTGTCTACATTTACTAGTACGGTCAATGGCCAGTGAAAAGGTTGCCAAGGGGACTGAAGCTTGGTCAATGAAAGTCTCTTTGAGGAGATTACTTAGGGTTTGTTTTCATAGAAGTGGGCAGTAAAAATTCGCTAAAACCCTGTTGACATTGTAAGGATATTTGTGTGATTCTTTACCTAGTGTTTACATATTTAAACTATCCTCTTCAGTTTCGGAATTAGCTGAGGTCAGTGCTCTTAGGTGTTTTTTTTTTTTTTTTTTAATATTTTAAGTAGGGAAATCTAGCAAATCTTATTACTGTCACATTGTATATACCTCTGTTCATTAAAATTTTCATGAATATTTCCATGTAGTTATATTTATGGAATGTTGCCAGTTGCATATTCCCCTTTTTTGGCACTCACAGAAACATTTGAATTAAGGGACAAGAGTTCAAGGCAAAACAACTCTGCTGGGAATTGAATTATCATAAAAGCTATAGTATACATATGTTAAACCTAAGTGCGACACTGCAGAAATATTGAGATTTCCTGGGTAAGGGCAGACTGAAAAACAATTCATCCCCTGGCAATTGCTGATCCTATATATCTTTTTCCACATAGACAGGAGAATCCTGGAGTTTCCCTTGTTTCTATATTTAGCTTGTTAGTTTACCCAGGACTCAAGAACAGGTGGTGAGTCTTGGAAAAGGTCAAGAAATCTCTCAGTCTCATCTTGGTTGAGTTGGTCTCTCTCCTTTATGCCACTGTTGTTCCTCCTTTTCTTGTAGCTAGATCTGGCTTATCTCTTGGAAACCATACATAGTTCATACAGTGGCCATGGCTTGATTAGCCTACTCTTAATAGGCTAATTTCGAAGCACAAAATCCTCTTCTATGGGATAGGAATTTTAATTACTAGAATGTCATTGTGGTCTTTATTATTATTGTTTTATTTTGTGTATGTAACCTAAAATAAGTGAAGTAATCATTCTGATATGGTTGCCTCAAACTCCAAGAAAGTTGTATTTTCTTTAAGAGGGATGGGCAAACTGGAGTGGGCACAGAGGATACCAGCGAAGATGGGCAGAGAACATGGCATCTTCTTTTGAGAACAGTTGAGGGAACAGGATGCAACTAGATGTTCACTTGCATTTATTTGAATGGTTTTCATGGAGAGATGCAACAAAAAGGTGACAAAGTGTGATTTGAATGCACATACAGAAGATATTTCTATTGGTTTGAATTGTTGAAGAATGGAAAAGATTGTCTTGAGAGAATGGCCTTAAATGAGTGGACACCTTCATTCATGCACATGCTGGGAAGCTGGCTGACCACTTGGCCAGATGCTACCAGTGAAATTGGTACATCCATTTGAGGTGGGGGGGACTAGATTACATCAAAGGTCCCTTCCAACTCTGAGATTGTATGGGATGATGATTCTGATGCTAGTAACTGAAACAAGGTATTAAGGGACCTGAAATATTTATTTTGTGAATGCTTAAAAGGTGCTCAGATGAACAGAACATCTAAGGCATTCATGAGTACCTGTCTGGAGCAAAATATTAGACAAACGGATCTTAAGGTTTCCTTGAAGAATATGATTGTGTCCTCTACTTAAAGGTGATTCTTTGGGTCAATATTTGTAAAATAAAAAGTTAGTCTTCAGACAGTACTTTTCACTCATGGTCATGAACAGCTTTCTTTTTGTCTAATGATGCTAGCTCATTCCTGTAGAGTTATGAGTCTTGCATTGCAGTCAACAGGATCATGAAATAAGCTCTTCCATATTTAGAAACTTCACACTACAGATTCACCTGTTCCTTCTTACCTAAACTACAGTAGTTCTATGGCTTGCAGTTGTGGTCTCTATTGCTAATTCATTCCTAAGAGAGATTGGTTGCCCATATATGTTTAATAGCCCTCATGATCTTTCTGTACTCTATGTTGACTTCTAAGAATTATACAGTTCTCTCCAATTAAAAAAAATTTTTTTCTGGTAGCCATTCAAGCTAACTGTATTTTCTTAATTTCCAGATAAATTAAATATAATAAGTTCTTTTCATTTTTTGTAGGCATCTATATATTTTTAGGTAATTGGTATCTCCTTGCATTCTTTGTGAAACAAGATGTATTCTCCTTATGGTGTCCCAATGGAAAAATTAAAGCCAAATATTTAGGCAGTTGAAATACTCCCTCTAGTTTAGTTGTGACATTAAAAAATGCACATATATGAAAAAAATAAAAGTGCCTTGTAATAAAATGAATTCTCCATCTCTGTGCAAATGGCACTAGAGGAAACAACCCGACACAATCTATTTTCTTTGCTTACTGGTTTGTGAGCAGTTACAGTACCTTTGGAGAATTTCTTTTTTCTCTTTTCTCTTGATGTTTTACACTGTAACCATTTTTAATTTGCTAGATGTAGATCACATTTTGCATGGTTTTCAGTGGTCTTTTCAACCATTGGGAAGACTTCCTCAGTGATTGTACATTTTATTCAATTGTTTTCTTGATTATGTCGTCCTCTCCATTCTTCACGGGGAATTCCTATTAAATGGATGATGTTTAGACTTAGAGATCGCTGTAATCTCTCTCATATTTTCTATCTCTTGCTCTTTTAATGATATATTCTGGGAAAATCTATGTATGTGTAATAAGTACATATATGTGTATTAATGTTTAGAAATGAGAGAGGGAATCACAGCAATATGTTAGCAATAATTTGGAGTTATGGGAATGAAGAGGGACTTCAAATTTTACTCTATATTGTTTTATTTGAAATTGAAAAATAATGCATTTATGAATTGTCTATAACAAAAATTAGAAATATTTTAAAATATATACCAAAGAAACTAAGGAAAAAATTCAAACCTACTGATTTTGTTGTTAAGATTATTTCTGATCTTATGTTTTTTTACTTAATATGACCATTTATGAAAAAGGTGCCTTAAAGTCTAATACAATGTATCTCTAATGTACTTGCTTTAAATAATTTAATGATATTTTGTTTGGATATATGTTTATAACATATTTTCTTGGTATATTACATGCCCAGTGCTTAAAATGGTGTCTAGTATATATTAGGTGTCAATATATTTTTTACTGAATGTATGAGTAAATGGGTGAGATATCCAGAAATTTTCTATTTCTAAATCTTAAAATACATTGGGTTTCTTTTGTATTCTCTTTTATTTGGAGATTTGTTTAGAAGATTTTGACACGAGGTAAAAATATGGGCCTAGGTACTCTGAAGGGTGTGGGTTCAACTGTTCCATAGTCCCTTCGTTAACAACTTTGCCAGCGCAAAACTTTGTAGCCTAATCTTACTCCTAGTTCTCATTGCCACTGATCTTGGCATCTTGGTCTGCTCATATGAGAATACTCATATTTACCTGTCTTCAGCTTTTCCATCAATCTTATTTCATCTGCTTTATATTTTCCAAAAATTTCTCCATATTCTTGACTGTTGGTGGCATCCTTCTTGAGTGAACTCTATCAGTTGACTTGAATCAGAAATCCTGTTGAATCCTTTTGATCTGTACATTTAGGTTTTCCTTCACGTTAGGTGAAGCTTTTTTCTATTATCTTTGAATATTTTCTTCTATATGTTCTATTCAAGAAGAAAACTATCTGCATATTTCAACTCTACTGAGTATTTTCCATATAGATTATTTATTCTCACTTTATTTTTTTGTTCTTTTCTCTGCAATTTGAGTTTTTTCTCAAGTCTTTGGCACTGAATCTGACACCCATTCACTTTTCTCTTGTATTTTTTCTGCTATTTTCTAAAGGTTTAAAATTTTGCTCTTGCTTTACTCTTTCACTTAAATCTTTAATTATTACATTTTAGTTTGTATTATGTTATTTCTCATCTCTTATCTAGTTTTAAGAGTACAGTGCTGTTGTGATCTAAAATTTTCCTCTCTTTCTGGGGGCAAAGATACTTCAATGTATGACCAGATCTAACTTTTGCATGCTATCTGCCTTTCTTTATTTGATTGTAGATTTTTGTTTTTGCATGTCCTATAGTTTTTTGGGGTTTTTTTTTTTCTGCTTTGTTATGAGGAAAGCCTTTATGGGCTTGCTACTTTCCCCAGAATCATGTACTGAGTTTTCATTGGCTCCCTGGACTATTCCTGTGGGTTAGGGCCAACTTTGTGGATATATGACCAGTGCCGTAGTCTCATGTTCAGGAGAGTCTAAGATTTAATTCTCTACAGTTGTCATTTTGAAATTCTTAATAACTTTATGTTTAATTTTGTGTTTTGTATGTGAATAATGAATGCAGTGGAAAATGAAGCATGCATGAAACCTCAGCTCATAGGTCTGGGCCTCCCAATGTTGGTCACCTGCTCCCTCACTCCTTGGCACTCATTCTCCACTTTCCTCACTTTTTCTTCACCTTTGTTCAGTAAACACTGCTGCCCGTTGCCTTTAGTGGGTGCCTGGGCAAGAGCATGAGGGAGGTGAGGGTCAGGCTATGGTCAGGTGGTATACAACATGTGGTCTCTGGGCATGGGGAATGGAAGTGCCTGACCCTTCTCAACATGGCAGTCCCACATTTGGGGAGCCACTGAGCAGGGGTCCTCTTGACCAACTCCAATCTAGATAACTAGTACATCCTCACGTGGAGGTTGCAGTTCCTCAAGATTACTACCATGTGATGGGTTAGGTTGGTAGGCCTTTGTGATGTGGAGATTGACTTGTCCACAATAGCCTGGGGCATAGCATGTTGGTTGGAAAACTGGCAGAGGGAGAAATTCAGCAGTAAATTCATGAGGAGTCATGGGTTTGTGTCCCCTCTGGTGCTGTGAGAGTCTGAGCTAGCTTAGATACTATCCTTGTACTCCAGGAAGCATGATATTAAATAACAAATAAAACACACCATGATACAGTTTGAGAGAACACAAAAGAAGAAATCTTTTACATTTTAGTACCTTTAACGGAGCTTTCTTTCTGGATTTTTGAACACAGCCCCCATTTTTATTTTGTACTGGGCTTTGCAATTTATGTACCTAGCTCTTCAGATCCCTTCTTTTAGAACCTATACCCTAGAGGGCTGGTGGTATAGGTTAAATTTATCATTGTAGTCATTCATCTGCCTAATTTGTGTGGATAACAGGAGTAACTCCAGGGATCTTTGTTTCTGTACAACTGATTCTTTTTGACTGTTGAATCCACAGTAGTGTGGACAAACTCCACTTCGTAAATTCACGGAATTTTACTAAGCAATGACTTAAGGAGACAGCGATGCCTTCATTAAAGATTTGTGATTGCTCTTTTTTGGCGTGAGTTTATCATGATAATATAAACTCCAGTTAGGAAAAGCCCACCACTATCCTGCTTTGGGTGGTGAGAAAAAGTACTTTTTTTCTTGAAGCTACTTTTGTTACTGTTAGTATCAAACGTGTCCATAGGTCTAAGTAGACAGTTTTCTGCCTCATCCATCTTTTCACTGCCCTCTAGACCACACATTTTCAGATTATGGGTAGCTTTTCTGTCCTATAGGAGGAGCCGAAACAGCTCATCAGAAGTTGGGTCAAAGAAATTCAGGGAATTTTGACTCCTTGCTTTCTTTTCCAAATATGCTTTGTGGTTCTGCTGTTATTCACCCAGTCTCTCATCCTTTCTTTCTCTTCTAATTGAGGGAAGTTAATGAACTTTGATACATTTCCCTTCACATATTTTCAATAGCACATTACTCTTGAGAATGTAAATTTGATCAAACTTGAGCCTAGGTATGGAAAAAAAAATCACTCCAAGGTTAAAATATATGGGTGTCATAATTCATTATCCCTTGTGATGTAGTTTTTACTTTTTCTTTCTCAAAATTTTGTTTTGGATTTTCAGTTTCTGTTAGGCAGGTGTTATAAGCCTTAGTTTGTTGCTGTCTTTCCTAGTAGGTTCTAGCTTTCTCAAGTTATGTAACTTTATAAACATTAAGCTAAATGGCTGTGTAACATTCCGATATACCTTAGTATATTTAAGTAATTTATAGTTAGACAATAGTTTGTGGATAATTTGCCATTCCAATTAATGTTGTAATAAACATCTTTGAAAAAAATATATATGTTTATTGCATTCCAGATTATTTTTCAGAATTGGTCCCCAAATAGGAAATATGCTCATTTATGAAGCCCTTGGTGTGTATTTCAGATTGGCTTACTAGAACGGTTAATACCAATTTAGATTTCTATACGCAATCTAAAGTTTGCCTGTCCGATTAGATTTGGATATTATCACTTAGTTGATGAAAAATGGTATCCTGTTTTGATTTGCATTTCTTTGACTACTAGTGAGATAGGAAGTTTGTTCAAACACTTCTCAACCCTCTGTATTTCCTTTTTCAGGCTCTTATTTGAAATGAAAAAAAAAATCTTCAGAGCATAATTGATTTTAGTAAACAGATTGTTAGTGATTTCCATTATAAGTCTTTAATTTGGTGTTAGTGATTTCCATTATGAGTCTTTTATTTGGGTTAAGTTGCACAAATGGAACAAAAGTATCTTAATAAGGATGTCTTTCATGGTTGTCTGCAACAGTTACAGCTTACTAATTCTGTTGAGGGCAAATGGCTGAGACTAGCCAGCTGCCTAAGAGAGAGATTTAACCAAAGATAGACAAGAGAGTGTGTGCAGCTTCATTTGTAACTTCATCCACTTCTGCTACTGTCCTAGAGGTTTTCAGAAATTGTTTAAGGGTTTATATTTCCCTGGAGGGGAGGAATTTACTTTTCATCAAAGGTTCATTTAGTAATTCATATTTCCTTTATGATCTACATACAATGTCAGTTATAGCTTTTACTCAGTGTATCCTTTTTAAGATGGAAATTTAATTAGGTGTGCATTTGTGATTAGATGTTTAAATGACTTAGGAATGTGTATTACCACATGCACCTGATATTTAATCAAAAGTATAAAAGAGGTAGACTTTAGAAACAGTAGTCTTAGTGCTAGCTAAGACTGAACATTACTTATTTTCAGTTGAGCAAAGAAAATTAAACTACTTATACTACGCTGTTATTTGCCCTGGTGATTTAATCCTAAAAATATTTTACAAAAAAATATAAATAGAAGCATATGTTAAGTGTGGGCAATTGGAACCATGTCACATCCTCTAAATAACCATGCATTGATGAATAATAAATCTTTTATGTTTATAATCTCTAAAAATGTAATTATATTTTGCTTAAACCAAGAAACAATTCTTTTGGCAATAGAATTTCTCTTTATTGAATCAAATGAGTTCATGTGCATAAAAGTGTGTTAAAAGCTATAAATTGCTAGACAAATGTTAGTTGTCACCATTACAAATGTTTAATAAGAATTTCCAAAGAGGGAATGAGTGTGACTCAGCAAAACAATTCCTGGGAGGAGTAGATTCAGAAGCTGGAGGGATCCACTTGATATAGGATTTTAAGTACCATACTAGATTAGGGAAAAGAGAGTTTTTCATGGTGAATAATTAAAAAACCTTGTTAAGAGGTTGAGCTAATAAATGACAAAAACTTTATGCAAACAAAAAATCATTTTATGGGCTTCCCTGGTGGCGCAGTGGTTGAGAGTCCGCCTGCCGATGCAGGGGACACGGGTTCGTGCCCCGGTCCGGAAAGATCCCACATGCCACGGAGCGGCTGGGCCCGTGAGCCATGGCCGCTGAGCCTGCGCGTCCGGAGCCTGTGCTCAGCAACGGGAGAGGCCACAACAGTGAGAGGCCCGTGTACCGCAAAAAAAAAAAAAAAAATCATTTTACGCTTGTGTGCTCCTTTATTAAACAAATAATTATTGAGCCTTTCTGTGTTGGACACTGTCCTAGGTAATAAGAAAGATTTCTGCCATTGTTGTACTTGCATTCTGGTGAGGACAGAACATGAACAATAAACATGATTAATAAGTCAGTTGTAATGCAAATTAGAAAGTAAATGCTATGGACAGAATTGAAACTAGAAAAGCTAGAGAGGATTCGGAGCCTATGTGGGGGAAGGGGAGACATTTTCAGTATTAAATAGGCCTTGTTGAGAAGGTAAGTTTTGAGCAAAGACTCAAGAGGTGAGTTAGTAAGAGTGATCTGAGTCAAGAATATTGTAAGCAGAAGGAATAGCTAGAGAGAAGCCTACTGTGGGAGCATGTTAGAAACAGCCTATAAGGAAGTGATCAGAGAACAGTGGAGAAGCAGGTAATTCAGAGAGCCAATGGAGAAGGGGAACAAATCACATAGGGTCTTACCAGCTACCACAACGACTTTGGATTTTATTCTGAGTGAGATTGGGTACCAGTGCAGAGTTTTGAGCAGAGGTGTGACTTGAGCTGAGTTGCATTCTAGCTTCTGTGTTGAGATTATACTGTAGGTGATAAGGTTGCAAATCCAGGCAATAAACGACAGAGGCTTGGATCGTGGTGAATGTGGTAAATAGTGGCCAGATTCTGAATATGTTCTGTAGAACCAACGAGACTTGCCAGCTTGTAGCATAGGATGGGTGAGGAGTGTTTTCAGGTTGCTGGACAGTTCTTTGGAACCTATGCTGCTAATTTTGTTCTTGGTGTTGAGGCCTCCTGGCATCCTCTTTGGTTTGATGAGTCTTTGTGCCTGGTCATCCTCAGTTTCAAAGACTCATACTTGTCTGCTTGGTACCGATGCACCTTCCTTCTGTACTGCTTTCCAGATTTCGGATGTCCAGATCCATTATTTGAATCCTTACATAGATCCAGCCCTCCATCATGCCCATTATTTGCCCTGATTCCTGTTCATGTTTCAGCCATTTTGGCCCGAGATCCTTATCCTGGAATCTGTTATTAGCTGCTACCTATGGTACAAGTGCTAACTATAGTTGCAATTATTACTAATTTATCAATTAAGCCACAATGAAGGGTTATTCAGGCTTTTTTAAAAAAGGGAATTTAGATTTTATGAATCCTTAGCCAAACAAGAACCTATGTTGGCATCACTTTAAACTGAATAAATTGTCCTTGCAGAATATATATATTCAAGAAGGTTTTCGATATTTATGACATCTTTTCTCTGATATAGGACTAAAATGTCCGCTTGGCTATGGAAATGATAATGAGTTAAAAACCTTAAATCAAAAGCATTTTGAAATTCAGTTGTTGTAATTTAGTGGATAATTGAGATATATAACAGTTACAAGTGAAATAAAATTAATAAGCTATTTATGAAAAATAGCTTTTGTGTAACAATGTCTTGTTACCATGAGGCAGAAGTTTTGGGTTTGCTCCATGCACACAGTTTACTGGTACAGTCTCATCTGAACTCCATTTGACCTCATCTTACTTGAAATGGACTGTATAGGAAAGAAGCAAAATACTTGCAAATAAACATCTCCTAAAATGCATTTTAACCTTGGATCTGGAAATCTATAAAAGAATACTTTTTTTCAGTACATTGATAACATGGAGAGAATTCCTTACAGCTGAAAATTATGGTATTTAAAGGTTTCAAGATGTCTTTCCAGGTTTTGAGTTGGCAGTGAGCCAGTGACTGTATGGCTATATTTTAAAAGACCATCTTGCCTCCATTTCTCTGGGTTTTCTAATTTTTCACAGCTTCCTCCCAGAAAATATTTAATACTTTCTTTAAAGTTGGTTCACTTTTCTATCTCTCTAGATTTAAACTTTCCCTCAAAAAAAAATCTTCAAGAAATACATAAAAGATATAACAAAATCCCTGCAAATCCTAGAGAACCTGACCATCCTTAAATGTATAAGCACCATGTTTCGGCTTGCTTCCTTATAAAACTTAAATAAATGTTTACGTAAGAATCTTAGTGTGGTATCATTATTTTCACATCAACTTCTAAACTGGTTTGTAACAAATATATTTTTTGTGTGTGTGTGGCTTGCTAAGCAATCTTAGTGGTTTAAAGCATCTGAGTTACATGTAATTTAAATACTTTTGAATTCTCCTTCCATAAACCATTGATTGACCACATAATGGGGGACTTCCAAACCCCATTCTTTTGGCCAGTGCTCCATATCCTATTGTATGAACTGAAATGTGGCATATCCTCTCCAGTAGAGGATTTCACTGCGTAGCCACAGGAAGGACTCAATGTAAAACTTTGAGAATTTTATCAAGGATTTGTAACATTTCACAAAATTGCTCTTTTCATTGTTTGAATAATGCTCTTCCAGAATCGCTGATTTTTTAAAATTTTACTGTCAGCCCTTGGAAAAGAAAAAAAAAATACTTGATTTTTTGTTTCTTAGACTGCCCACGAATTTTAATGACTGTGGAAGAACTTGCCTCCTATGATCATTGGCAAATGAAATCTGTTTTAGAGGATATGTGTATGAACCTGCCTGCGGACCATTTATATGAAAGTTAATAAAGTCTATTAACTGGCCTTATGGCCTTAAACAGAATCAAAAGTTACTGAAGAAGTTTAAAAATAAGGAAAAGTGGAATGGTAAGAAGAACCAATACTATCAGGTGCTTTGGAAATAGAGGTCATCCTAATATACAGGAAAATTTAGATACAAAATAAAGAGAATGTAAATCCAAGAAACCTAGTACTTGTGTGTTGTGTTGGATTTAGTTTATATTTGCAGATAGTTATCACACTCCTATCACACTCATTATGTTAACGACCTAAGGGCTGGACTTGATGTCTTCTTGTTTTCACATGATTTCTTCCTTTGCTTATGAAAGCCCTCTCTCCTCATATATGCTAATTCATGCCCTCTTTTAATTTTGGCTTAAGTTTTTCATTTTGACAAAATCTCCGCAAGCTATTAACTTCTGTAACAGCACATGCTTTTTTAATGTGGCATAGCTCTGCATTTGTTGACCTATCCTCTTTAGTTATTGCATGTTTGTATAATTTAGCTGGTAGATCAAGTTCACTGGGGGCAGAAAGTATTTTTTTTCTATTCCTTTTATATAACCCAGTTAAATAACGTCCCCATAGTAGGAATATTCACCTGTGGTGTTTTGTTAGATAATTCAACCAGGCATATTATTTCTCAGTGGAATACTGTTGGCACTTTGGATATGATAGATCTTTGTTTTGTGGGACTTTGACCCCCGTACTGCCATACTGCAAGATTTGTAACATCCTTGGCTTCAATACTCAATGCCAGTAATCCCTGAAGTCATTTGACAATGCATGATGCCACCTAGGGAGTTGTTACTGCCCCAGTAGAAATTCAGTTCCTTCTGATATATTTAGAACAGTTTGGAATTGTTTATTGATTGCTTTATTTGTCCATGTGCCACACTAAAATGAAAGTTCAAGAGCACAAGTACTGGTTCTTTCTCGGTCATCCATTGTATCCCCAGGTTTAGCACACTGCCTGGCACATTGTAAGGTGCTCAATAATTTACAGAATAAATGTGTGCCCAAGCCATGCCATACCTATGAATCTTTGTAAACTATTTTTTTTGGCAGCAGATAATTGTAGCAACAATTTAATAAATAGTCTGTTGATAGGCTGAGTTAAAACAGCATCCCCTAGTTCCGAATAGAGATTAGTTTATGTATTGACAGAATGTGGCTTTCATTAAATTTTACCACTAAACTTACTAGGAAAACTTGGAAAAGTCAGGTTCTTTTTATACCTGGTTTCCCTTACTATGTAATAAGATAATTAGTAACACTTGCCTTTTACTTGTGATAGTGACTCTTAGGCCAACAGTAATAACTTTTGTCAAGACATCAGAAAGAGAAGCATTGTGTATGTAATAAAGAAAATCTTAGATAGTCAGTACCATTTAACAATGTTCAGTTTTGCCATCTTTTGCTTTTGGAACAAGGGAGACATCCATGTCATCTTCAATGGTTCAACCGAGTTGAGTTCCCAGCTAGTTAAGGCTGGAGCTTACAGAGGAAAGATTATAAGCAGAATGTCTTAGGATCACCAACCAAGTATAGTTGATGGTTATCAATCTTGCACATGTTATAGTTGGCCCTGATTTTTTTCTTTGTAATCAGTTTCTCCAATACCTAGAATCTATGCTGAGGAGTTAAATCAACATTATCCTTTGTCTTTATCACTTCTGTCACTTTGAAGCATAAGAAAGTTTTGTCCTATGGGTACTTTTCAAAGATTTATTCAAATATAAATCTTTCTTTTGATAATTTTCTGAAGCAGGACTCAAAAACTTGCCCAAGGTCAGAATTCATTCAAGATGCTTTGGTCTCTTTTCAAGCATTAGTTTAATTTCCACCAGTTGTGCAGATTCTAGGAGTAGTAGCTGTTTGAGTTTCGTGGTGGCTTGGCAGTGTTATTTTCAGTGTTTTATTGGGCATACTATTTTGCTGAAGGCTTAACAGGCTCATTTTCAGATTCTTAATCAAGAACAAGTTTAATGATTGAAAGTAAATATCTCCCAGATTAGAGGGCTTTAAAAAATTTATCAGCATTCCAAAATTTAACAAAAGGCTCTCTGATAATCTAATTAAAATTCTACTTTTTTTTTTTTAACATCTTTGTTGGAGTATAATTGCTTTAAATGGTGTGTTAGTTTCTGCTGGATAACAAAGTGATTCAGCTATACATATACATATATCCCCATAGCCCCTCCCTCTTGCGGCTCCCTCCCACCCTCCCTATCCCACCCTTCTAGGTGGTCACAAATCACCAAGCTGATCTCCCTGTGCTATGTGGCTGCTTCCCACTAGCTAGCTATTTTACAATTGGTAGTGTGTATATGTCCATGCCGCTCTCTTATTTCATCCCAACTTACCCTTCCCCCTCCCCATGTTCTCAAGTCCATTCTCTATGTCTGCATCTTTATTCCTATCCTGCCCATAGGTTCTTCAGAACCTTTATTTATTTTTTTTTAGATTCCATATATATGTGTTAGCATACGGTATTTGTTTTCCTCTTTCTGACTTACTTCACTCTGTATGACAGACTCTAGGTCCATCCACCTCACTACAAATAACTCAATTTCGTTTCTTTTTACGGCTGAATAATATTGCATTGTATATATGTGCCACATCTTTATCCATTCATCTGTCGATGGACACTTAGGTTGCTTCCATGTCCTGGCTATTGTAAGTAGAGCTGCAATGAACATTGTGGTACATGACTCTTTTTGAATTATGGTTTTCTCAGGGTATATGCCCAGTAGTGGGATTGCTGGGTCCTATGGTAGTTCTATTTTTAGTGTTTTAAGGAACCTTCATACTGTTCTCCATAGTGGCTGTATCCATTTACATTCCCACCAACAATGCAAGAAGGTTCCCTTTTCTCCACTCCCTCTCCCGCATTTATTGTTTGTAGATTTTTTGATGATGGCCATTCTGACCTGTGTGAGGTGATACCTCAGTGTAGTTTTGATTTGCATTTCTCTAATGATTAGTGATGTTGAGCATTCTTTCATGTGTTTGTTGGCAGTCTGTATATCTTCTTTGGAGAAATGTCTATTTAGGTCTTCTGCCTATTTTTTGATTGGGTTGTTTGTTTTTTTGATATTGAGTTGCATGAGCTGCTTATAAATTTTGGAAGGTAATCCTTTGTCAGTTGTTTCATTTGCGAATATTTTCTCCCATTCTGAGGCTTGTCTTTTCATCTTGTTTATGGTTTCCTTTGCTGTGCAAAAGCTTTTAAGTTGCATTAGGTCCCATTTGTTTATTTTTGTTCTTATTTCCATTTCTCTAGGCAGTGGGTCAAGAAGGATCTTGCTGTGATTTATGTCAGAGTGTTCTACCTATGTTTTTCTCTAAGAGTTTTATAGTGTCTGGCCTTAAATTTAGCTCTTTAATCCATTTTGAGTTTATTCTTGTATATGATGTTAAGAAGTGTTCTAATTTCATTCTTTTACATGTAGCTGTCCAGTTTTCCCAGCACCACTTATTGAAGAGTCTGTCTTTTCTCCATTTGTATATTCTTGCCTCCTTTATCAAAAATAAGGTGACCATATGTGTGTGGATTTATCTCTGGGCTTTCTATCCTGTTCCATTGATCTATATTTCTGTTTTTTTGCCAGTACCATACTGTCTTGATTACTGTAGCTTTGTAGTATAGTCTGAAGTCTGGGAAGCCTGGGAAGCCTGATTCCTCCAGCTCCGTTTTTCTTTCTCAAGATTGTTTTGGCTATTCGGGGTCGTTTGGGTTTCCATACAAATTGTGAAATTTTTTATTCTAGTTCTGTGAAAAATGCCATTGGTAGTTTGATAGTGATTGCATTGAATATGTAGATTGTTTTGGGTAGTAGAGTCATTTTCACAATGTTGATTCTTCCAATCCAAGAACATGGTATATCTCTCCATCTATTTGTATCATCTTTAATTTCTTTCATCAGTGTCTTATAATTTTCTGCATACAGGTCTTTTGTCTCCTTAGGTAGGTTTATTCCTAGGTATTTTATTCTTTTTGTTGCAGTGGTTAATGGGAGTGTTTCCTTGATATTCAGATTTTTCATCATTAGTGTATAGGAATGCAAGAGATTTCTGTGCATTAATTTGTTATCCTGGTACTTTACCAAATTCATTGATTAGCTCTAGTAGTTTTCTGGTAGCATCTTTAGGATTCTGTATGTATAGTATCATGTCATCTGCAAACAATGACAGGTTTACTTCTTCTTTTCTGATTTGGATTGCTTTTATTTCTTTTTCTTCTCTGATTGCTGTGGCTAAAACTTCTAAAACTATGTTGAATAAAAGTGGTGAGCGTGGACAACCTTGTCTTGTTCCTGATCTTAGAGGAAATGGTTTCAGTTTTTAATCATTGAGAATGATGTTGGCTGTGGGTTTGTCATATATGGCCTTTATTATGTTAAGGTAAGTTCCCTCTATTCTTATTGATTTTTAAAGGGAGATTATATTAGTTTTTTCTAGTCATTAAGGGGCTATTTCTGTCATTCTGAAGTAGAGAGTCCATTGGTTGTGTAATATACCTCTGTGTGCAGAAGAGACAAAACCGTTTTCATCAGCAAATCAGAATCAGCTACTTTACATCATAGTTAAAGGCGTTTCAGTTTCTGTTAGATTTGCACCTAAAATGATAATTAAGTTTAGGAACCCATATTGTAAAGGAATTTGGTTTAGCTTAGAACTGTGGAATTTTAATGGATAATTAAACACATACAAAAAACCACATACTGTTCATGGGAGTTTTTATATAGGCTGGGGGGCAAAATCATCTTTTCTTAGTTCTGAAAATAATTTGGACTTCTTAAATGACCCTGTTTACCCAAATGTGTACCTTAACCTGTTAGTAACTAACTGTTGTTTCAGAACTGACCTAAATATTGAATTCTAACAATGAGATTTTTATGACATCAACCAACCAGACAGATCTCAGTGATGGTTAAATGCAGACTCCAGAAGTACAATTTGTTAGGCAATCCATGTTATTTATTTTCATTTCTATTGCTCCCCAGAAAGTTTTGTTAGTGTTTTCTTGCCCTTCATACTTTTCCAGGGGACTTGGTGGCAGCATTGAAAGTGAGTTAGGCTGTGAGACAGGCAGCATAAGTCGTGGCAGGAGTTTTGGACCTTGTCTGTGTAGATTTATGTGCTTCCAATTATCAGTGTGTGGGAGTTTTGTCAAAAAACCTGGGCTTGTGGTTCCTTTTGTTCTTCAGTGTCTGTTGTGGTTTAACTTTTAAATGGGATGCAAATGTGACTTATAGTGCATGGCATGATGCAATTAGAGAAGATTGGACTTTACAAGGCAATGCAAACTTGAGCAGGGAAGGACTGCGCGTGAGTAACATGTTCTTGTGGGTGACGAAGGAACAATCCAGCACGGCTTATGGTGAGACTGGAGAGTAAACACGTGAAAGTTTGCTCTGTATAAAGAAGGTGGCATTCTTCCCTGTGGTCTGGGGGAGCAGAACTAATGCCATCTCTTAAACATTTTTAAAGAGCTGTTAAGTAGCATACCCATGCTGTTAAGAAAAAACATATCCAATAACAATTTTTCCCATTGGGCAGAACCGTATGCCCTGAGTCTTATCAGAGACCTAAAGAAGTTCATTTATCAACATTCCAGAAAGCCACATGATTGCAGTATTTGTGCTAGCACTTTTTGATGTCATGTTCCCAAGGACTTTTAAAGTTCTGAGCAAAAGTCCATGTTGTATGATTAACAAATTTTGCAGGCGGAGCATCCTTAAAGAACAGATTCCAATAAATTCAAGTTTGCCAATTCAGAGTTCCTACAGTTACTTAATGACATGAAATCAAATTATCGAAGTATAATTCATTCAGTCACCCATCAAAACTATCTTGAACACTTTCCATAAGCCAGAAAATAAGTACACATCAATGGCAAAAAATGAAAACAATTAGCATATTTTTAATTTATAAAGTGGCAAGGACCTGAAAAGAACTGGGTTTTAGTCTTTGCTCTTACACTCTTGTAAGCCTTGTTTTGACAATGCAGATATGTTGTAACTTCCAGTATTTGAACACACATTCAGCACATTTTAAATAGCTGTTTATTTGAACAGTTTTAAAAAATATGTTTAGGGTAGCAATTTTTAAACTGTAAAGTGAGGAAATTGGATTAGTATTGGCTATTGGGGAAATAGTTGGGTTTCACATCCCACTACTGCCACTTAATCTTTGTGGGAGTTTTGAAAAATTTCTCTAATTTTCTTTGCCCATCTTCAAAGTAGCACTACTTTTCAGGGCTGTTGTACTGATGTTAATGCATGGGAACTGCTTAGAAAAGTGACGGCCACAAAGATGAACCTTACGCCGTTGCTCCTCCCCACTGCTAAGTTAGTCTGGTACTGGATCCCCAGTGACTAAATGCTGCAGTTCCCAACATTCGAAGTCTGGATCTGGAGATTCTAAGAATATTCAAACTGAGAGAGGGCCTTGATCATTTCTCAGGAATGAGAAGGGAGCATTTAATTTTTGGTTCATTGTTAGTCTAAGGACATGGGTCCTGCTCTATTGGATTCAGCATGCAGCAAGCCAGCACCTGTCTGGAGGCTTTCTGTCATTTGGAAACAGCTGGAGCAGACCTAAGGGAAGAGGGAACAAGAATAAGGGAATTGAGGAACAGCAGGGGAAAAACAATTTTCAGAAAAGCGCAAAATCTAACATGGGCAAATCATTTTTGTAGGCACCAAGCGCTAAAGGGTCAAGATATCTGACAGTTGTCCAGGGAGAAGTGAGGCGAGACTGGAACAAATCACTCTGCCATAGTGGCAGGGATGGAGACCATGAGAGTGTGGTGGAGAGGGCATGTCCCTGAGTGAGGAAGAGGAAGTGCCAAAAGAAAACTTCATCTATTTTCACACTTTGTCTCTGGTCCAATCCTTCCTGGAGATTTTTCTCAGTTCTGTTGTTTTTTTCTTTTCCCTTGTTTGGAGAAACGAGGCAGGGGAGGGACAGCTTTAGTGAGCCGATTCTCTGAGGCAAAGAAGGGGCCAGGTTGGGGACTCGGCTGGGTTTTAGGTTACCTGTGCTAGCACCTGTGCTTAGTTCATTGGGCACCCCAGAGATGGATTGGCAGGCAGAGGAGTTGAATGCAAGTGTTACCTGTCCATCTGGCTTCTGCCTCTGGGTCTGCTACTTTACCTTGGTGCAAAAGGCAGCCATTTACCCAACTTCATTAAAATTCTCTCATATCAAGTCCTGGTTGGTTTCAGGAGACTTTCACTAAAGTTTCATATTTGAGGGTAGGAGTGTGGGGTGCATCGTTGAGGTGAGCAGTGTGCATATTTGGGGGGTAGTTCACAAGAAGATATCACAGAGAATTACATGTGATCTCATTGTCTTAGTGAGGGTTCTCCAGGGAAAAGAACCAAGAGGATGTAGATATATGTATAAAAGGAGATTTAGGATGAGGAATTGGTTCATGCAGTTACGGAGGCTGAGAAGTATTATGATCAGCCCTCTGGAAACTGGAAAGCTGGTGGTATACTTCAGTCTGAGTCTGAAGGCCTGAGAACCAGGGGAATCAATGATGTAAATCCTAATCCAAGGACAAGTGAACTGAGGTGAGATGTCCTAGCTCAATCCATGAGGCAGGGAAAGGAACATATTATTCCTTCCTCTACCTTTCATTCTATTCTGGCCCTCAATGGATTGGATGATGCCCAACCACACTGGGGAGGGCAGTCTACCAAGAGCACTGTTCCAAATGCTAATTTCATCCAGAAACACCTAGAAACAATGTTTAATCTGGGCACATGTGGCTCACTTAAATTGATGTATAAAATGAATCACACTCATCTTAATTGGTTTTTTTTCATGTATTTTTCTCCTCTCTCACTTAGAATGTACATTAAACTCCTAGTATCATTACAGTCATTTACCCACCATCTTTTGATATTTTATTGAATTACGTCTACCAAGTAAATACTGAATTTATTGGTTAGTTGTTGAATTGTTTCTACCATATAAATATTTAGTTCTTGAAAAAGTATTTTTTTAATATCTTTATTGGAGTATAATTGCTTTACAATGTTGTGTTAGTTTCTGCTGTACAACAAAGTTAATCAGCTATAAGTATACATATATCCCCATATCCCCTCCCTCTTAAGCCTCCCTCCCATACTCTTTGTCCCACCCCTTTAGGTCATCACAAAGCATCGAGCTGAACTTGTGCTGTACAGCAGCTTCCCACTAGCCATCGATTTTACATTTGGGAGTGTATCTATGTCAGTGCTACTCTCTCATTTCATCCCAGCTTCCCCTTCCCACCCTGCCACCTCCATGTCCTCAAGTCCATTCTCTACATATGCATCTTTATTCCTGCCTTGCCTCTAGGTTCATCAGTACCGTTCTTTTAGATTCCATATATGTGTGTTAGCATACAGTATTTGTTTTTCTCTTTCTGACTTACTTCACACTGTATGACAGACTCTAGGTCCATCCACCTCACTACAAATAACTCAATTTCATTTCTTTTTATGGCTGAGTAATATTCCATTGTATATATGTGCCACATCTTCTTTATCCATTCATCTGTTGATGGACATTTAGGTTGCTTCCTTATCCTGGCAATTGTAAATAGTGCTGCAGTGAACACTGTGGTACATGACTCTTTTTGAATTATGGTTTTCTCCGGGTATGTGCCCAGTAGTGGGATTGCTGGGTGGCAGGGTAGTTCTATTTTTAGTTTTTTAAGGAACCTCCATTCTGTTCTCTACAGTGGCTGTATCAATTTACATTCCCACCAACAGTGCAGAAGGGTTCCTTTTTTTTTTTCCACACCCTCTCCAGCATTTATTGTTTGTAGATTTTTTTTTTTAGATGTTGGGGGTAGGAGTTTATTAATTTATTTTATTTATTTTTGCTGTGTTGGTTCTTCGTTTCTGTGCGAGGGCTTTCTCTAGTTGTGGCAAGCAGGGGCCACTCTTCATCGCGGTGCACGGGCCTCTCACTGTCACGGCCTCTCTTCTTGCGGAGCACAGGCTCCAGACGCACAGGCTCAGTAGATGTGGCTCATGGGCCTAGTTGCTCTGCGGCATGTGGGATCCTCCCAGACCAGGGCTCGAACCCGTGTCCCCTGCATTAGCAGGCAGATTCTCAACCACTGCACCACCAGGGAAGCCCTGTAGATTTTTTGATGATGGCCATTCTCACAGGTGTGAGGTGATACCTCATTGTGGATTTGATTTGCATTTCTCTAATGATTAGTGATACTGAGCATCTTTTCATGTGTTTCTTGGCCATCTGTATGTCTTCTTTGGAGAAATGTCTATTTAGGTCCTCTACCCACTTTCGGATTGGGTTGTTTGTGGTTTTTTTTGATATTGAGCTGCATGAGCTGCTTGTATATTTTGGAGATTAATCCTTTGTTAGTTGTTTCGTTTGCAAATATTTTCTCCCATTCTGAGGGTTATCTTTTCGTCTTGTTTATGGTTTCCTTTGCTGGCTAAAGTTCTTTTAAGTAAAAATTTTTCTAGCCACTTACCTTTACAAAAAGATGGTATATCTTTTAACATACATATCACACAGAACGTATTTCAGATTAGTGACTCTTTGGCCGTAATCATAAGTTAAATTCAACTCCTATAAAATCTACGCTGAGTATAGGATGAATGATAAAAATGATGTAATAGTTGATTTCATGATGGTGTTTTCTTAAATATTCTGTAATTAAATGCTAGTATAAAATGATAGAAATGTTAGTTTATTTAAAAAGAAGATAATAAGTTAGTCTTTTACTGGCTATTATAATGAGATTTTATTTATTGGGGTAACATTGGTTTATAACTTTATACAAGTTTCATGTGTACAACATCATAATTTGACTTCTGTATATACTACTAAAAGTCTAGTTTCCGTTTGTTACCATACAGTTGACCTCTTTTACCCATTTTGCCTTCCCCCTTCCCTCCCTCCTTCCCCTCTGATAACCATTGATGTTTTCTGTATCTGTGTGTTTTTGCTCGTTTCTTCATTTACTTCTTTTATATTCCACATGTGAGTGAAATCATACGATATTTGTTTTTCTCTGTCTGACTTGTTTCACTTAGCATAGTACCCTTAAAATCCATCCATGTTGTAGCAAATGGCAATATTTCATCTTATGGCTGAGTAATATTCCAGTGTTTGTGTGTATATGTGTATACTACATCTTTATCCATTCATCCGTCAGTGGCCACTGAGGTTATTTCCATATCTTGGCTATTGTAAATAATGCTATAATCAATATGGGGATGCTTTTCGAATTAGTGTTGTGTTCTTTGGATACCCAGAGGTGGAATAGCTGGATCATTTGAAAGTTCCATTCTTAATTTTTTGAGGCATCTTCACATTGTTTTCCATAGTGGCTCCACTAATTTACATTCCCACCAAGCGTGTACAGGTGTTCCCTTTTCTCCACATCCTCTTTCACAATTGTTATTTCTTATCTTGTTTGATAAGAGCAATTCTAACAGGTGTGAGGTGACAGCTCATCATGGTTTTGATTTGTATTTCCACGATGATTAGTAATGTTGAGCACCTTTTCATGTACCTGTTAGTCATCTGTAAGTCTTTGGAAAATTATCTATTCAGTTCCTCTGACCATTTTTAATCAGGTTTTTTTTTTGTTGTTGTATTAATTCTTTATATATTTTGGATGTTAACCCCTTATTGGATATGATTTGCAAATATCTTTTCCCATCCAGTAGGTTGTCTTTTTGTTTTGAGTTTCATTTGATGTGCAGAAGAGTTTTAGTTTGACATAGTTCCAATTTGTTTATTTTGCATGTGGCTATCCAGTTTTCCCAATGCCATTTACTGAAGGGACTTTTCATTCTGCATTATATTGTTCTTGACTTTTTTGTTGTAAATTAGTTTTCCATATATGTGTGGGTTTATTTCTGGACTCTCAATTCTGTTCTACTGCTATATGTATGTTTTCTGCCAATACCATGCTATTTTCGTTACTATAGCTCTGTACTATAATTCAAAATCAGAGATTGTGATACCTCCAGCTTTGTTTTTCTCAGGATTGTTTTGGCTATTTGGCGTCTTTTGTGGTTCTATATAAATTTTAGCATTTTTGTTCTATTTCTGTGAAAAATATTGTTGGGATTTTGGTACAAGATTGCAATGAATCTGTAGATTGCTTTAGGTAATGTGGATATTTTAAAAATATTAATTCTTCCAATCCGTGAACACAGAATATCTTTCCATTTCTTTGTTTCTTTAATTTCTTTCAACAGTGTCTTACAGTTTTTAGTGTACATGTTTTTCACTTCCTTTGTTAGATTTATTTCCAGGTATTCTTTTTGTTGCAGTTGTAAATGGGATCATTTTTCTTAGTTTCTCTTTCTGATAGGTCATTGTTAGTGTATAGAAACACAACAGATTTTTGCATATTTATTTTGTACCCTGCGACTTTACTGTATATATTAGTTCCAGTAGTTTTTTTGGTGGAGTCTTTAGAGTTCTTTCTATTTAAAATCATGTTATCTGCAAGAATGGACAGTTTTTCTTCCTTTTCAATTTGAATGCTTTTTCTTTTTCTTACCTAATTTCTCTGGCTAGGACTTCAATGCTATGTTTAATAAGAGTGGTGAGAGTGGTTATCCTTATTTTGTTCCTCATCTTAGAGGGATAGCTTTCAGTTTTTCACCATCGAGTATGATGTTAGCTGAGGGTTTTTTCATATATGGTCTTTTTTTATGTTCAAGTATGTCCCTTCTATACCCATTTTTTTGAGAGTTCTTATCATAAATCGACGTTGAATATTGTCAAATGCTTTGTCCGCATTTATTGAGATGGTCATATAATTTTTATCCTTTGTTAATGCGGTATATCACATTGATTTATGGGTGTTGAACCATCTTTGCATCCTTGGAATGAATCTCGGTTGATTATGGTTTATAATCCTTTTAAAGTATTGTTGAATTCAGTTTGCTGATATTTTGTTGAGGATTTTTGCATTTATGTTCATCAGAGATACTGGCCTATAATTCCTTTTTTTGTTGTTGTTGTTTTGTCCTTGCCTGGTTTTGGTATTAGGATAAACGATGGCATTATAAAATGAGTTCAGCAGAGTTCCCTTATCTTCATTTTTTAGGAAGAATTTGAGAATAGGTATTAATTCTTCTTTGAATATTTGGTAGAACTTACCAGTGAAGCTGTCTGATCCTGGACTGTTGTTTTTTTGACAGGTTTCCATTAATGTTTCAATCTCCTTACTAGTGATCAGTCTATTCAGATTTTCTGTCTTGGAAGGTTGTATGATTCTAAGAATTTATCCATTTCTTCTAGATTGTCCAATTTGTTGGTGTATAGCTATTAATAGTCTCTTATAGTCCTTTGCATTTCTGTTATATCTTACTTCTCCTCTTTCATTTTTTTTTTTTTTTTTTTTTTTTGTGGTACGCGGGCCTCTCACTGCTGTGGCCTCTCCTGCTGCGGAGCACAGGCTCTGGATGCGCAGGTCCAGCGGCCATGGCTTACGGGCCCAGTCGCTCCGTGGCATGTGGGATCTTCCCGGACCAGGGCAAGAACCCGCGTCCCCTGCATCGGCAGGCGGACTGTCAACCACTGTGCCACCAGGGAAGCCCACCTCTTTCATTTTTGATTGTTTTATTTGAGTCTTCTCTCTCTTTTTCTTAGTCTAGGTAAAGGCTTGTCAATTTTGTTAAAATTTTCAAAGAACCAGTTCTTAGTTTTACTTATCTTTTCTATTGTCTTTTTAGGCTCTTTCATTTATTTCTGCTCTGATTTTTATTATTTCCTTCCTTCCTTCTGACTTTGGGTTTTATTCTTCTTTTTCTTGTTCCTTTAGTTGGAAAGTTAGATTGAGGTTTTTCTTGTTTCTTGAGTTGGCCTGTGTAGCTATAAACTTCACTCTTGGTACTACTTTTGCTGCATTCCGTAGGTTTTAGTATGTCATATTTTCATTTTCTTTTGTCTTCAGGTATTTTTGGAGTTCTCCTTTGACTACTTTTTACCCAGTAGTTGTTCAGTAGCATGTTATTTAGTCTTCACATGTCTGTAATTTTTCCAGCTTTCTTGTAGTTGGTTTCTAGTTTTATACCCTTGTGGTTAGAAAAGATGTTTGATATGATTTCAGTCTTAAATTTGAGACTTGTTTTGTGTCCCAAAATATGGTCTATCCTTGAGAATGTTCCACGTACACTTGAAGAATATGTATTCTACTGCTTTTGGATGGAATGTTCTGTAGATATCTATTGAGACTATCTGATCTAATGTTTCATTTAAGGCTCATTTTTGTTGTTGGCTTTCTGTCTGATCTATCTATTGATGTAAGTGGGGTGTTAAAATCCTCTGCTATTATTGTCTTGCTGATGATTTCTCACTTTAGGTCTGTTAAAAAGTGCTTTATGTATTTTGGTGTTCCCATGTTAGGTGCATATATATTAATAAATGCTATGTTGTCTTATTGATGGATTGTTCCCCTTATCATTAAATAATGCCCATCTTTGTCTCTTGTTACCTTTTTGGGGGGTTGAAATCTGTTTTGTCTAATAAGTATGGCTACACCCAATTTCTTTTGGCTGCCATTTGCCTGGAGTATCATCTTACATCCCTTCACTTTGATCCTGTGTTTTCTGTAGAGCTGAGATGAATCTCCTGGTGACAGCATATAGTTGGGTCTTGTTTTTAATCCATCCAGCCACTCTGTCTTTTGACTGGTGAAATCAATACACTTACATTTAGGGTGACTATTGATGTTTGAAGACTTAGTGCTGCCATTTTGTATTTTGTTTTCTGGTCGCTATATCATTTCTTTTTCCTCGTGTTTCTCTCTACCATTTTAGTTTTGTGGTTTTCTATGATTTTTTTTTCTCAGTTTCCTCTTTTGTGTTGCTGCTTTAGATTTTTGTTTTGTTATTATCATGGGCTTTGTATGAAATGTCTCATAGATAAAATAGTCCTTTTTCTGCTGATAGCATCTTTTCTTCATTTGCTTTACAGGTTCTCTTCTTTTCCCCTTCCCCCCTCTATGTTTTTTTTTGTCACCTTGTCTGTTTTTATGTTGTGAGTTTGTTACCGAATTAAAGTAGCTATAGTTATTCATAATGCTCCCCCCCCCTTAAGTTATAATTGTTTGACAATTTATTCTGATATGGAGTTGGAATTTTCTGATTCTGTGTACTTATCGCCCTAGTCAAAGTTTTGTGTACTTTTGTTTTTTCATTTCAGGTAGAAGGGCTCCTTTGAACATTTCTTGTAAGGCAGGTCTAGTGGTGGTAATCTCCTTCAGCTTTGGTTTTCTGAGAAAGCCTTTATTTCTCCTTTATATCTAATGGATAACTTTGCTGGGTATTCTTGGCTGACAGTTTTTATCTTTCAATATTATGAGTATGTCATTCACTCTCTCCTGGCCTATCAAGTTGATGCTGAGAAATCTGCTGATAGCCTAGTGGGGGTACCTTTGTAGGTTACTCTCTTTTTTCCCTAGCTGCCTTTAAAATTCTTTATCACTGAGTTTTGACAGTTTTAAAATAATGGGTCTTGGCGAAGGTTATTTTGCTTTGGGAGGTTTTCCTTTCCTGTAGATTCTTTCTTCTTTTTCACTTCAAGAAGCTCCTTTAACATTTCTTTTAGGGTAGGTTTATTATTGATGAACTCCTTCAGTTTTTGCTTGTCTGAGAAGTGCTTTTATCTCTCCTTCAATTCTAAGTGAATATCTTGCTGTATAGAGCATCCTACGTTTCAGGTTTTTCCCTTTCAACACTTTAAATATACCATACTACTCTCTTCTGGCCTGCAAAGTTTCTAAAGAAAAGATAGCTTTTGGGGGTTCCTTTTTTTTTTTTTCTTTTGCGGTACGCGGGCCTCTCACCGCCGTGGCCTCTCCCGCCGCAGAGCACAGGCCCCGGACGCGCAGGCTCAGCGGCCATGGCTCATGGGCCCAGCCGCTCCGCAGCATGTGAGATCCTTCCAGACCGGGGCACAAACCCGCGTCCCCTGCATCGGCAGGCAGACTCCCAACCACTGCGCCACCAGGGAAGCCCTCCCTTTTTTTTTTGTTTTTGTTTTTGCAGTACGCGGGCCTCTCACTGCCACAGCCCCCTGCCCCACCCTGCCGCGGAGCACAGGCTCCAGACGCGCAGGCCCAGCGGCCATGGCGCAAAGGCCCAGCCGCTCCGCGGCATGTGGGATCCTCCCGGACCGGGGCACGAACCCGCGTCCCCCGCACCGGCAGATGGACTCCCAACCACTGCGCCACCAGGGAAGCCCTAGGGGGTTCCCTTTTATAAGACTTTTTCTCTGGTTGCCTTTAGAATTCTCTTTATTTGTTAACGTTTGCTATTTTAATTAAATGCCTTGGGTTCATCTTGTTTGGGACCATCTGGGCTTCCTGTAGCCGGATATCTGTTTCCTACTTCAGGTTTGGAGAGTTTTCAGCCACAATTTCATAAAATACATTTTTGATCCTCTTCTCTCTTCTCCTTCTCGGACCCTATCTAACGTAAATGTTGATATGCTTAATGTTATTCCAGATATGTCTAAAAGAAGAACTCACTTTGGATTAGAACAAATCTCAAATACTGAAGTCAAAAGCCATTCTTGTAAACAAGGACAGTTTAATTAAATTGAGATCCAATTATATGCTATCTACAGGAGAAACCCTTTAGATTCAAAGATACAAACAGATTAAAAGTAAAAGGAAGGGAAAAAGATTTATCATGCAAACTGTAACCATAAGAAGAGTGCGCTGGCTACCTTAATATCAGACAAAATAGGCTTTAGTGTTAAAAATGTTCTAAAGATGTGGTGGCAGTTCTACACATCTTGAATATACTAAAAAACATTGTACAGTTTACAAATGTATGGATTGTATTTTTACTAGTCGCATATGATCCCTTTAAATGCATTAGGATTATATTGAAAATATTCACCCAAAGCAAAATAATTTAAATATCACCATGAGGCTATAAAGATGGCAACTGTCATCCACAGTCTCACATTTTTATATTCATCAAAACAACCCTATTATTTTACTCTTCTTTCTTCAGGTGAAGAAACTAAGTGATTTTCCTGAGATCAGTTGATAATGAGAGACTTAGGACTAGCATCTTAGAATTTGGACTTGGTTTATTTATATACTTAATTTTGACTTGACTGTCTACTATATGTAAAAAACTCTACTTGGAATTGAGGATTCAGTGGAAAATAAAAACAGAAATGGATCCTGTCTTCTTGGGTATTACAGTCCAGTGGGAATAAGGACAGTATTCTAATAACCACAACTGTGGTGAGTGTTATAAAGAGTGGACTGGCAGGGCTGTGATAGAGTGAAAGTAATTTGACAGCAGAGGGAAGTCATAGAAGGCTTTCTTGTGACAATGGCAAGTGAGCTGAGTTCTGATGGAAGATCAGGCGCAGGTAGGGAGGGGTGGAGAGAGTATCTCATGGAGTAGCATAGCAGCAGATCTGTGGTTGGAGAGAGCAGAGTACACTTGACAAATAAAAAAGAGGCTTGTTTTGCTGGCCCATTGAGCTACCCAATAACTCAGAATGTAAGATTGTTTTTAAAATGCAAAATTTGGTTTCCTTGGATATGAACTTGTTATTATAATTTGTTATTTCTTTGTAAGTATTGCCTTTGGGTTTAAAGCTTTTGAAATAAATAATACTTGAATGATATCATATCTTCTTTGAAATCCCACAGATTTAGTGTGGAATAGTTTTTATGAAAATCTTAGACAATATTTCCATTTGTTATGGAGATTACTATATTATATAAAAAGCATCAATGCAAAATCAGATATCCAAATTGTGAGAAAATTCTAGAGTTAGGCATTTTTATACTGCAAAATGGAGCAGCCCAAATTTTCATTCAATCTTTGATGTTCTTACCAGCATCTTATTTTAATATACATTTTCTTTATCTTTAGCCAGCAAATGTAGAGCAGCTAAAATATGTTAAAGACTCAGTGGTGCATATCTGATTGAATAAGCAATAAACAAAATACAGTGTTTCATTTTCCCTGAAACTGCAGGCCTTATTTTTTGCAAAGACAGATCATGAAGGCAAAAAATAGGTCTATCCTGAGAATTTGATTGTTTAATTTCTTTTTCCTGAATTTCTCTACTATCCTGTATGTTCCTGTCACTTTCTCTACCAAAAGTAGGGTGAGTCTAATGAACAAATTGTGAAAGGACCTCTTCTGCATATTCTATCAATATGGAACTGATTTGAAATGAGGGAAAATATAGAAAGTTTGTAAATGGATTACCTTATGTAGTCCATAAGCAGAAGAAACTAGACCTTTGTCTTTTGACATCTAACATGTAGACCAAGGTAGAAATATCCATGGCAGCATTGATCTATAGACCTATTTGTTGAGTCCACGACATGATTTAGATTTTTTAAATTAGTTTATCAACATTTCAAACTTAGGTGTTACTTATATAAAAGGTTTGTCTTCTCATAAAAATATCAGACAGTTGGGTAGCACTGGGTCCACAATAATAAATTGGAATGGCAATTGTGCCTTTTAAAAAGCAGTGAACTCTCTAGTTTGTCACCATCTCCATCTGGCCGCCTTCATTTATTTACATCACTTGCTAAGCACCTTTAGGCATTTGATTATTTTAGCACCTGTATTACTGTTCTTTGTGTGCAAGAAAGTAGAACTGAACATGTTAAGAACTCTTAAGAGGATGATGTTTTTACTCAACTTGCAAGCTAGCAAATTAGGCTTGCTGCAGTTTTACAAATGCTGGCAGAAGACATGAGACTCTTGGGTCAAAGACAAAGGACTTTATTAATAGCGGTAGCTAGAGTATCAGCATTTTCTTTTACCAATTCTGTGAACCCAAATTTCTACTGGGCGATTTGTGTATGATATTGAATAAAATCTGACCTACATACAGATTCTGTTTTCATGCATTCCAGATCAGGAACAAATTTTTATGGCTGAAAGAAATTTTAGAATTTTGAGTGGTTAGAATGTGGAGGACTAATTGAATGTAGATTTGTTATTAGATTAGTATTTTATTAGGTATATATATCTATGTGAAATTTATATGTATATTTTTATCAAATTAAGGTGATTTAAAATTTTTAAATTTTGAGATAATTTTAGATTAATGGAAGAATTTCAAAAGTAATAGTTTCTGAAACTTTTCACCCAGCTTCCCCTTATGTTAACATCTTATATAATCACAAGACTCTATCAAAGATAAGAAATTAACCATGGTATGATATTATTACATAAACTACAAAATTTATTCAGATTTCACCAGATATTTCATTTATTTTTGTTTTTCTGGTTCAGGATCCAACCCAGCATCTCATATTGCAAATAGTTATCATGTTTCCCTAGTCTCCTCCAATGTATAAGAGTTTCTCAGTCTTTCTTTGTATTTTATGGTCTTGACCCTTGTGAAGAGGATTGGTCACTATATTATAGAACATCTTTTCTTTTTTTCCTCCCCCCCTCCCTCCCTCCGTCCCTTTCTTCCTTCTCTTTTTCTGCTTTTGGTATCAGGGTGATGCTGGCCTTGTAGAATAAGTTTGGACTTATTTGGATTTCTTCCTCTGCAGTTTTTTGGAATAGTTTGAGAAAAAGTATTTAAATAAGTCATCACATAAATATAAATGAGAGGAAGAAACCGCTTGTGATCCAATGACAGATGCTGAAAATGCATTTAATAATCTTTAAGTTAACTAAATTGATTTAATTCCTAATTAAAACTCTTATTAACCTGGAAATAAACTGTTGATGAAATCCTAGATTACATATTTTACTCAATAGTTACTTGCAGATGAATTAATGTTAGTTACAAGTTATTAAATATAAAAATTTAAATCACAAAAGTACCAGAAATATGTAGTGAGATATTTGTATAATTTGGGAAACATGATGTCAAAAGTAGTAACAAAAAAGTTTAAATGATTTTGACTATATGACAATTTAATTCTTTACCACCAAATATAAAGAAACAAAATACAGGTATTATCAAAGTAAGTTAACCACTGCACTGAAAAAAAATGCTTGCAACATATATGGTAAGAATATCCATTAACAAAAAATGATTTCTTACAAACTAATGAACAAAAGATGAATTCAACAGCTGACTAGTAGAAATTTGTGAAAACACATTTAACAGGAATGTAAAAGTGTCCAAATAAGTATGGAAATATGTTCAAATTAATAGAATTTATCTTCAAATTAGAGCCACATTTTTGTCCATCAGGGCATATGAGAAAACATTCATTTCAATGTACAGATTTAGTAACAGTGTAGGGAAGCCACTTTCACGCACTGAAGTGGGAATGTTATTTTGTCTGACACTGAGTATATTTTGACAACTATCAAAACCTCTGAAACAACCTAACAAGTTCATTTCTAATTTTCCCCCAAGCAAACAATTGTACAAGTTTACCAAATTATATAAACAAATACCTGTATTGTAATGTCTTATTTATAATAACAAAAAGGGTGTGTGTATTGCTCTGTGAAACCACTTAAATACATATAGTATGAAGATTAGTAAAATAAACTATGTAAAATACCAAGTAACCATTAAACTATTTATTGATAGAAAGATACACAAGAAGTTAAGTGAAAATATCAGCTTATATCACTATATGCATATGTATGTGTGTGTGTGTGTGTATATATATATATATGTGTGTGTATATATATATATATATATATATATATATATATATAAACTCTAAATTTAAACGTCAAAATGTTGCCAGTAGTTTTCTCTGATGGTAGCATTATGAAAACTTTTGCATTTATTTTGTTGTTTTAAAGTTATTTAAAACAATATTTTTTAAAGTTAATTTTCTTAAGTTTTAGTGGTATGGTTGATTTACAATGTTGTGTTAGTTTCAGGTGTGCAGTAAAGTGAAAGTTATACATATGCAAATATCCAGTTTTTTTTTTAAGATTCTTTTCCCATGTAGGCCATTACAGAATATTGAGTAGAGTTCCTTGTGCTATACAGCAGGTTATTATTATTTATTTATTTATATATAGTAGTGTGTATATGTCAGTCCCAGTCTCCCAATTTATCCCTCCCTCCCCCCAATCCCCTCATAACCGTAAGTTTGTTTTCTACATCCATCACTCTACTTCTGTTTTGTAAATAAGTTCATTTGTATCCCCTCCTTTTTTAGATTCCACATATAAGTGATATCATGTGATATTTGTCTTTCTGTGTCTAACTTACTTCACTCAGGATGACAATCTCTAGGTCCATCCATGTTGCTGCAAATGGCATTATTTTGTTCTTTTTTATGGCTGAGTAATATTCCATTGTATATATGTACTACATCTTTTTTGTCTAGTTCTCTGTTGATGGACATTTAGGTTGTTTCCATGAACTGGCTATTGTAAATAGTGCTGCAATGAACATTGGGGTGCATGTATCTTTTTTTGAATTGTGGTTTTCTCTGGATATATGCCCAGGGGTGGGATTTCTGGGTCATATGGTAGTTCTACTTTTAGTTTTTTAAGGAACCTCCATACTGTTCTCCATAGTGGCCATACCAGTTTACATTCCCACCAACAGTGTAGGAAGGTTCCCTTTTCTCCACAGCCTCTCCAGCATTTATTGTTTGTAGATTTTTGGTGGTGGCCATTCTGACTAGTGTGAGGTGATACCTTATTGTAGTTTTGATTTGCATTTCTCTAATAATTAATGATGTTGAGAATCTTTTCATGTGCTTTTTGGCCATCTGTGTGTCTTCTTTGGAGAAATGTCTATTTAGATCTCTCCCCAAGTTTTGATTGGGTTATTTGTTTTTTTTTGTTTTTGTTTTTTGATATTGAACTGCATGAGTGTTTGTATATTCTAGAGATTAATCCCTTGTTGGTTGCTTCATTTGCAAATATTTTCTTCCATTCTGAGGGTTGTCTTTTTGTTTTGCTTATGGTTTCCTTTGCTGTACAAAAGCTTTTATTTATTTATTTGCGGTATGCGGGCCTCTCACTGTTGTGGCCTCTCCCGTTGCGGAGCACAGGCTCCGGACGCACAGGCTCAGCAGCCATGGCTCACGGGCCCAGCCGCTCCGCAGCATGTGGGATCCTCCCAGACCGGGGCACGAACCCGTGTCCCCTGCATCAGCAGGCGGACTCTCAACCACTGTGCCACCAGGGAAGCCCTACAAAAGCTTTTAAGTTTAATTAGTTACCATTTGTTTTTTTTTGTTTTTATTTTCATTACTCTAGAAGGTGGATAAAAAAGCTCTTGCTGCGATTTATGTCAAAGAGTGTTCTGCCTATGTTTTTCTCTAAGAGTTTTATAGTGTCTGGCCTTACATTTATGTCTTTAATCCACTTTGAGTTTATTTTTGTGTATGGTGTTAGGGAATGTTCTAATTTCATTCTTTTACATGTAGCTGTCCAGTTTTCCCAGCACCACTTACTGACGAGACTGTTTTTTTTCTGTTGTATATTCTTGCCTACTTTGTCATAGATTAGGTTACCATAGGTGTGTGGGTTTATCTCTGGACTTTCTATCCTGTACCCGTGATCTATATTTCTGTTTTTGTGCCAGTGCCATACTGTCTTGATTACTTTAGCTTTGTAGTATAGTCTGAAGTCAGGAAGCCTGATTCCTCCAGGTCCATTCTTCTTTCTCAAGATTGGTTTGGCTATTCAGGGTCTTTTGTGCTTCCATACAAATTGTAAAAATTTTTTTTTCTAATTCTGTGAAAAATGCTATTGGTAATTTGATAGGGATTACATTGATTCTATAGATTGCTTTGGGTAGTATAGTCATTTTCACAATATTGATTCTTCCAATCTAAGAACATGGTATATCTCTCCATCTGTTTGTGTCATCTTTGATTTCTTTCATCAGTATCTTATAGTTTTCTGGGTACAGGTGTTTTGCCTCCTTAGGTAGGTTTATTCCTAGGTATTTTATTCTTTTTGTTGTGATGGTAAATGGGATTGTTTCCTTAATTTCTCTTTCTGATCTTTTGTTGTTTGTCTCCATTTTAAATAATTTTTACTATAGGCATAATTTTAGCATATAATAAAATAACAATATTTAAAAATAATTTTAGTTTCTATCAGCAGTTGACTAAGCCTTCTAGCATGAGAATAATTTTTACACTATTGTTATTTTTATTGTAATGGATATATTTACAGTTGATCTCATTATTTGCTGTGGTCATATTTTATAAAAAGTGTTTGCAAACACTGAATGAATACTCAATCATTGCTCCTAGGAGAAATATGGGAGTAAGTTCTTGTGAGCTTCTGCTCGCAACATTTTCATCAAATAATCAATACATATCATTGTTTTATGTATGTTTCTATATAAAAATACCTAATTTTTTAAAAAACATCTTTATTGGAGTATAATTGCTTTACAATGGTATGTTAGTTTCTGCTTTATAACAAAGTGAGTCAGCTATCCATATACATATATCCGCATATCTCCTCCCTCTTGCGTCTACCTCCCACCCTCCCTATCCCAACTTTGTACTAGGTGGTCACAAAGTACCAAGCTGATCTCCCTGTGCTATGTGGTTGCTTCCCATTAGCTATCTATTTTACATTTGGTAGTGTATATATGTCCATGCCACTCTCTCACTTCGTCCCAGCTTACCTTTCCCCCTCCCCGTGTCCTCAAGTCCATTCTCTACATCTGCGTCTTTATTCCTGTCCTGTCCCTAATTTAATATATATTGTTGTTCCATTAACATTGAACTCCCTGGCTATAGAACTATAACTCATGTCTTTATGAAGCTTATTTAACACACTTATTTTCTCTGTAAGGCATATAAGAGCCTTCTTGTGCTTAGGAGCACCAGACGACACTTCAGCACATGCTTGGAAGGCATTTTAAGAAGCAGTATCAGGGTGTTTTGAGCAGTGCTGCAGCTGGGAGACCTGACACTGACACCAAGACGCTTGAATTAGCTTTAGCAGAAGATAAATGGAGGAACCACAGAACATTAAGGATGATTCGGGAAAACCCAAGACCATGGAGAACTTGCCTTCTCCCTACACTATTTTCCAAGGAGAGTTGCTATGGTGACAGACTATGGAGACTTTATCAAAATCCCAGGCTGTCGGGAGCAAGGTCTGGTCCATGGAGCTCACATGTCATCCTGTCACGTGGATAAGCCCTCTGAGAGAGTAGACTTTGGAGACAAAGTGTGGGTGAAGCTTATTGGCTGAGAGATGAAAAATGATAGCATAAATGTATTCCTCTCCATGAAAGTTGTCAACCAAGGGACTGGGAAGGACCTTGACCCCAACAGTGTCATCACTGAGCAAGAAGAGAGGTGGCCTTCCAGGATTACACTGGGCAGAAGATCACCCTTGAGGCTGTCCTGAACACTACCTGCAAGAAGTGTGGCTGTAAAGGCCACTTTGCAAAGCATTATTTCATGCAACCAGGTGGGACCAAGTACTCTCTGATACCTGATGAGGAAGAGGAGAAGGAAGAGGCAAAGTTAGCACAGTTTGAAAAGCCTGACCCCATGAGAAATTCGTCTAGAAAAAGAAAGAAAAGCAAAAAAAGAAACATATAGACAGAAAGTTATCTGACTGACAGCTCAGACTCTGAGAATGATACAGGCAAGAAGACAAGGCATGCGTCAAAAGACAGCAAGGCAGCAAAGAAGAAGAAAAAGAAGAAGAAGTACAGTGAGGGAGAGTGGAAAGAGTAGAGGGGTTGGTTGAGAGAAGGAACCAGCAGCCTTGTGCCTTGAAGCCCTGGCTCCTGGAAAGACTCAGTCGTTAGAATATGGCCTCCCACCCCATTGACTTCTCTCCCATGGGAGATGGCTTCCCTTCGTGCCACAGGCAGGTTTCAGAGATAGATATCAAAAGCATCTGCCTGAACGAGTTGTTTCCTTATCACTCCTCATCCCTTTGCAAGTGACCCCTGCAGCTCACCCATTCATTCATCCAACTTCCTTCATTCAGCAGGAGTCCTATTACCCTCTCTAGCTGCCACTGCCAGAGCCAGATTCCAATACAGGAGTCCAAGCTAGAGCCACAGGTACTGTTTTGGAGGTGAATCTGGCTCTAGTTGCAGAACAGAGTGATTAGCCCTTCCCTGTTGGCCTGCCCAGATGTTAGGGCTGATTGGTGGGTGATCTCTGCTGCTTCCAACACAGGGACAGAGGGAGAACATGGGAAGAATTGATGCTCACTTTTTCCATTCCCCCTAACATGATTCTACTATGTTAGAAGTGACAGCCAGAAAACATTGATTGCAGTGACTGAGCTTGTGTGTGACGTTCCTCCAGACCACTGAACCAGACAGCTCAAGCCAAGATCATTGCTTTGTTTTCTTTTTACTATAGTGTTAGTCAGTTGGTTCCATTTTAGGTCTCCGCTTAAATTTCTGGCACCAAAAAAAAAAAAAAGTAATATCACTAATAAAAAGGACAAAAATGCAAAGAAGTTGTACTAAATAGACAATGAAAGAGGTATTTGTTTACATTGCACCTAAAACGAGAAGGCAGAGTATTGTCTTGTTGACCTCAGCTGAGAATGTGATGTAGGATGCCTCAAATTTTTCACAGCTCTGTGTATGTCCACAAAGTACTACAAAAGCATCACAGATATTGTTGTTGGGGTTTATAAGTACATTTCAGTGAGTAGGTGAATGTGCAGATATGGGATCCCCAAATAATGAGAATAAACTATACTATGAAAACTCCATGATACATCCTGTTATTCAGGTTTTTCTGGGGGCCTCAACAGCTAAGCAAATTATAATCAGTGCAGTTGTTATCATATTAGTCTTACTTGTTCTAAGAGTCATAATAAGCTATCTTATTTTTGGTATCCTTCTACTGCCCCAGTTACTTTCCTAGGATTCATCGTCTCTATCCTGTTACTATCATCAGCTCTATAGAGAATCATAATTTCTGGAAAAAAAATTCAAGTCTTTGCGATTGAAGCCTGGAAATTATACTAAGCTACACATGCGTACAATTGGAAGACAGTGTTAAGAATGCTTTTGAACCTCGTTTAAATTCTGAAGTAACACAGATTTTCCTTCCGCTGCCCACAGCCTTCAGGATGGGGAAAAGACAAAACAGTCCTTAAAGAAATTTGCTTTGAATGAGTTCCTGCTTTAGTAAGGTTTTTAGACGTTTTTTGAATAAAGCAATGTATATTTGCAAAAGCCTCTAAAGTTAGTTATCCAAGAAAAGTTCCACGTAACACAAAGGGAATAGAACTAGGATGTACTTAAAACAGTTCATCTTCCTAAGGTGGCTCTCAGTTATAATTCCATATTGTGATATATGAAATGGAAATATTTTATTTGGTGAGAATTCATTCTTCTTTGAGGTTAATTATGAGAAGACCCCCAAATATCTCCTTTTCAAAATAATTTTTATTGTTCAATGACTGCACTTAAGTGTAAATTAATTTGAAATACATCCTGCTTCAAGAACCATCAGATTTACTTGGCACATTTTGATCTAGTTTTGTGCCTCTCCATCATTTCTGCATCACAGCATTGAAATATGATCAGGTGTTTGTCTTGAGTTTTTCCATTCTCCTATTCTTTCTCATACATTTGGAGTCATTTTTAGATGTTAGGGTATACTCCAGAAAATGAAAGCTATTTTTACTACAAAACAGATGAATAGACAAACAAACAGCCCTTGCAGAAAATGATATATGTATTATTTATTACACTTAGAATGCCTCCAGGATGAATGTATGTGATTAGCAGAAAAATGTGAAATCCAGTCTTTGCCCTTTATGAAATCACTTTTGGATTTGCTTTAAAAATGTTCTTTATTCTTTAGTCATTAACCATGAATGCCTTAGGAATGAGAAGGTCCTGTTATTCCTTGGACTAAAAGGGCTCTGGGAGATGAGTGATAAATTATGTAGACTACCCAGGACAGTCCATTTTTGAAATGTACTAAAACATGCCCTTGAGGAATGAATAAATTTGTGTCTTGTCTTCAGAACTCGGTGTACTTTTGTATTGGTTTCATATAGCTTTGGGAGGTGGGCAAGCTATCCCTTTTCCAATCTGTAGAAGACATTAGTATCTGATAAATGAGAAGAATAATCAGCATCTTATATAGTCATTCAGGACACTCAAACCTATTATTACTATTGGAAATTAAATGGCTAACCTAAAAAAAAAGGAGTTTTATTTAATGGTATTGTAACTTTTTTAAGCCTACAGGAATGCTTTTATTTAGAGCATTGGTTGTTTGTTCCTTCTTGAGTGCTTGCTCAGATGAGTTGAAAAGGTTTTCCAAAGGACTGGGAACAGATTTTAATATCAGCTTCCAAGTCTTTTCGCGAATCTCTTAACAGGGTTACATACAAAGAATTAGGTATCCCTGGATCTCATTCATAGCCTTGCTTTACCAGCATTTGGGACAGGATCATATGAGATGCTGTCAACACTAGCATGACCAATATATCATTGTGTAATAGGCTTATGACCTTGGTAAGCTTTTCTTGGCAGCCCAACATTTTGAAATATCTGCCAGATTTCAGGTCTGCTGATGCTGCCAAATGTTTTCATTAGGTCACCGTAGAACTCTGGTGCTGTTCTTTGTATTAAGAAGCAGAACTCACATTTGGAATTATATACAGAAAGTTAGAGCTGGAAGTAGCCTTAGAAATTACCTAGTCTGGTCCTCATATTACTGATGAGGAAGCAGAGGTCCAGAGGAAGTGACTTGCCCAAGATGACAAAACATGTTAGTGGCAAAGCCAGCACTTAATAATCTGTTCCCTTGGGCTTCAGTTCCCTCTTATTAATGTCTGTTCCACTGTGTAAAGGTTGTTCAAGTTTGCCAAATAGATGGAAGCAAAAGTGGTGAGCAGGTGGAAATAGGCCAAGTAGTGAGGTATAACTATTCATTATTCTCATTTAGATCATGGATTTAAAATCTTTTTTTTTGTTTTAGTATTTTTTTTTACAAGCCTAGGTTTACTTAAAGTTCACTCTTCAGTAGTTTTTTCTGATTTTGTTGTTGTGGAGGGACAATGTAAATACAAAAATGCACAGATCTTAAGTATATATCTGAAATTTGTATAAATATATACATCCATGCATTCGTCAGCCAAATCAAGATATGAAACATACCCATCACCACAGAAGGTTTCCTGTGGCTCTTTGCAGTCAATCCACATCCTTTACCCCCACCAGAGGCCATCACTATTCTGATAGAAATCATTGCTTGTTTCTAGAATTCACATAAATGAACTCATACAGTATGTACTCTTTTGTTGCTGTTTTTGCTTGACAGAATACTTGGAAATTCTTCAAGTAGCAGTTGTATCAGTAGTTTTTTCCTTTTATTTTCTCCATAATATCCTTTTGTGTAAATTATACCACCATTTGTTTATCCATTCTCCTGCTGATAAACATCTGTGTTGTTTTCATTTTGGGCTTATTATGAATAAAGTTGCTGTGAATATTTTTGTATAAGGCTTATTACTGACATATACATTTTGATCTTGGGAATATACCTAGGAGTGGAATTGCTGAGTCATAAAATAGGTGATGCTTAACTTTCTTAGACACTGCCACACAGTTTTCCAAAGTGGTTGTACCTTTTTAAACTCCCACCAACAATGTATGAATGCTTCTATTGCTCCACATTTTTGCCCCAACTTGATATTGTTAGTCTTAATTTTGGACCTTCTGGTTGGTATGTAGTGAGATCTCACTGTGGTTTTGAGTTGCATTTCCCTCATGACTAATGATGTTGGGTACCTTTTTATATGCTGATTGGCCATTTATTCATTTAGGTTTATCTGTGAATGTCTATTCAAGGTTTTGCCCATTTTGAAAAATTGGGTTTGCCTTTTTTTTTTTTTCTACTTACAGAAGGGTGAGATTTACTGAGTGTGGGTTTGTCTTTTTGTTATTAATTTATAAGAGCTCTTTGACAAGTGTATCTATTATAAATATTTTCATCAGTGTCTAGCTCACCATTTCATTTTATTAATGATAATTTTTGATGAATAGTTTTAAGCTTGGATAAAATGAAATGTATCCTTTCTTCTTTCATGGTTACTATTACTTGTGTTCTAATGTATTTTTCTCTAAGATTTTTTATCTCCTATGTTTTTAAAATAAATTTTACAATATTAGCTCTTACATTAAATGCTTGACTCACTATCTGAATAGAATTCAATATTGCCACTTTCTTCTGAGCCCATGACCAGCAGAGAGAACAAAATGAAAAATTTCAGATACAACTTCATGAATGTATAATGCATTGTAATATATTTGTTCTCTGATATATTGTATATATATCTATGCAGAAAGTCCTCTTTTCCTTACACTTCTTTCAAGTAACTAAGTAACCAGTGAGAAAGGCCTATTATCCTCAGAGGTATGATTTGCTCCTCCCCATATCATATAATGAAAGTGGCAGTCCTTATTCCTGAAGTTCTTAGAGGTCTATAATTTGATATTAAAGCTCATGTGGCCTTTCCTCTGTTCATTTCAAACTTATATTTGAATATGCTACTCTAGCTCATTTATGAAGTCTAATGGCGAGTATTTATTTTTGATAGCCGTACGTGGTGTTTCTCATTCCACATTTGCAAATGTGAATTTAATCTATTATAATTAGGCAAATTTCCCCGCTCTGTATTCAGGAGGGCACAGCAGCAAGAATGGCCTTGTGCTACTGCACAGTTTATCATCACTTCCATCTCTTTTCTGATGTCATCTAACACCTTTCTATTGACTTTATAAAGTGCAAATCAAATTGCACTATTATTTTCTGTGTTCATAATTGAACAACCAAATCTATTCCACTTGGATTACTCTCAAGTCCATGTATGAACTCACTGTGCCCAGACTACATTCTTAGACCTGCCGTCTAAGCACGATAAGTATCCCATGATGCATTCTTCCAAACAAGAAGCAAGCAAACCAATTACTCTTCCTTCTTACATTCCAGAGCCTCTCAACAGGATGATCTTATTGTAACATCTATAACACATCTTTCTCGACTGACATATGCCTTTAGATATGCCTTAGATTTCATTGAAGTCTTTTAAAAGAAGACATGTATGGCTCCAGTGAACCTTTCCCTTTAATTTCTACTCAGCTCACTATATATTGACAGTCATTAATAACATAATTTTCAAATGATGAAAATAAATGCCCATTATATACAACTTAGAATATAAAACAGAAAATTTTAAATAAACATAATCCCACCCACCATTTGGAGACACCCACTGTGACTGTTTGATTGCGATTTCTTTAAATCTTTATTCTATAGGGTATTTACATTTACCTGAGAAAATTAGGAATTGGGTAAAATGAGGAAGAATTCCAGAATGAGGAAATAGAATAAAGCATACAAGAAGAAAAACTTAGGATGTAAATAAAACAATGCCTTTTCAAATTTACTTGGAAATTAGAATGTATAAATGAAAGCAGTAGGTGAGAAATTTTGCCATGTTGTTTGAGGACAGACTAAAGAGGGGTTTGAACAGCAAACAAGTCACTTCAGCCTCTACATGTTAGGGTTTAGGGAACAAAGCCAGTGGAGGGGATCAGCTGGAAGAAGATGAGATAGTCATAGAATGGATTGAAGACATGCAGAGACTGGGGTCAACGAGACAGGAAACAGAACAATTTCAATTTCCAAGCATAGACGTAATAAGGATTTTTGAAGTGGGAGAATGATGGAGGAGGAAAGATACAAGAGTTATTTCAGTTAACTGTTAGGGGAAGGAAATGACGCCAAGTATTTGAATGTGGTTGTCCAGGTAGCAGAAAAAGGAAGTCAGGGAAAAAGAACGTTTAGGGGGAGAATATTTAGTTTAGAAATGTGCTAGAGGAAGTGTTTGGGCTTGGTAGATGTGGCTGCAGTTCCAGTTCATCACTTAAGAGCTGTATGACATTGAGTACATTGTATAACCTCACCAAGTCTTTCTAAATTCACTAATCATATGTTAAAATGATGTTAATAGTACTTGTCTCAAAGAATTCTTCTGAGGATTATGATTTAGAATATATAAAAGTACTTAGTACTTTTGGGTATGAGGTGCAGTGGAATATTAGATAGTTGAGTAGATAGTTTTCTCTGTATTATTGGCATTTTACAAGAGGTCAGAACTGGGGTACAGGCAGTTCAATGAGCTGTTGTTGTCCTATGCTTACATTATTTCACTCTGTTGGGCATTGAATTTTTCCCAACTTTAACTATTGCAGATAAATTAAAGTGAATATCTTTGTATACATAGTATCTTCCTTCTCTTAATTTAACTTCTCATTTTCCTCAGTACTTACTAGAGGGGAAAAAACCCAAATGGCAGAGTATCTGGTCAAATTTATGGGGTTTCATTTCCTGAAAAAATAACATTTGATTTTCTTACACATTCCAGAATTGTGCGTAGGCTCTCACTATACTAGTTAGATGAAAAGCTGAAATCCTAAAGGTTCATCTTCCAACTTTTTCCAGCCTGTGGTTTGTCTTTGGATCAGCAGTAATTGCTGGGACAGCTATAATGGCTTCATTAATTTTTTGTTTGTGTTCTGTGTTCTTTATGCAGTGATGGAAGAAATGCATCTCCTGTGTCAAAATCTAAATGTGCTTGTCTGAACTGAACAACTGCATTTGATATAAACATTCCTGATCGAAAAAGCAAAATGCACTAATGCATTTCCGCATAATCATCAGGGCAACAAAACTGACATTTAGCCGAAACCATTATACCAGTTTCAAAATCAGGAATATTTATATTTAAATTTATTTTTTAAGCTGCATTGTCAACATTTTTTGTATTATCAGATGCCAAAAATTTGCATTTTTCAATACTACATACATATTCACAACTGACTGCTAATCCAAAGAACCAGTTAATTGTGCTTTATTAAATTGTAATTTCTAAAGGATAGTTAACATCTTAGAGATACTTTTTGAAGAATTTGTTCAGTCACTGTTGTATGTGTATTTCAAATTACCTCTGCTTTCAATCTTATGTCCCATATTCTGGTTTTAAGACAAAATTTCTAGTTTATGTCTTTGCAGTTAAATCTGTCAGTGTTCTGACGTATATAAAATACTTCATGAAGGTTGGTGGCATCTTTAGGCTAGGCCATGCCAGTCTACTCTATATTGTTCCACTTTAGTAAATGTGCTGCCAGAGCCTGCTGAGTTGATTTTTAAAACATTTTGATGGCGTGAGCCAAATTTCCTCCTTCTAACTTTCTGTATCTTGTGCTCTGCATGGAGTGGGTTTCAGTTGAGGATGATAATGATGATAGTGGTGAATAATGTCACATTTATTAAAGTAGTATTTTATAAAGCACTCTATGAAAGTACTTTATTAATCTTATCTCCATAAGAACCTTATGATGTTAGTACTATCATCTCTGCATTAGAGTTGAGAAAACAGAATTAAAGGAGTTGAAGAGCTTCCTCAACATCACCTATTCAGTAAGTGGTAGAGCTCAGACTAGAGCAAGCTCTCTGGTTCCAAACCCCTCTGAATAAACAACTCACTTTATTGTTTATCATAATATACTATATTATACATATACTCAATTAACTGAATAGACATCATAAATATTCATGTATCATAAATATAAACATCATAAATATACATACTATATGTATCATAAATATATTAACAGAAAACTAAGTTGTCCTCCAACAATCTACAAAAGATTAAAGCTTCCTATAGAGTTCTGTTGCTTCTAGCAAATATTTTCATGCTCAAAGGCTAAGCAATAACATAACTTTGAGGACTTTTATGACATTCATTGTCAATTTCTCAGTCCATTATAATTGCTTTATATTTGAACAGTGGGTTAATTAAACACACACATATACGTATACATGCCTCACAATGTCTTTTAACCTTGTCTTTGTAAAATTGAGTACACTTTAATTTGAAATTACAATTAACCCTTGAACAACATGGGTTTGAATTGCATGGGTTCACTTATACATGGAATTTTTCAGTAAGTACCTACTACTGTGCTACACAGTCTGCACTTGGTTGAATCCACAGATGCACAGTCATGAATATGGAGGGCTGACTGTAAAGTTATTGGCAGATTTTCAGCTGTTGGGTGGATGGGCACACCTAATCCCTGCATTATTCAAGGATCAACTGTACATATTGTCCAGAATTTAATTAAAATATACAATAGTTACCAAAAATGTGATATTGTTAAAAAATGAGTATTTGGTGTTATTTTCTCAGTGTTTATCTATTGTCTATTTTCAGACCTTACAGTAAAACTCTGTTCAAAATATATCCCTTGGGAACCTTCTAATTGCCTTATTATGTACTCCTTAAACTTAGAACTTTCCTCTAGGTCTGTTAATATTTTCATTGTTCACAGCCTTACAAAATTTTAACTAGGATGTAACTGCTTTGCATATGGCCTAATCATTACAGTGTTCCCACCATAGACTATGGGAATTTAGGATCTGTTAAAGGGTTATTGAAAGAGCCCCTCCTGTTAGAGTATTTACGACCCAGCAGGTTAAACTATGTCCCATTTCTGAGACATCGAAGAAGATTATAGAAATTAATTTTGTTGTAAATCTATGATAGTTTGCAGATGTACTCTTCAATATCTATTTTCTGAATTGAAAGACATGTTATTAGTTATTTTTAAAGATTAACCTTAAGATTAGCAATTAGATATCAAAATTATTCTATAAGTATACTTAAAACATATCATACCTATACATCAGGTTTTGACTGTACTCACTTTTAAAGTCAACAAACACTGCCTCTTGGACATATACACACTACCAAGTGTAAAATAGGTAGCTAGTGGGAAGCAGCCACATAGCACAGGGATATCAGCTCAGTGCTTTGTGACCACTTAGAGGGGTGGGATAGGGAGGTTGGGAGGCAGGGAGACACAAGAGGGAAGAGATATGGGGACATATGTATATGTATAACTGATTCACTTTGTTATAAAGCAGAAACTAACACACCGTTGTAAAGCAATTATATTCCAATAAAGATGTTAAAAAACAAAAAACACTGCCTCAACAGACTAACCCAATTTATATCAGTTTGGGTAAAAATTATGTATTTACATTTGGCAAATTTCTCTAAAATTATTCTGCATAAGTCATATGTTTATATGGATTTCAGCAGATTTTTATTTAAAGTATTTAATATTCCCCAACTCAAAGAGAAAACCCCAAGCCCATTAATATTTTTCAATGTAACTTTTGGGTCTTTTATTTGATCTCTTTTTTGTATCATTGGAATGAATTGTATCAAGTGTTTCTGCTTCTCCAGTCATCTTAGATTTATATAAAAAGGTGCTAGAAGACTTAAATTACAAATTGCAAATCTTTTCATGAACAATTCTTAGTTTTGTGGAGGTGGGTATATAATGGTAGTCTGAAAATTTTGGAGTAAGTTTTAGCTACTTCCCTACCACTTCCTCCCTGGTTTAATTAAAGTAAGTTTTAGGCAAAAATCTGCAACATATACAGAAGTTTATTAAGCTCACAGTTATTAGTAAGCAAGCAAAAAATAGTTTATACACCTTATTCCACAAGCTTGATGAAATTTTGATTTCTGTCCTTTTTGGAGCTCTGCCTACCATCTTGCATGACAGATTATTTGAGGGAGACACAACTGAGTTCTGGCACTGAGAGCAAAAGTGCCCTGATACTGGTATGCTGAGAATAAAAGTTTAAAGGTGATGGCTTTATCTATAAATAATGCACTAACCATATTTCACATTGGAACAAAGATTAACAAAATTTCATTTTTGTAAAAATATAATCAAATTTAAAACTTCATGTAGAATTTGGAGAAAGGAATTTTGAACACATAACCCCAGTAATTTTCTTTAATTCCTCCTAATCCAAGCTTTTGTGATGTCTGTAAATTACATGTAAATGTCTCACCATAGTGTGGTGATATATATATATATATATATATATATATAATATGAGTCTCTCTCTCTATATATGAGTCTATACATAAATATATATTAAATACTATATATTAACTAGTTTAAACTTTAAGCATGAGGCTAAACCTAGAGAGGTCAGTGCTATATCACGTGGTATAGTGAGGCCTTGTGAGCAGGAAAAGCAAATCTATGGTAATAGGTGTTTATTCCATGATCATGAACCACTGAATGTCATCATGTGGTAGGACACTTCTAGGAATAGTGCCATACCAAGGGTTCACATTGGTCTCTGTTGCTGGCAAGTTAGATCAACCTTGGTAAGTGGGAGTCATAGTCACTGGGCACATGCATAGCCTTCAGCTCTACCACTGAATAGCTGGTTCATGTGCTCATTGTATTGGCACTGGGTGGTTGTAGACAAAGGTTGGCCAACGTCAAATGGTCAAGACATTTTGTCTACTAGTATGCAGAGTGTATAGTGCCTCTTCCATGGTGAGTAGTTTCTGGTTGGCATTAATGTATAATACAAAGATCTTTTCCCTTTGTGCCCATTTTTCAGATGTCGGTCCACACGCCAGACCTTCTTACCTCTAATCTTCCAGGCTTTTTGCTTCTAGGTTCCTGACTTGCTGGCCAGGTCACTTGCTGCTGCCCACATGCTTATGTTTATTCTAACCCTACACAGTCTGATAGGGTAGCCACTAGTCCATATATCTAATTGCTATTGAGCTCTTGAAGTGTGATTGTCCAAATTGAGATGTACTGTAAAAACAGAATACAGACCAGATGTAGAAAAGTTATTATGAAAATAAAGCATCTCACTAATTTAAAAATATTGATTATATGTTAAACGATAACATTTTAGATACATTGGGTTAAAGAAATATTTTTTACATGTGGGTATAGAAAATTGAAAACTACATTTGTGGCTCACATTAAATTTTTATTGGACAGCACTGTTTTATGCATTTAAAGGAGATGACCCAAATCTCTGCATATTAGGATTTTTCCCTAGCCACTGTCTTTCAAAACCACTCCTGAGGGACTTCCCTGGTGGTGCATTGGTTAAGAATCTGCCTGCCAATGCAGAGGACACGGGTTTGAGCTCTCTTCTGGAAAGATCCCACATGCCGCGAAGCAACTAAGCCCATGCGCCACAACTACTGATCCTGCACTCTAGAGCCTGCGAGTCACAACTACTGAGCCCGCATGCCACAACTGCTGAAGCCCACATGCCTAGAGCCCATGCTCTGCTACAAGAGAAGCCACCGCAATGAGAAGCCCACGCACCGCAACAAAGAGTGGCCCCCACTCACCGCAACTAGAGAAAGCCCACGCACAGCCAGGAAGACCCAACACAGCCAAAAATAAATAAAAATTAAAAAACAAAAAAACCCACTCCCGAGTGGGACCGTGATGCAGATTCTAATAATTTCTGGTCTTCACCTACTTACCAGACATATCCACCCATAATCCAAGTTTAGTTTTCCTCATGCTCCTTAGGGTGATTTCATAGTAGTCCCCCTTAGTCTATCACTGTGAACTGAGACAAAGGCGTTGATGCAACTGAGATGGGTGACATGGGGTCTGGACTACCCTACTCTTGCAGCGTCCTGCTCATGCTTGGTCCTGGATGTACCATTTCTGTATTATGATGGAATATTCTTGGCCTGCCTGACTTTATGACTTGGTCCATAGGACAGTTCCAGGTGCATGGTCACTTCTGTCCAGGTGTTCTAGCATTCCATCATTACTAGCATCCAGTAGCATGCCAGAGGCTATTTCTCTAATAGTGTGTAACTCTCCACTGCAGATGTCACGGACCTCCTCCAAAACCCCGGGAGCTTACTTTGTCATTCTCTCACTGGGGCTTGCCATAAAATCCACACTAATTTTTTTTTCCATCACTGCTGCCTCCAGCACCACAGTGTCTGCTAGATAGTATTGGTCCAAGTGGCAGTGCTGCTTTCATTGTAGTCAGACTTTGTGCAGAGCTCTTTCCTGCTACAGACCCCACTCAAAGCTAGTGGTCCTCTATGACACCCATATATGGGCTAGAGCAATATTTCTAAGTGTGGACGGTGCTGCCTCCAGGTCTCGTGCTTCCTTCTTCATGGTAGGGAATGGAAGATGAAGCAATTTTTTCTTTTACTTTGGAGGGGATATCATGGCATCCTTAAACAGTGGAGCCCTAAAATATATTGAAATTACAGAGGCCTAAATCTCCACAAAATTTGTCCCTACTATCTGGAATATGTGTATCTCATTAAGGCCTCCAACATGCTAACAACCTCACTGATATAATGGATCAGTATAATCTGTGGGATTGACATGCTGATGGATATCTGTCTATAGGCTCCATATCTCTTTGGATAAAATTATGACAGAGGACAACATAGGCCAAACTGTAAGTAAATAGTCTTGTTAATTACCTACATATGGAAACGATTTCTAATCCCCTTTCTTGATTTAGACAGAAAGAATGCATTCCTGATATCAGTGGCCACATACCATGTGCTGGGACCATATTAATTTGCCCTAGCAACAATATCATGTCTGCTTGGCAGCTGCAATCAGAACTAACTTCTGCTTGGTTGAGCTTGCAGTAGCACAAAATCATTCTCCAGGACCTATCTTGTTTCTGCAGGGTCGACTGGTGAATTAAATGTGAATATTAAATGACTATTACTGTGCATCCTTTAGATATTGAAAGGTGGCATAAATCTTCACCATCTTCCCAGGTTGTGATACTGCTTTTGATTTACTCTTTAAGCTCAAGTATGTGCATGGGCACATTCAAAAGCTTCTACTTGGCCTTATGCATAGTAATGACTCTCATCCCATAAGCTCAGGACCCAGTGCATTTTTTTTTTTTAAGAAGATGTTGGGGCTATGAGTTTACTAATTAATTAATTTATTTTTGCTGTGTTGGGTCTTCGTTTCTGTGCGAGGGCTTTCTCTAGTTGTGGCCAGTGGGGGCCACTCTTCATCGCAGTATGTGGGCCTCTCACTATCGTGGCCTCTTGATGCGGAGCCCAGGCTCCAGACGCACAGGCTCAGTAGTTGTGGCTTACGGGCCTAGTGGCTCCGCGGCATGTGGGATCCTCCCAGACCAGGGCTTGAACCCGTGTCCCCTGCATTAGCAGGCAGATTCTCAATCACTGCACCACCAGGGAAGCCCCCAGTGCATTCTTGTACATCAATCTCAACTATGTATTTGGGGTTTGGAGAAATACCCCTGGGTGGGTCTGTGAACCCCAGTAGACCCACTGAATATCAGACTTTGGCCAGGATCCTATGTATTTCCTAGCTCCCCAAAGCCCCTACTCTACCAGATGCAAAATAATGATATTTTGGGTCTCCAGGTATCAATGTCACCTTGGACCCTGTGCCAAATGTCTTCTAAATGTCAGGGTATTACCTTTCTCAGTGTACAATCGCACAAATAAATGGCTCTAGGTCCCCTTGAAGAACTGGAAAAATCCATTAGTGTTTACTTGCCATGTTTACTTGCTATGACCCTTTCCCTTGGGGATCTGGGGATTGGATCTTTTATCAACGAATCCTGGGTTTGAAAACTAACTCAGGTTCAGAAATGGGGTAAGGAATTAAAAACTTTTATTGGGGCAACTGCTCATTGGCTCTTGGGTTCTTTGGATTATACATACTTAGTTCCTTTAATTATCCATCTAGTTAATTATCCATCTAGTTTGCCCCTAGAATGCTGTATTCTATTAACTCTATTATTTTCTACAGGTGAGGCCCTCTTGGCTGCCACTCAGAGTTGTTGGTCCTTACCATAATTACAACACACTGGTGGCTGGTAGTTGAGCCACTTTACTTGACTGCTGTTGCTTTGGGGTGCTGGTTGCTTCATGGCTATCAGTGATCCCAGTTCTGTGAAAGCCTTCCCTACCATTAGCCCTGGCCTACAGAGAAGAGCCACCACTCAGTTTCTTAGTGATATTGGTGCCTTTCTCACCAGTGCATTCATGTGGCCTTGGTGAATGGTGTGACCTCAGATTTATGGTTCCTCCTGTGGAATGTAATCCTCTGGTGAGTCTTTGGCCTTAAGAAACATGTCCACTCTAGCATGCTAATGTCCTTGATTCTTTTAAACTTGTCTACTGTCTGCCACAGTAATTCTGGCATTTCAACTTTTCCAGCATGGGCCATTGCTTTTTTCAGACTAGGAGACATCCTAGCAGAACATTTGTACCATCCCCTGAGGTTCTTACTATGGTGTTAAATCTTTTAATTGAGGAAACTACCACCATACCAATAAAATGTTCCTTATATAGTCTAATGTTCTGGCCCCCTTAATTTGGCAGGTCACCAAAAACAATTCTCTGGCTTTCATAGTTAATTCTCAATTGTCTGTTTATTCCTCTCAGCTTTTCAAGATCAAGCCTTTAACTTAGTAACAATCATCTTAGTATTCTTGGATTTATCATTTCTTCCATGTATTTCTAACTCCTTCATTTCAGCAACTTGCCACTGAATTCCCCTCCACAGGCAGGTCAACAACAATTGGATGGCCACCTCATGCAAGGGGTCAACAGCATAATTTACTCTTGGGGCTGGAGTTCTCATTATCAAGCAGATACTGAGTGAACTAGTCCGCAAATTCCATTTTACCACCTGCTTTTCTGGATTTCCTCTGGTGCGAACTGTCACAGTTTTGAGTTCTCCTGGAAGCAGACTCTGAGATGGAGTTAGAAATGGAAAAAGTTCCATTAAAATGCAGACTTAAATGATATTTAAAAATAACTTTGGCCAGTTTTGGTTGTTTTACTAGGGAGAGGGTCAAAAGAGCTCCTTACACCATCATTATCAAAGTGGATCTTCCCTAGAATTTATTTGCTGTAATCCCTTTACAAGTACAGCTTATATTTTCCATCTTTCATTGTTCATATATGGTTTATAGATTAAAAAAAAGTGAGAATGAGAAAAAATATTTATCTTTGAACTCAAAAGTTAATGTTCTATATTGACTAAATATCATAACTTAGTATTTGCTCTATGGTACAAATAATTTATCATTTTTAAAATGTGAAAATGTTGAAAGTATTGCATGACTTGGTCCAAAACTTTTCCTTTTAGTGTAGTGGACATGCCTTTGGTGTTGAAAGGCATCAGACAAATAATTGTTTTTCTAGATATTTTCTAAGTTGAGTAAGACTAGTTCTGACCTATATTTCAAAATAAACATTATTTTGCTTTTGACAAAATCCAATTACCACCTTATTTTCTGAAGTTATTCCATGAATTATTAAATATGGTAATATATATGGTAAAGCATTCAGATATCTAAGAGAATTTTGTTATTTAATATTTTTCTTGCATAACTCATTTTTAATTTTTACTGGAAACAGAAAGTTTTGGAAAATAGCAGTAAGAAAATGCCAGTTTTCCTGAAACCGACCCTAGCCCTAAGCATTTACATACATAAAAGTGCCACAGTTTATGAAAATAGAAAATTCAGTCAATTTGCTTGGATTTCATCAAAACACTTTCTCCCCATTGAAGCATTTGAATATTGAAGACACTAATTTTCACTTAAAATGTATTCAATGTACTTTGACTACAACTCACTGGAAAGCCAAAATTTAAACCATATGTTAATGAATAGGAATACAGATCACAGAAAGGATATTGCTCGTAAACTAAAATTCAGTGGCTGTTCTTACTCCTCCTTTGTTTGCTAAATAGGTCTCCTGACTCCAAATATGTTGTAATTACTTAATATATTTTGCTAGATGAAATGATCCAAATGAAAAATATTATGTTTTGAAGATGAAGTGATGATGGTAGTCCTGTAATCCTCATTGTTTCAGAGTTGCTTTGATTGTGTCTGGTCGGAAAATCTTATTGTTTTTAAAAGTGAGAACTATAAAATTACATAATTCTAATTAGCAATGTGAACTGATCAGTTACTGGGGTCATACAACTTTGAACAAGTTACTTAAATTCTCTGAGCTTCAGTTTCCTCATTTATAAAATTGTGAAAATTCTATGTATTTGGCACAATTAAATGTAAGAAAATATATGAAACCTGGCACAATATCTGGCAATTTGTATGAACTCAAAGTTCATGTCTTCTCTCCTTCCAGTTAAGCATGGCAAAATAATCTTGTTTAAAATATCATTCATTTTTTTCACATTAAAACTTCAATAGTTTAGCAGTTGAATGTTAATTTTGGCAGATGCAATTATTTGTGTGTGTTTCTGATTTAATAGCATAATGTGTTATGTTTTTCTAGAGGGTTATGGCAGGTAAGTGAACAAGAAAATCATATGAATGTGTACATTCTGTAAATAAAGGAAGAGTTTGAAAAATATTTGGAGCAGTTGGCATCACTGGCATCTGTTGAGATGGAGACTTTCCTTCAGTTTTAATTTCTTCAGCAGATATTAATTGCATACCTAGTGTGTAGTAAGTCAAAGACCCAGTGGTGAAGAAACTAAACATGGTCCTTGCTCTAATGGAATTTACTGTAATAGTGAGAGAGATATTAACCAAATAGTCAAGAAATTAAATATAAAATTGCAATTGTGAGAAGCACCATTAATGACAGATGACTGGTGCTTTGAGTGCATACAATAGAAGGTTTTGACATAGGAAGGTGAGGAAAGCGAGGAGCTGATGATTGAGCTGATAAATGACAACTCAATAGGACCTATTTACATAAATAGACGTGGAAATGGAATCCTAATAGAACAACACGCATCAAGTCCTCAATGTGAGAGTCCATGCAACACATACATGAGACCTAAAATATACTAGTGTGGCCAAAGTATAGAGAGGAAGGAAAAGATGATGAAACTTTAGAAATAGTCATCCTCCTAGACTATGCTAAGAATGTTTATCCTTATTATAAGTGCAATAGGAAACAATTAAAATAATTGAAGCAAGGGAGCGGGTCAAGCATAAAGTAGATGACAATCAAATTACCATATTCTACAGATCACTCTGGATGGGTAAGAGTAGATTTATGTAAACCACTCAGCTGTCTCTCAGCAGAACAGGAGTGGAGGTGTCAGGGAAGATGAACTAGGTAGATGGCAATGGAGGGAGTGGATGGAATAGAGAAAGTGATGGCAAGGAGAGAGATTTAGAAGGTAAAATCATCAGGCCTTTGGGATATGTAGGGTGAGAAAAAGGAATCAAGGATCACTTTAGGTTTTTGAATGGGATAACATTTCATTTAATGTAGAATTTGTCATCTTTAAGGCTAATATGATATCTTGAATCATGACTTACTCTGTGGAGAAATTAATCATTGTTAGATCATGAGATTTCTGTATTAGTGATACATTTGATTTTTTTTTGGATAAGTATATTAGTATATTTTTCATTCTAAATTACTCATTTCTAGTTCTGTCAGTATTAACCTGTTTAAATTTGGTAGTATCAGATAATTACCAAAGCTATTTTCTTATATTCTGTGAAATTACGGCTGTTTGGAAATGTGCTCAGCAAAACGGAAAGTTGTTTACCTGCACTATGTTCATTAAAAAATTAAACATAATTTAAAAAGCAAAATCTTCATTGATGGCATCTCCTTCTCTGCCTTAATCCTAGAAAATTCACCTTTCTAAAAAAAGGTGCATCTATTGCAAAAAAGTTCGTATTTCTATGTATGGTGGTAATTTTATGATTTTGAGAGATTTTTCAGAACCCAGTCCAAGAGCATTTGCTGTGGTCTCTGTTAAGTCGGTACTATTAGAAGAAAACCTAGAAGGTGGTCTGGTAATGGAATTAAGCAGCAGCATATGCTCCTCTGGAAAGAAAACACTGATAGGAAGAGTTAAAACTTTAATGCAAAGATCTGATTATTGCAAATTCAGCTAATCAGAATGGCTAGGGAATTGGATATCTTGATACTGGCATTTTTTGATTAATTGAGGAAAAAATGTTTTTTTAACTGTTTGATGCTGTACATTTTAATAAGATATAAAAACTTAAACAAACTTAATAAACAGAGCACAATGACCTTGGATTGAAATTTCCTTGATCCTACAGGATCCAGGGTCATTTCTATAAACTTCAGTTATCATTGCATATTTTGATATTATTGTGGATTTGGAAGTCATAAAGACTTGATTCAAACCTACATTGACTTCAGGATATACACTGAAAGTTACGTTAAAAAAAATAAAAAAGATATAAGCTTGTTTTCTTGTCTCTCTGATTTAAATGGGGAAAGCAAAAAATGTGGCTAATTGAAGATTCTGTTAAGTGAGACTTTTTTCTTATTTTCCCAGTTTTATTGAGATATAATGGACATATAACATTGTGTAAGTTTAAGGTGTACAACGTGATGATTTGATACATGTAGATGTGCTGTATGCCTAATATTGGAATAAGAAATCTCAATACAGAGATCCAGAAATTCCAATAACTAAAACATTTCTAATCATGTACGAGTGATTATTCGTTATGTGAATAGCATCAGAAATGTTGATTCCATACTTTCATTCTTAGATTGGGATTGATCTATATGGTATAGTAATAATTTATTCAGTGAGCACAAGTTCAGGGCCCGCTTCTAAGAACAGTGAAAATTTGTGTTTTTTTTTTAAATTGACGCTACACCCAGCTTAGCTACTTCAAATCTAGTCAAATCACACTTAAAAAAAAAAAGAAAAAAGATTTCTATTTTGAATGTCTGTTCCCACAGTCCTTTAAAATTAAAAGGAATCTCCCATGTTTGCTGTAACATATGGGTAGTCCTTCCATATTGTTTTAACAATGGCTCACAGGCAGTAATAGTTTTATCTTTTAGATATCTTCAGATAGCTATTTGACATCAAAGGCTTACTTTTTCATAGATATGAATTAATTCATGAATTTGAAATTTCTTAGCTACATATTCAACAAATATTTATTGGATGCCTGTTATATACCAAACATTGTTCTAGGTTAGTTGTGATCTATTATGATTAAATATATTCTAATGTTAAATATTTGTTTAGTATAATATGTTATTGATATATATATTTAGTAAATAATATAATATTTAATATCTGGTATTTCTTTATATTTATACATATCCAGTATAAATAATATGTTAAATATATATAAATGAAATGTAGATTTAAATCTATATATATGGTACATAGATATATTTCTGTAGCAGTAGGACAATGGACTTTTGGCTGTTCAACTCAGGACTCATGAATTCCCTTGGCACTGTAAACTATTTTGTTCTTATCCTCTCAAATAAAATCATGTCAACATTTGAGGTACAGACTGAAGAATTTGGAAGGTGGGGGATAGTAAAGAGAAGGAGAAGATTATAAGAATTAGGGCTATAAATTCTGGGGAAAACTATTTCTGTTTCAGGGGCTTTTTAGCCTCAAGGTTCAATGTATGAAATAACTCAAGGCAAGTTTCCTTTACATAGTACATGGGGGTTTAAAGGTAATTATGGATAATTCTATCAAATATGAACCAAGTATTTCACTACTTGGACATACTGCCGCTCTTGCAATATGCTACAGGATTAATAGGGCTAAATTCTAAGTGAATTTAGAACACCTGCCTGTAAAACATTAGTAGTTGCTCTAGAATTAATTACAAATTAGCCTATGAATTTTTCACATATTATTACATTTTGTTTCCCTTGTACCAGCAATACATCTCATATTCAATTATTCTAAAAGAGTAAGTAGTTTTCTCTAACTAAAATACTATTGATAGCCCATTTATACTATTTCATTCTTTAAGGAAATCTGATTTTTTCACAGGCAATTTATGTTCAGAAAATAGATAAACAATAAGAAAACAAAAAACTTGTATTGCTGGAGGCCAGTGTTTTGTTTGCAGAAGTTCTTTTAATGTATGTAAGTGTTGGAATCATTTAAAATATTGTGTCACATGTATATACTATTTAATAACTTATTGAACATTTACTTCATTATTCTTTAAGATTAAATATATTAACTTCCTTTAACATTAACATGAAATTTTCTAAATTCACAATTTCTTCTAGAGTTTTAAAAGATATTAGCCTTCAAAATTCACAGAATTTTAAAATACATTCTACCCATATGCAACTAAGAAATTGCCAAACCAATATGTATATTTTTAACCATGTGGTGAGAAAGCGTTGCCTTTGGCTGAAACTATTCTTGCCAGTTTTGAGGCTACAGAGTAAAGCTTTGTTTACTAGCTGATAAAAATCAATTGAATTCAGGAGACTTAACAGGCCCTAAGCAATCCCTGGTGTTCCAGATCCACACCATAAAGATTATGAGGGCTACTACTTCTCCCTGGTTTTACCATATGTCATCTTAAGCAAGATGAAGAATTTGGTTCTTGTTTTCTTGTGGTTGTAAGAAACTATATGATGAGTTTCTTCCAACATAGTTAGTATTTGGGTGCTGTGATGGCTCCCCAAGGTGAATGATTATAGGTAGCCTTGCCTGAGTCTCTTATACTGTCCTAGCCTGTGTGTTTTTCTCTCCCATCCCGTGTGGCTATTCATCATGAATAGAATAAAGTCAGCACTAATTGTTTTGTTTGTGATGGTGAGTTCTACCAAACCTTCGTTCTTTCTCTTCTGCCACATCTTTCTCACCATTGCACAAACTATACACACTATGTTTATCCATTCAGACAGGCTATATAGATTACTCTGTAGTAACAAACACCCACATCTCACAGCTTTAAACAACAAAAGTTATTCTTGCTCATGTTATGTGTCCATCATGGATTGACTGGAGATGCTGATCCGTGTTATTCTCACTCGGATCGTAGACCGAGAGAGTAAATCTCTGGAAACTGGCCAGTTGGTGTGGCACAGCAAAGCAAGAGCATGGTGAATCATGTACTAGTTCATATAGACACCCAGACTGCCATTTGTCACATTTCATTTGCTGAGGTAAGTCATATGGCCACACACAACTGTAAGGAAGCAGATAATTGCAATCCTCCATGTTTCTGGAAGGAGAGACATAAGTATTTGGTGACCAGCACTAAAGACTACCTCAGTCCCCCTTCACCCTCCCAACACCCTGCATGAAGGGATATAAATGTATGAAAGATTTGAAACTTAAAAATATCCTATGGTTTTACTCTATATGATAAGAAAAACAAAGAATAATACGCTGAAATAGCCATTTGTCTTTTTAGTCAATAAAATAGCAATATCAGTTTCTCAAGTCATTCCAAGTATTCCATTATTTGGATGATATTCTGGAAGCTTTTGGAACTAAAAGGTAGATTATATTTACAATTAATTTGAGGTATTAGCATACAATATCTTTTGGAGAGAAAATATGTGATATTTGGACCTGGATGACCCTCAGCATGGAATGGGATAAACTGGTCTTGAAGCTGTGTCTTAATGTACTCCCTTCATGGAGCTTTCCTTCAATAGTGTAACCTGTGGTTCTGTTGCTCTGGAGAAAGGTTTCCATCTCTGAAGAATCAGTAATAGCTACACAAATAACCTTGACTTTGAGAAGGAAATTTTCCTGAATACTATGTGAAAGGGATAATTACAAGTACTTTTAGCATTTCTTTTGCTTAATGCTTTCTAATCAGCCCCATGGGAAGTAGATTTTGTTATGAGCTTTCCATTTGGTCCTTATTACGATAGACCACTCTGCATCATTTAACACTCTTGGCCACTCCCACTGTCTTGAATCGTTGTCCCCTCATGGGTTCCATGATATTGTTCTTTCCTGTCTTGCTAGACGCTCTTACTCAAATTCTTTCATTTGCTTGTCTTCCTGTCCCTGCCCCATTGGTGTTAACATTTCACCCACTTTCCGTTGCTTCCCTTTACTTCCAAAATCTCCAAATCTTCCCCCCCGCTTCAATTGCCCCATGGCAGTGGCTTTACTTCAGACATTCACATTGCTCCCTGAGACTATAACTCACTTGCCTCCTAAGTTTCTCTGCTTTGAATCTCTGTCCATCTTGCTGTCACTTTCCAGGGAGATCTTGTATAGTACAATTGCAGACTACTAGTGTAATTATCAAAGTTGTTCTAAAAGTGACCCACTTTTACTTCCTAGTTTAACTTTCTGCTGTACTCATCAAAGCCAAGTCTGCAATTATATAAATGTGTATCAGGTTCTTTCAAGGCTCCAAAGAATCAGCACGGAGCAGTGGAAAGGCACAGATTTGGGGGATCAGGTATATTTAGATTCAAATCCTGTATTTGACAATTATGAGCTACTTGACCTTGAACAAGCTACCTAAACTCTCTGAACATCTGTTTTATCCTCTATTCAATGAGAATGATAGTCATGATTCACATAATTATTTTGAGTATTAGGCTGGATATATGTAAAGTACTTATCACAGTAACTGGAGCATAGTAGAGTTTTCATAAGGGGTAGTTATCATCATTGTCATTGTATTTCATATCCATATAAACAATGTTGCTTAGACATAACATTTCTAACCTTATTTACCGGGCAATTCATATTCATACTTTAGAATTACACAGTTCTCAATGCCTACTCTCTTCAACTTGCCCTTCTTGAAAAATTACCTTGTTCCTTAGTACTTTACTCACTGATACAATATGAATGGTTCTTGTATAGGTTATACTATTGACTGGATCAAGGGTGGACTAAAATCCAAAACAATCCATCTTCAGATTGGCTAATGATTATGAAGTGGACTTGTGTGAAGGGTTCTGTCCAATACTCTGGTGGCTTCTAGGATCTGACTAGAAAATATGGATAGGATTGACTGTCAGTAGTAAGTGGTCAATCTATGGTAAAAGAACTGAGAGTATGGAGATGGCCATGAAGCAGAAATACAAAGCAAAGTCCTCAGGCTACGAATCCCTTGGAAAAGGACAGAGAAGATAGTTGGCACCTGGGCCTTTTTTGGTTCCAGGTGACTTTCTAGTTATCCTTGTAGTTAATGTGCTCTGTAAAAAAAAAAAAAAAAAAAAAAAATCTCTCAGGCTCAACACAATACTGAGCCTCTGCTCCTTGCAACCAACTTGAAGATATGCCTCCTATGTTACCTTTCAGAGTGCTCTTCTGACTCTTCCTAGGAGTAGCTTCTTTGGGGTCCCAGAATACTTTGCATATATATCCCTTATAGAGCATATTCTAATAATCTCTATTATTTGTCCCAACATAATGAGAATTTCCGTCTTTCTTTATAGTTCTAGCACATAATCTATTCTCTGACATACTGCAGATGATGAATGACTACTGATTTATGAGTAATAAATGAATAAATGAATGAATTCTTGCTTTTCCTACGGAACTCAGAAAAGCACTGTCACAAGTTAAGTGACTTAAAAATAGTGCACCTATATTTTTAAATTGAATACTTTAACTTCTGTTCAGAATAAATGGCATTAGTTCACCTTGTTCAGGTTAAGAGAGAGAGTAGAAAAGTACATCGACAAAGCTTTTCTTTACCTTCCTTTCTAACCTGAAATCAACATGGGCATTATGTAATGCACTCCTGCTACATTCTGTAAAAGTGGAGAATTGTGAACTGCGCTGAAGCAAGAGCAAAACTTTGGTTAAGTGAATTATATAATTAAATTCTGCATCCTAACACTCCATGAATTTATAGGGTCTATTGTGTAATTAGTTTACAAAAGAAAGAGCATTGGAGTTATTTACGACAGATGTTCACCTAACTTAAAACAGGAAGAGTATATTTACTTCTATGTAGTTATTACAATATAATTAAAACCATAAAACCACCTTATCTGAATTTCAGAGCCCAAGCATATTTTTTCTTTTTTTGGCCTTATTGACTACATTACTCTTTACTGATCATGCAAAGATCATAGGAGAGGGCCACAGGTTGGCCACTGTCGGCTTGCCAGATATTTTAGTAAGGTTTTATTTTTTCTTTTGCTCCACTTTTCAGTGGATGATGAGATAAATCTCTGAAAAGTTGTATGTATGTTGGCAGAAACACATGTAGAATATGGCTGATGACAAAAATCATTTTTGTGCCTATGTTCTGGGAGTGGTTGAGAAGGAGAAAGCACATGTTCAATCCGCATGTGCTAAAAGAAGACCTGAGTTTTATGTATGGGTAGTTAGTGTGTAAACCACTGCTATCATCTTCCAGACAGTGAAGAAGCAGGCATATAACTGTCGTCTGATCTTCAGATTGCCTGTATATGATTTTATAGACACTTTAAAAATGTGGATGTGGGAGAATTCACAGTGTGACTTTACCTTGTACCCTGCTGGATAGAGGTGGTCTTAGGCTGCCCACACTCCATGGTAAATCTGCTGGAGGGAAAGTTCTTGCAGGAAATAGTAGTTGGCTTTTCAAAAAAACATGAACTATCTCTTTATTCAAGGCCTGGGGAAATATGCCCAGATGTCAAATGTCTACTTCAATCAATTCAGCTCATTCCACCCATGATCATTTGCTTGTTATAGGAGATTTCCCACTCCTCCATAATGGCTCAGGGCATTATTGGATCAGGGCAGTATTATTCAGGGATTTGACAACATGTGCAAACTCTTTTTGAATTAATTTTCAAAGTCTTTTGTGACTGGTGTCAATTTGGCAACAGTGTTCTTTCATATTCATAGGCTCAAGGTCTAGGGTTTGGGGGTGGTTAATTTTAAGAATTTCCTCTTCAACAACTCCCTTTTGCCTTCCAGAAGACAGACGTACTGCGAGCATCAGAATATTAGAGTTAAAATAAGGAGGGAGACATAGAGTTCGAGGTTATAAGGTTGACTTTTTGACTCTGAAAAGAATTTTTAATAGTAACATAGTTTGAGAGTAAGGCTGAAGCTTAGAATCTGCCTCATTCAAGGTCTCCAAATGGCCACAGAAAGAAACTTTTCACCTGTAAGTGTGGCACTTATTATAGAATGTATCATTTATACTCCAAAAATCACTTTACAACTGTATTATACAAAAAAGATAAATTAGTTTAAATGGAAACAGTATCGGCTAAGGTTTTAAAATTTCTTCTAAAAATAATTTATGTATAAAAACTGAACTACAGAAGACAAAAAACATTTCACAACTTAATTTTGCTCACTGTTGCCCTGAACACATCATGAAACATCCTCAAGTCTGCAGCACTGGTTGGGCACATATATAAGAAAGCTAAAGAAAACAACCCTTTCTAAAAAGACTGCGGTTGTAACTAGTGGCCTTGTGAAACTCTGTCACCCAGTGTCCCCACGAGCCTTGCCTTTTTTAGTGGAGCCTATAACTAACTTTAAAACTTGTCAGAATAGAAAGAATGGCCAGCAAGATGGTACATCAGGTAGTGTATCTTTTCCACATTGGCATTTCATTTTATTGACCAGTTCATTTCAGGTACTTTCAGAGAGATCACTTATTTTATGTTGTGATCAGTAAATAACTCTTAAGATCTTCTCCTGTTTTTTAAAAAATGTAATATTTAGGATGAAAAGACTTACACATTTTGTTATGTACCGTATCAAACTAGTATCCAGACATATTTGTGGGAATTTGCGATCCAAGTTTGGGCTCTAAGATTTCACTTCTGTTCTAAATGCATCTTTAACAAACTGATTCATTTAGTACAATTTGTAATTTTCTGTGTTAACAATTATTAAATCCTATCAATTTCACAGTGAAAGGAAGTTATTTCTTAGGTTCCTATTATCAAAGGAAAAAGTAACCATTTTCAATGACAGTTAACCTTATTTGCAGCATTATTATAAATTCCTTTACTCTCAGGTTTTTGTAACGTATTTTGGCTAACTGCTTTGTGTTTTCCAAGGCAAATGAGAATTTGGTTAGAAGAACTTCCATTAGCATATGATAGTTTTTTAATTTAAAAGACAGGCTTTAAAAAAATTTAATTGGGGTAATAGCCATAGGGATACCATTTTGCTATTATGTTGGTGTTGCCTAAGCAAACATGCACAATTGTTTGCTGGCAAAATGTTGTCTGTAATCATGTAGATTTTACTGTAATGTCTTATTAGTTTTTCATTTTCTTTGATATAATAAGATTCAGGGCCAAACATAGCTCTATAAAATTAAGTTTTATTGTCTTCATGTTTGTTAGGTCAAAATTCCTTTCCTGGGAGGGAGGGAGATGCAAGAGGGAAGAGATATGGGGATATGTGTATATGTATAACTGATTCACTTTGTTATAAAGCAGAAACTAATACACCATTGTAAAGCAATTATACTCCAATAAAGATGTTAAAAAAAAAGTGGATGTATATATATGTATAACTGATTCACTTTGCTGTACACCTGAAACTAACACAACACTGTAAATCAATTATACTCCAATAAAAATTTTAAAAAATTCCTTTCCTTAACATTGCTTAAATACAATTAGGTTTTTGAGGTTTAAATTCCTTTCTTTAATAGGAATGGTAATGGAATTTATGTTTTTCCAAATAAAAGATATAGCAGTGGTGATGATCCACACTTAAAACCATCCAAATTAATTACAAATTTTGCTAATAACTCCTATTTTCTTTAACAGTAAACCTATATTTTAATTGAAACTCTGAAGTTTACAGATAAAATATTTGTCATATAAAATACATGTGAAGGGCTCTGGTTTCTAAACATTGATATTGCTAGACTGGTTATAGATGAAAAGCCTAGTTTCTATTTCTGATCTTTCTTACTGGTTTGGTTTCCCTGATTTCTCACTGTCATCATATTTCTATAGGATATTTAATCTATAGTGAACATACTGAAGACAGATTTGGGTCAGTGGCAATCTTGATTTCTAGGAAAGGCTTGTTTGTATTAAGAAATGGTGTGCTTACATGCTAAAGTCACACAGTTAAAAAAATATTTTAAAAAGTATTTACTTAATTAAATGTTTTTTATGCTCTTACAATGGGCTAGGCACTGCCTAGGTGATAGGGATACATGGATAAATTTTTTAAAGTTTTCTGACTTTAAGGAAAGCACAGTGTGACACAGACATGTAAAACACAAATTGCAATACCCAAGCATGAAGGGATGCAATAGATACATAAATTTTCCTTTTTTTGTGGTAAAACTGATTGGATATTGATAATATTATGTGAGCCAGCCAAATACAAAATAATGAAACAACACAGAAGAAGGTGAGAGAAAGTAGCATGAGGAAATTGACGAAGTTTCAGAGAGAATGTATTATTATTATGATAATTATTTTTTAACATCTTTATTGGAGTATAATTGCTTTATAATGGTGTGTTAGTTTCTGCTTTATAACAAAGTGAATCAGCTATATATATACATATATCCCCATATCTCCTCCCTCTTGCGTCTCCTTCCCATCCTCCCTATCCCACCACTCTAGGTGATCACAAAGCACTGAGCTGACCTTCCTGTGCTATGTGGCTGCTTCCCACTAGCTAGCTATTTTACATTTGGTAGTATATATAAGTCCATGCCACTCTCTCAGTTCGTCCCAGCTTACCCTTCCCCCTCCCCATGTCCTCAAGTCCATTCTCTACGTCTGTGTCTTTATTCCTGTCCTGCTCCTAGGTTCTTCAGAACCTTTTTTTTTAGATTCCATATATATGTGTTAGCATATGGTATTTGTTTTTCTCTTTCTGACTTACTTCACTCTGTATGACAGACTCTAGGTCCATCCACCTCACTACAAATAACTCAGTTTCATTTCCTTTTATGGCTGAGTAATATTCCGTTGTATATATGTTCCACATCTTTATCCATTCATCTGCTGATGGACACTTAGGTTGCTTCCATGTCCTGGCTATTGTAAATAGAGCTGCAATGAACATTGTGGTACATGACTCTTTTTGAATTATGGTTTTCTTGGGGTATATGCCCAGTAGAGCGATTGCTGGGTCGTATGGTAGTTCTGTTTTTAGTTTTTTAAGGAACCTTCATACTGTTCTCCATAGTGGCTGTATCAATTTACGTTCCCACCAACAGTGCAGGGTCCCTTTTCTCCACACCCACTTCGGCATTTATTGTCTGTAGATTTTTTGATGATGGCCATTCTGACTGGTGTTAGGTGATACCCCATTGTAGTTTTGATTTGCATTCTTCTAATGATTAGTAACGTTGAGCATCCTTTCATGTGTTTGTTGGCAATCTGTATATCTCTTTTGGAGAAATGTCTCTTTAGGTCTTCTGCCCACTTTTGGATTGGGTTGTTTGGTTTTTTTAATATTGAGCTGCAAGAGCTGCTTGGGAATTTTGGAGATTAATCCTTTGTCAGTTGCTTCATTTGCAAATATTTTCTCCCATTCTGAGGGTTGTCTTTTGGTCTTGTTTATGTTTTCCTTTGCTGTGCAAAAGCTTTTAAGTTTCATTAGGTCCCATTTGTTTATTTTTGTTTTTATTTCTATTTCTCTTGGAGGTGGGTCAGAAAGGGTCTTGCTGTGATTTATGTCATAGAATGTTCTGCCTATGTTTTCCTCTTAGAGTTCGATAGTGCCTGGCCTTACATTTATGTCTTTAATCCATTTTGAGTTTATTTTTGTGTATGGTGTTAGGGAGTGTTCTAATTTCATTCTTTTACATGTAGCTGTCCAGTTTTCCCAGCACCACTTATTGAAGAGGCTGTCTTTTCTCCATTGTATATTCTTGCCTCCTTTATCAAAAATAAGGTGACCATATGTGCATGGGTTTATCTCTGGCCTTTCTATCCTGTTCCATTGACCTATATTTCTGTTTTTGTGCCAGTACCATATTATCTTGATTACTGTAGCTTTGTAGTGTAGTCTGAAGTCCAGGAGCCTGATTCCTCCAGCTCCGTTTTTCTTCCTCAAGATTGCTTTGGCTATTCGGGGTCTTTTGTGTTTCCATACAAATTGTGAAATTTTTTGTTCTAGTTTTGTGAAAAATGCCATTGGTAATTTGATAGGGATTGCATTGAATCTGTAGATTGCTTTGGGTAGTATAGTCATTTTCACACTGTTGATTCTTCCAATCCAAGATCATGGTATATCTTTCCATCTGTTTGCATCTTCTTTAATTTCTTTCATCAATGTCTTATAGTTTTCTGCATACAGGTCTTTTGTCTCCTTAGGCAGGTTTATTCCTAGATATTTTATTCTTTTTGTTGCAGTGGTAAATGGGAGTGTTTCCTTGATTTCTCTTTCAGATTTTTCATCATTAGTGTATAGGAATGCAAGAGATTTCTGTGCATTAATTTTGTATCCTGGTACTTTACCAAATTCATTGATTAGCTCTAGTAGTTTTCTGGTAGCATCTTTGGAATTCTCTGTGTATAGTATCATGTCATCTGCAAACAGTGACAGCTTTACTTCTTTTCTGATTTGGATTCCTTTTATTTCTTTTTCTTCTCTGATTGATCTGGCTAAAAGTTCCAAAACTATGTTGAATAATTGTGGTAAGAGTGGACAACCTTGTCTTGTTCCTGAGAGAATGTATTATTCAAGCAGTTATCTGTGTGACACTTTTTCCACTGTTCTCAACTAAGATTAGTCTGTTCTTATAGAAGTACCAGTTTACTCTAGTAATTGTACTTTTATGTTTTAAACCTGCTAAAGAAAATTCATCAAATCTCTTTTTAAAATAAAAGATTCATGGTTAGTCTTGTTTAATATTCTTTCAGAAGAATTTTAGAGTTATTTTGTCAAGTTCAGCCTCTTCCCATTCCCTGAATATTGAGATTTTGTTTAGAACAGACTGTTATAATTTTGTTTATTTAAAAAAGTCACCTCTTTTATTCAGTACTCCATTTAGGAACACTGCATATTTCCCTTCTTAAAAGTTTTGTAGAATTTTTTTGTTTCTCTCACTAAGTAGGCCTATTTCTAACTATTTTATACACTTGGTTTCCCATAGCCCGTTTGGTCCTGTTCAAAACGTCTATAAGACATTTGGTCCAAAAGACATGTGGTCCACACCAAAAGGTCCTTGAAATTTGGTTCTTTCTAAGATGTCCATGAGCATATTTTGTCCATGCCAAATGGTTTTAGACAGGACCAAATATCAAGGACCTTATGGTGTGGGCCAAATGTCTTCATGGATGTTCTGGGCAGGACCAAATGGTCCTGCAAATATCAAGGACCTTTTGGTGTGGACGAATTGTCTTAGGGACCAAATTTCTTATGGTTGTTTTGTATAGGACCAAATATCAAGGACCTTTTGGTATGGACCAAATGTATGCTAACCGTTTGGTTTAAAGTATAAAATGAGTCCTTTCCCATATATTATCTGTTGTCATTGCTGATAAATATACTTGCATTTTTTTCAAGGTATTTATGTTACATTCAGCCATTTTGTTGAGTCTGTTACTGATTGTAATAGATTTTGAGCAGATTTTCCTTGCCTTTCTAGGATACAAATACATTAATTTCAGATAATGATAAACATTTATCCTTTATTTTAATATTTACACCTCATGTGTGTCTAGTGTTTTATTACATTGGCCATATATCCCAGACCAATAGTAAATAAATTATTTCTTAAAAATTTTTTCAAGGATCTGGCATTAGGGAGTTTGTTATGTTATCTGGAAAGGGTCTAGAATACAGATATTCTGTTTCTAATTAAATATGATTTGATTAAACTGAAACTGAGGATACGTTCTTTCCATATCTCATGTGAATATGTGATTATTTCTTATTTATTAGGCTATGAGCTGAGGGAGTACCAACAGATGAGGGCCAATAATTTTTTTATATAAAAACTTTGACTTAAGAATTTTTTTTAAATAAAAGATTTACTTATATGACTCAGTATGGATAATAAAAACATTTTGCATCTACACATCTTTTCCAAATTTAAAGGAGCTTTCCTACACACAGCCTCACTTAATTGCCAGAACAATTCTGACGAATAGGAAGAATGTTATGTTTATTACATAGATGAAAACTCAAGTTCAGGGGGGTTAGCGACGGAAAAAGACTGTATAATTTATTTGGACATTTCAATTCCAATTTAATTATTCCATCACATGGCTGAAGTCATGTGGCCACAGGTGATAGCCCTTAGAAAAATTGCAGTCTTTTATCAATCCTTAATCAATTTTCCTTCTATACATTTTGTTAAGTAAACTTAATGTTTGAAATAGGTTACAGATCTTTAAGGCATATGTATATCAGGTATATTTAGTTGTCAAACGCTTATCGAGCCCTTAAATTTTGCCATGTCCTAGAGGCATAGAGAAGCATTAGACTTCTAATGGCCTTAGAACTCATAGTCTAATGAAGAAGTCAGACATGTAAAGAAATGATTATAGTAAAATTAGGTAAGTGGAAAAAGGAATTTGGGAAAGACTATACCTAGAGACTCAGAAAGACTTCAGAGAGGAGTTGACTTTTAACACAGTCTTGAAGGAGCAATAAGAAGTTTCCATATGGAGAAAAAAGGGAGAGGCACATTATTGAAATGTGAAATAGATTGTGAGTCAGTGTGCAGAAATGACTATAGACCAGGGAGAGCTATTGTCAATTATGGAAGGATTCAAATTCTTCAGGCCTTTTATATGTAGTTAATAAGCTTGAATTTTATCCTGATACTGATAGCAAGTCAAGAAAGTTTTTGAATAAGGAAAACACAGGATCTCTTTTGCATGTGTGAAAGATAACCATGATATGAGTTACATATTGGGTGGGTGAGAGTGATGTGGAGAGAAGACAGAGCTCTTAGGAGATTGCTGCAATAAACCCTAAGCAGAGACAATGAGATTTTGAACATATAGTAGGGAAAGCATATTTAGACTACATTTGTAACGTAAAATTGTGATTTATGGATACAGAAGAGAATGAAGGTTATGCTGATGTTTCCAGCCATTGGGTAGGTGGTTTTGTCCTTAACTGAGCTACGAAAAAGGTGAATTCTTGGTGTTAGCAAAGCCAGGAAATAAACAAAGAGAAAGTGATTTGTAGCAAAAAAATAAGGTCTTCCTTCTGTGACAGAGTTTGAAGAGAAGCTTAATAGAGAGTTGGAAATATGTTTAGAATTCAGTGAACCTGGGCTGGGGATACAGAAACTATAATAATGGTGAGCAAATACATAAAAAGCAAACCAAGCGTGGAATCCTTGCTAACACAGATAGCAAAAAGGAAAATGAAGAATGAAGAGCAAAAAAAAGGTACTGAGAAAGAATGGATTAAGAAATAGGAAGGAAAAAGGAGAGAGTGGAGTCATTGTAACCACAGGAGGAGAGAGTTTCAAGAAGGGAGACGTTTGGTACAATTCAACATTTATTTCTGGTAAAAAAATGTTTTAGCAAACTTGGAAGTAAAGATTAGAATGAAGCTTTTGTAACGTAATAATGATATCTGTATCAAACCAAAAGTGACCAAAATTCATGCTCAAGAAAATATTTGAGTTAATCCTCTAAATCATTAATCATAGGAAGGTGCCTCATGTGCTGAATTATCTAAAAACAACTTGGCAGCTACCCCAACTCCCTTCTGAGGTCACTTTTGCACATTGCCAAGAAGTCAGGAACTACAAATCCCTGAACACCTTTTCCACATGGGTCTGCATTAGAAAATGCAAATGGGAAGCACTCAGGTGAGATTTGGAGGGTAGAAAGTAAGGAAAGACTGTTTTTCCTTGGAGGAAATTGCAATCACAGACATATAAAAAGAAAAAAATGTCAATAAATGTTTTTGGATGAAAAGACAATATCATAAAGACATAAAATCTTCAAAATAGAACTTATGTAAAAAAAGTTCTTAGGTATATTTGAGGGTGAGGGAAAGATAATTTTATAAAGTGAAGCTAATGTGGAAAAATAAATTGGTAAAAGTAGTCAACAAAGAATAAGAAGAAAAATGAGAGAAAACTCGCTGTATGAGATCACAAAGAATACTTAGAGAATTACTTATTGTTTTACAACAGGGTAGTATTTGTCAAATATGGAATATAATAAAGTGCTCTCAAACAGACTCAGATATACTTAATGGATTATAATGTTAAAATGGTGGAATTCCAAATTAGTGGAGCAGGGATAATTATTCTCTAGATAGTGTTGGGGTAGTTTGGACACCAAATAAAATTAGGTGAAATCTTTCCTTCAGAGCATATACCAAAATAATCGGACATGAATTTAAGACTGAATATAAAACACAAAACAATAAAATGATGGGAAGATAATCTAAATTCTTAAAAATATTGGAGGTAGAAGGCCCTTCTAGGCATAAAAGCAAAAAATAACAGCTATTGTTTATTTAGCAATTTTTTTGTTCCAAACATTGTGTCAAGTTATCCACATGTAAAACTTATTTAATCCTCACAAGAATCCTACAGAATAATAGTAGTAGTTGTAATATTAGTACTGTAAACAAAATGAAACTTTACATGACAACCAGTGGATAATTTGTAATGTATGTGGAAAAGGGATAATATCTTTAATAAATAAACAGCACTTTCAAGTTAGTGAGAAGTAAATGAACTCATCATTAGGAAAATGGGCAAAGAATATAAACCGACAATTCTAAAAAGTAGAAATTCAAGTGACCAATGATCACACAGAAACCTGTTCAATTGCACATGGTAGAACCTGTTTTGGTTGTCTTCATTCCTTTCATTGAACTCTCCTAAGAGTTCCCTCCCAAATGCCGTTGCAGCAGTGTTTGAACAATGTATAGTCAACTGGACCAGTGATGGGTGGGTATCTATCTAAACTGATCAAGATCCTTCATCCACTAATTTACATTTAGGATATTTAGAAGTGCTTACCTAAAACTTTCAAAATAGTTTCAGAATAGAGCTTCAATAAGTAATCAGTGTTATACATTAGAATATGTTTAAAATGGAAGTAATGGAAAATTACCTTAAATGTTTAAAAATAGGTCATTTGTTAAAAAAATTATGGTATTATGATTATGATATAATAGAATTCTATGGAGTCTTTAAAACCCCTATTTTGGAATAGGGACCAAAATTCCAATGCCTCTGTGGATCAGGCAGGATATATATATGAATGGAATATAATTTTAGTACAAGCATATATGCATATATTCAGTGAGCTGTGGGGACCATGGTCAGCTGGAATGTTCATGTCCTTATCTAGAGGGCAAGTGACTATTCAGTTCCAGCCGTTTTTGCCTACCAAGGATGCAGACTGACTATTGCCTGATCTTTTGGTTTTCCAAGAAATGAAAATTTCTTAATTTTAAATGTGAAAATTTCTAAATTTAAATTATTAGCTCAATTTAAAAATAAGAGATTTTTGGCAAACAAATCCAAATGGTATGCTAAATTCATCAGAGGTCAATAGTTTGCAATTTCTGTTTTAGAAAAATGTTCACTTCCCTAGTTGTGTGTTCATTATGCTTACTATTTGTTCTTAAGTTTGAGAAATCTGGTTAAAATAGGTATCAGGAGGGAGTTCTCCTAAAATCAGAAATAAGGCCAGCATGTCTGTTCACTCTACTGTTCTGAAGATTCTAGAAAAGTAATATCCAAAACTAAAGCAATAAGTAAAGAGAAACATAAATAAGCAATAAATATTGAGAGTATTCTTAGTTTTTACAGATGTTGTAACCCAGCAATTCCAGTTTTAAGAGTTATTCTTGAGGATATAGTGGGTAATTTGCAAAAAAGTGTGTTAATTCAGCTATATTTAACTAGAAAAAGTAGAAACAATCTAAGTATATAACCATGATTCGTGGGTTGAACAAATTTGGCACGTTCCTACATGAGATTTGCTACATTAAAATATAGATGTGTGTGCATATATTTCAAAAGGAATAAATATAACATTTTAAAGTAAAATTCTTTAAAAATAGAATACACATTGAGCTTTTAAATTGCTTTTCTCTAGTGGTGGGATTTGATTTTTCTGATTTATTTCTTACAGTGAGCACATATTCTCCGTATAGTCAAACGCTAACACTTTACATTTTATTTTTAAATCACAAGTTTTATTAATTTAATAGAATATAGATTTAACGAAATAGATTTGATTTTACTGAAGAATGAGTCTCCCACCTATTTAGTAAGCCATAATAAATCAAACCACTAAGAAATTTTTTGAGGAAAGGGGTGCTCAATAGTGTCAAATAACCCAGAGAAGTCAGGAAAGATAACTACTGAGGAGTGTTTGTAGGATTTGGTCATTAGCAGGTCATTCATTATGACCCTTACAACTCTGCATTAAAAAGGGGGGATTTGCTTCGTTTATAAAATCAAAGAGATGTCATTTTGCCCTTGTCCAAAGAAACTTGTTCAGTTTTCATGTTGCTTGACAACGTGAAGAAAAGGTGCTGGGAATTGTTTATGTCGGTTAGCCTAAATTATATGTAAGAAGCATCTAATCAAACTTTGAAAGCATTTATTATATACAGTCATTTTATAGGAAATATTGTCCATAAATTAGTAATAATGATCACAAAGCATGTTAAAATTAAATATCTTAAAATACTCACTAATGCATTCCTTCATGTATTCATTCAACAAATATTAAATAGCTGCTATGTTCCAGGTGTTGTTTAGGTGTTGTGGATATTATGTACTCCTGCAGCCTATATTCTAGTAGGGGAAAGACAGACAATAAACAAAAGAGTAAAACATATAGTCAGGCTAATGGTGATAGTGCTCTCAGGAAAAATAAATCCTAGGAGGGCAAGATGTTCAGGGATGGGGCTGGGGTTGAACTGTTAAACAGGGCAGTCCTGGTCTATCACACTGAAAAGGGGCCTTTGTACAAAGCCTTCACAGAAGTAAGGGAATGAGTTATCCTGAATCTGCAGGAAGAGCGATACTGGAGAACAGCAAGGGCCGACCTTTGTGAAGATTCTAGTTTTCCTCTTGATGCCACAGGAAGTCACTGGAGGATTTTAAGCAGAATAGTCGTTGACACCTCTGACTAAGGTTTGAAAAGGCTCACTCGTACTGCCCTGTGAAGAACAGAGTTGACAGAAGCATGCAGGTCCCCTTTCCTTGCCCCTCCATATCCATTCTCTGCCCTGCCCTGTGTCCCTAGGGCTGCCTTGCCTTCTGCTTCCAAATGTATGTGTGCAGAGGGAGGTGTTTGCAGTAGATCTGTGAGAGGGTGAGAGAGGTTTGGGTATTTTTCTCTTCGGCTGCCCTCCCTACCAAGTAATGGTTTTTGGTAGTATCTATTTTAGCCACTGCTCATGTGATTTAAAATATTAAGTAACTATCATAGGTTTGTAAAGATTTAATGATGTTTAATGTTCGGTTATATGTAGGTCCAGTATCTCTTGGTATTACTTGTAATCAAAATTTTAAGTGCACTTTTTAAAAGCTGCCCCTCAATCCATTTCTCCTTTTATAAAGCTGCATGCCAGTGGCCATGGGACAGGTCCTATTTCTGCTGAAGTTTCTTTGGTTAGATATCTTCTTGATCATACCTTTAATGGTAGCAGAGGAAAGCCAGTCCGCTGCCCTTGCCATTTTGGGAGGTCTGCACAGCAGTACACCGTGGCACTCCACCCACGTTTTTACCCATAAGAAAAATATACACAAATAATAAGAAACAGCTGCTGCTTTCCTACACTGGGGCAGTGACAAATTTAGCCCATAACTCCTGCTCATGGACCTTGTGTTCCACACTAAAACTCGGGAAAAAACTGTGTTGGTGGGTCCAGTTGAGTATGTTCATTTCCCTTTTTACTATAGGGGAAAAGCAGCATTTTCCCTCTTTGGGCAAATTTCTCTTGCGGCTTGAATTTACTGGTGGCCTTTAAAAAAGACCAGTTCCACAGTTAACATTTCTTCTCCCCATCTGGGCTCAGTTATCATCCAGGTTCATTTTTTTTTTTTTTTTTTTTTCAAATTGGTTTTCTCATTCTTGGTCTGCGGCTGACTTCCCTTTGGGAGGCTGGCGATACCGCCCAGTAACTGGAATGAGTGCCTGATTAAAGATTGCAGCTAATGACGTTTGGGATGGACATGATGTTGTTATGCTTTCATGTCTCTTTTTTTTCTTCTAATAGTTTCTTATTAGTTAAAACCTTAACTAATGCATGTGAGTTTCTTGGAAATGTTAAAACATTTCTTTTTATCTACTATATTTTAATGCCAGATTGTGTGTAGCCTAGTGACCCAGAAAAGCCATTTACTGATATATTGTGTGTAATTTAGCCAAACTGGTTTGATTACATTGCTGGGTATGATTTAGGCCCATGGAAGAGTCAACCAGCAATTTGATTGAAGCCACACTCTGCCTTGTCATCCAAAGATCAGAACAGAAGCCTTAATTAGCCTGGTTGATTAAGCAAAAGTCTAGTTTTTTTTTTTTGGTTACCTGGAAGACTGTATATCACAGGAGTCAATATGGACTTGAACATTGTTTTTTTTTTAAAAAAAGAATAACAATCACAGGGACATAGCTACATCTTCTTTTCTATTTTTTAAATTAGCTTTATAATGACACAGCATACATTTTTGATCCAGTGGTAGAGACTGCTCCTAAATTATTTTGGAGGTCAAAATGAATCTTAATTCCTTTGAGTCATGTTCTATTCACTCCTGGCTTTTAGGCACCCATGTTGGAAGAGGGTTTGTAATTTTTATCCTTGGCTGGGGCATTGGAAGGCACCTTTCGGAGATTAAAAAGGGGACTTGAATAAATTGGAGTTCATGTTATTGATATCTTTGGGAGAAAATCTTTTCTACTAACATCTATTTGCCAAAGAGTTGAAATGATAGTCTAGATTATGAAAATGTCTTTTAACAAAATAATTAGAGAAATGCTATTCATTTTACAGTTGGAAGACATGGAATAGAGAAACTTTTAGAGGAATTACTCTACTGTATACCACTTCTTCCTCCTACTCTTACTGGATTGGCTTTATCTCCTTGGGCTCCTTAGGAGTAACCTCTGCCAGCTCAGTACTAACAACTCTTTTTAAACTTTCCTGTTCATATCTTCATTGGAGACATTGCTGAAGTGTGATCTTTTTCTTCACTGCTTATTAAGAAAATAACCAGATTATTTTTCACACAATGTGGAATAGGAGAAATTGTACTGTTACCTTTTAATTGGTCCTTTATTCCGATGTCTTAATTCTAACTAAAGTCTTTATTTTTGTTAAAAGAAGAATCTTTTCTATTTGCAGGGACTTACTGAGCTTCTTTACTTGGACTTTTGTTTGATTTGGTTTGTTTTTTGATTAGAAGAGAGAATAAGAAGAGGGGAAATATGATCATCTCTGTGTTAACTTTTTCCTGACAATGTCCATGTTTTGATAGATGAACCCCAGGATAGTCTAAAAGATAACATATCTGGTTTGTGCTCTCACAGAAAGGGAAAAAAAAGAAGGAAATGTCAGATGTGTTAGAATATATTCTACAAATTTTGTGGGTATTATCTTTAATGCCATGTTATTAAATTATTAGGATGTATTGGGATGTAGTACAAATAGCCCTGGACTTGAAATCCAGAAGACCTGTGTTGTGGTCCTAGTTTTGCTATGCATAACCTAGGCTAATCATCTTGCCTCTTTGCAAATTAAAATGACAGCAGAAAAGATGAGTTACTCTCCCAAAGAGATTACTAAAATCTACCCTGGTTTATTGCAGACTTGAACTTGACTGAATCTAGCAACTCTCACCTTATTTAATCAGGGAACCACACCAAATAACATCCTATAGAACAAGAGATCTTCACAAAGCTATTTAGAAAATACTACAATAGATGGTCACTCTGTTTATCTTTAACATTTATTATTCCATGATTTTCTATAACAGCTAAAGTCAGCAACTGTATTGTTTCAGTTTAGGTGCCTTCACTGATTATAGATCTTTTCTAAATGGATGTAGGAAAAGGGATTTCAGGAATGGAACTTTGGCTAGCAAAGATGGGAAGAGTTGGTATCCTTCCATTTATCTAGCTCTGTGTCCTGAATCTTAAAGATGTTAAATAATATTACTGCCAATTAGAGAACTGCTTTCAAATGAGAGGAATTAAAACTTGCCATTACCTGGTTTAAACAACCACTGGTTGGTCTTCTTGTGGAAGCAGAGAACAAAGGAGTTTTAACTCATCTTAGAACTCTTCTTGAATGTTATTCTAGCACATTTTTTATATTTAACTAAACCCCAAACTACCAAAATGTTTTAGGGGTCTCTGTGCTTCTTTCTTAGCATTTGCTTACTCTGGGAACATAGATTTTATAGGATGGCTTTTCTTTTTGATCCATGTTAAAGCAATCATGAAAAGTGAGCCATCATAAAAACTGGTTTTTCAAAGCAGATGATGTGACTGGTCTCATAAAGGTGAGTGGGTGGAGGAAGGAGCTAAACAATACTGACCATAATTCAGTTAGCTTTGTAATCAAGACTAAATGGAGATCAAAAAGGAGGAAATGGGGATTTAGTCTTCACACAAATAAAATGTTTCAAAAGCAAGAGACAACTGAATGAAATTGAATAGGCTACAGAGAAAGCGTAAGGAAATGATAGGAGTGGAGACAGATGGAAGAAGGAATAATTCTAAGAAATAAATTACTTAGGAGGATGTACTTGCTGTTTAAGTGGAACTTTAGAAAAATTCAAGTATTAATGCGTGTAGTAGCACCCAAGAAGTTTAGTAAGAGATTAAAAATGTTAAAAAAGAAAACAACTGAGAACTTGTGAATGTCCTTTTTCTCTACTTTTTACCCCTTCTCCTATAGTCCCTATCCCTAACTATTGAACAAGTCTAAGTTCAGTTTGTAGTACTTGCATTTCATTGGGTCTAAATGAATAATTAGACAGCTTAGTCAACTATGATTTTCTGAATATAATTTTCAGTACTATTCAATTTCACAGATAAATTAGTTATGTAAATATGACAATGCTTCACCATCAGTTTTAAATTTTCTTTTTATTTTTTTGCCTCTGGCAAAAATTTCAAACAATTCTTAAGGAAGTATAATGAAAGAGTCTCCCCCAACAGTACTGTAGCCCCCATTGTAGCTTTGTTTTTCCCAACAGTAGAATTGAAAGAATTTTACATTGAACACTTATGTACTTAAAACATAGTCTACAATTAACATTTTACTATACTTTTTTTTTTTGCGATACGCGGGCCTCTCACTGTTGCGGCCTCTCCCGTTGCGGATTACAGGCTCCGGACGCGCAGGCCCAGCGGCCATGGCTCACGGGCCCAGCCACTCCGCAGCATGTGGGATCCTTCTGGACTGGGGCACGAACCCGTGTCCCCTGAATCAGCAGGCGGACTCCCAAGCACTGTGCCACCAGGGAAGCCCTCTTTTTTTTTTTTTTAAGCATCTTTATTGGAGTGTAATTGCTTTACAATGGTGTGTTAGTTTCTGCTTTATAACAAAGTGAATCAGCCCTACGTATACATACATCCCCATATCTCCTCCCTCTTGCGTCTCCCTCCCATCCTCCCTATCCCACCCCTCTAGGTGGACACAAAGCACCGAGCTGATATCCCTGTGCTATACGGCTGCTTCCCACTAGCTAGGTATTTTACATTTGGTAGTGTATATATGTCCATGCCACTCTCTCACTTCGTCCCAGCTTACCCTTTCCCCTCCCCGTGTCCTCAAGTCCATTCTCTACGTCTGCATGTTTATTCCTGTCCTGCCCCTAGGTTCTTCATGACCATTATTTTTCTTTTTAGATTCCATATATATGGGTCAGCGTACAATATTTGCTTTTCTCTTTCTGACTTACTCTGTATGGCTGACTCTAGGTCCGTCCACCTCACTACAAATAACTCAATTTCATTTCTTTTTATGGCTGAGTAATATTCCATTGTATATATGTGCCACATCTTTTTTTTTTAACATCTTTATTGGAGTATAATTGCTTTACAATGGTGTGTTAGTTTCTGTTTTATAACAAAGTGAATCAGCTATACATATACATATATCCCTATATCTCTTCCCTCTTGCATTTCCCTCCCACCCTCCCTATCCCACCCCTCTAGGTGGTCACAAAGCACCGAGCTGATATCCCTGTGCTATGAGGCTGTTTCCCTCTAGCTATCTGTTTTACATTTGGTACTATATTTAAGTCCATGCCACTCTCTCAGTTCGTCCCAGCTTACCCTTCCCCCTTCCCGTGTCCTCAAGTCCATTCTCTACGTCTGCGTCTTTATTCCTGTCCTGCCCCTAGGTTCTTCAGAACCTTTTTTTTTTTTTTTTTTTTAGATTCCATATATATGTGTTAGCATATGGTATTTGTTTTTCTCTTTCTGACTTACTTCACTCTGTATGACAGACCCTAGGTCCATGCACCTCACTACAAATAGCTCAACTTCGTTTCTTTTTACGGCTGAGTAATATTCCATTGTATATATGTGCCACATCTTCTTTATCCATTCATCTGTTGACAGACACTTAGGTTGCTTCCATGTCCTGGCTATTGTAAATAGAGCTGCAATGAACATTGTGGTTCAATGACTCTTTTTGAATTATGGTTTTCTCAGGGTATATGCCCAGTAGTGGGATTGCTGGGTCGTATGGTAGTTCTATTTTTAGTTTTTTAAGGAACCTCCATACTGTTCTCCATTTTACTATACTTTCTGAAGCACCTATATATCCATCTCTCCTATTAATCTAACTTAATTTGGATGCATTTCAAAGTAAATTTCAGATATATTTCCTCTTAAATATTTCAGCATACTTAACTAATTTTGATACTCACTAGTATCAGATTATTAGCATTGTACTTGACTACTTTTTACCTTTGATGAATAATTTATATACAGTGAAATATAGTTATTAATGTATATGTGCTGGATTTTGACAAATGCATATATACATATGTAATACAAATTCATTTCCAGCCGCAGAACATTATCATCAGCCAGAAAGTGTCTTCATGATACTTTCCAGTCTTACTTGCTTCATAGAGGCAAACGCTGACCCTCCTTTTGTCATTATAGTTTTGTCATTCTAGAATTTCATGTAAATGGAATCACACAGAATGTTGTCATTTACGTTTGGCTTTTCTTCTCCTTCTGTCAGCATAATATATTTAATTTGAGCCATGTCTGGTACATCACTTGTTTCCTTTTACTGATCTGAGTGCTTGGTATATTACAGTTCATTTATCCATTTACTTACTGGTGAACACTTAGCATTTTCATGTTTTTAGTCATCATCAATAAAGCTTCTATATTTTAATATTTTGGGGGACTTACGTTTTCACTTCTCTTGGATAAATACCTAGGACTGTTATTGTTAGGTCATAGAGTGTCTGTATGTTTAGTTTTGTAAGAAATTGTCATAGCTTTTCCAAAATGGTTGTACATTTTACAATGGCACCAAAAATATATATGAGAATTCCAGGTGCTCTGATGACAACATCTGATGTTACATCCTTTAGTTTTAGTCTTTCTGGTAAGTGTATAGTGGTATTTTGATTTTAATTGACATTTACCTAATAGCTAATGATTTTTAGCAGTTTTTCATGGACTTCTTTGCCACTCTTTCATGTTATTTTGGGTTATTTATTATTGAGTTGGAAGAGTTATTTATGCTGTATATCAGTGTTCTGTCAGATATATGTTTTGCAAGTATGTTCTCCCACTCCATGGCTTACCCATTTATTTCCTTAACAGTATCTTCTGATGAGTAGTGATTTTTGAATATGATAAAATGAAATTTCTTGTTTTTTAAAATGATTATTATTTTCTGTGACCTGTCTAGGAAACTTGTGGACCAAGCCCCTCTCACAAAGAGAGTCTCTTATGTTTCTTTCTAAAAGCTTTATGGTTTTAGCTTTTATGTTTGGGTCTAGGATCCACATTAAATTAATCTTTGCGTGGAGTGAGGTGGGGCACCCATTATATTTAACATGTTCCTATTGACTCAGGCTCATAATTTATTATCTTATACTATATTGTGTGGTAACATTCTCGTTTTCTACTGTTTCTTCCTCAGTGCTATAATGTGTTTTCTCCAACAGTAAATATCTCCTTTCAATTTATGGGTTGTGACCTCCTGTGATTTGGGAGATCAGATGGTCATGCTTGGGATAATTATTTATTCATCCCACAAACATTTATTGAGTATACACACTGCAATGTATTGTGACAATTGCTATAAATAGGAAAAGGAATAAGACCCTGTGCTTGCCTCGAGAGGAAAATGTTTAGTGAGGACACATATAAGTAAATAGGCAATTGTAATAGAGCAATCTCTATTTAAAGATGATAAGGCATGCAAAGAACTGAGGGCACAGACAAAGAACACCTAATGCAGAGTTTAGAATCAGGAGATTTCCTATAATAGGTGATTTCAGTGCTTTGACAAGAAGAATAAGTAAGAAGATTTAAGTGGGCAACAAGAGGTTATCAAGACTCCTGCCCTCAAAACCTTATTGATGAGTAAGCAAAATGAGATAAATGTACATATCTACAGTAGAGACAAAGATATAAACTTTTGAGAATTTGAGATTTCAGGATGGAAAAAAATATCTCCCACAGTACACAGGTGTATATATGGAGGACTTTATGGGGGAGGTAGCATTTGAGCTGGGTCATGGTGTTGTTTTAGAGATTAAATGAATTAATAAATACACAGTGCTTAGGATGGAACCTGACATGTTGTAAGTGTTGGTAATAATCATGTATTATTATTATTTAAATATATATATAGGACTTGAATATTTACACTGAGGAAAAACATTTTAAATGTTTTCCCATGACAAATATTTTAAACTGTTCATAAGGTTTATGGAGTGAACACTGAGCTTGGAATTCAAGAAATATTTAGGAATTGGAAAATAATTCATTTTGACTGGAAGAGACTAGGTTTCAGTAATGTTAGAAAGGTAGTATGGGTACAACAAACGGAGAGCTTTGGAAAGCAGGGTGAGCATTTGGATTTTACTTTAGCCATGATGGGAGCCATTGTGGATTACTTGTCTTTTTTTTTTTTTGGTCCACAGAGGGAAGAGCAAAAAACTACACACATCCTTGTGTAGAATTTAGACTTAGGGAATGGTAGGAGCCAGAGAAACAGAGATATAAGGAGTGATCACATGGATAGAAGAAGAACCAGGATGGTTACTGTCCAGAAGGGATTGTTGGCCAACAATCCTGATACCACTGAGTGATTGAGAAAGATGAAAACTAAAAAAAAAAAAATTAGGTTAGCAGTTTGCCTATACTTTAATGACTGTTGAAAGAGCAGTTTAAGCAGAGTGATGGAGGTTGGGATCAGATTTCAAGGGATTAACAGTGGTTTAGGAGTGGAAACTAAACACTGCAAGTATAGTTTATTTGGAAAAAGTTAGATGGTAAAAATAAAAGTAAAGAAGGAGATGTGATAATAGCTTGAAAGAGTAGCAGAACTGAGCTTAGAATGTTAAGGCATGACAGTATTTGTAGATTGAGTCAGGAGAGAGAGAAGAGAGAAAGAGTGAGTGCCCATGAGTGAGATTGTATTGAAAATAGAGGAAGGACTTTTTTTTCTGGGAAAAATGTCCAGAGGAGACAGGAAGAAAAGAGAACAGAGGCATAAGTGTAAGCATTGCCATTGGAGAGACGTTTTATTCTCTGACAGGAAGAAGGAAGAAAACACAGTAAATGAAGACAAGATAATGATTTAAAAAAATGTGAAAGGGAAGAGATTTGAAGATATTCATATAGACAGCTTATCAGAAAGTGGGAGGCAAGTCCATCCAGAGGGCAAAAATATACAGATAGAATTTAGAGCTGAGGAGATGGAAATTGCTTTGAAATGAATCCTCTGGTAAATGTTTTAGGGAAGTTTATTAGTTTTCTATTGCTGTGTAACAGTTACCACAAATGAGGAAGAGGGCTCTCAGCAGAAACCAGATAAGCCTGTACTTTGACCTTGGATTTCCCAGCCTTCAGAACTGAGAAAATAGGTTTCTGTTGTTTAAGCCACCTAGTCTTTGTTTTGGTAACCCAAACAGACTAATAGAATGGGAGTCTGATTTCTCACTATGGGAGAAGTGGGTCATAAATATGAAAAGGAAAAAAAAACCTGGAATTAATCCTATGTTGTTAGACTGGGAATTGGAAATATTGGTATGAACTCATGTTTTTACTGTATCTATATATCTATATCTATATAATAGGTGAAGAGAAACACAGATGTAAATTTATATGGACATTTTTACATATATTCCTTAGTTATGTCTACTGAGAAGTGAAATCCCAACAGTAATGTGCATACCTAGCACACAGATCTTAGTTTCTAAATATAATTCTCAACTATAAGGAACTAGGGCTTCTTGGAGAGCACCTGGTTTCAGGGCTGGAGCAAGCAAAGTACAAGATGAGCATAGAAAATCTTATTGGGTTGGCCAAAAGTTTCCTTCAGTTTTTGTTTTTTTTTTTACATCTTTATTGGAGTATAATTGCTTTACAATGGTCTGTTAGTTTCTGCTTTATAACAAAGTGAATCAGTTATACATATGCATATGTTCCCATATCTCTTTCCTCTTGCATCTCCCTCCCTCCCACCCCTCCTTATCCCACCCCTCTAAGTGGTCACAAAGCACCGAGCTGATCTCCCTGTGCTATGCGGCTGCTTCCCACTAGCTATCTACCTTACGTTTGGTAGTGTATATATGTCCATGCCTCTCTCTCGCTTTGTCAACGCTCACCCTTCCCCCTCCCCATATCCTCAAGTCCGTTCTCTAGTAGGTCTCTGTGTCTTTATTCCTGTCTTACCCCTAGGTCCTTCATGACATTTTTTTTTCTTAAATTCCATATATATGTGTTAGCATACGGTATTTGTTTTTCTCTTTGACTTACTTCACTCTGTATGACAGACTCTAGGTCTATCCACCTCATTACAAATAGCTCAATTTCGTTTCCTTTTATGCCTGACTAATATTCCATTGTATATATGTGCCACATCTTCTTTATCCATTCATCCGATGATGGGCACTTAGGTTGTTTCCGTCTCCGGGCTATTGTAAATAGAGCTGCAATGAACATTTTGGTACATGACTCTTTTTGAATTATGGTTTTCTCAGGGTATATGCCCAGTAGTGGGATTGCTGGGTCCTATGGTAGTTCTATTTGTAGTTTTTTAAGGAACCTCCATACTCTTCTCCATAGTGGCTGTACCAATTCACATTCCCACCAGCAGTGCAAGAGTGTTCCCTTTTCTCCACACCCTCTCCAGCATTTATTGTTTATATATTTTTTGATGATGGCCATTCTGACTGGTGTGAGATGATATCTCATTGTATTTTTTTTTTAACATCTTTATTGGGGTATAATTGCTTTACAATGGTGTGTTAGTTTCTGTTTTATAACAAAGTGAATCAGTCATACATAAACATATGTTCCCATATGTCTTCCCTCTTGCGTCTCCCTCCCTGCCACCCTCCCTATCCCACCCCTCCAGGCTGTCACAAAGCACCGAGCCAATATCCCTGTGCCATGTGGCTGCTTCCCACTAGCTATCTACCTTACTACGTTTGTTAGTGTGTATATGTCCATGACTCTCTCTCGCCCTGTCACAGCTCACCCTTCCCCCTCCCCATAACCTCAAGTCCATTCTCTAGGAGGTCTGCGTCTTTATTCCTGCCTTACCCCTAGGTTCTTCATGACATTTTTTTTTCTTAAATTCCATATATATGTGTTAGCATACGGTATTTGTCTTTTTCTTTCTGACTTACTTCACTCTGTATGACAGACTCTAGGTCTATCCACCTCATTACAAATAGCTCAATTTCGTTTCTTTTTATGGCTGAGTAATATTCCATTGTATATATGTGCCACATCTTCTTTATCCATTCATCCGATGATGGGCACTTAGGTTGTTTCCATCTCCGGGCTATTGTAAATAGAGCTGCAATGAACATTTTGGTACATGACTCTTTTTGAATTTTGGTTTTCTCAGGGTATATGCCCAGTAGTGGGATTGCTGGGTCATATGGTAGTTCTATTTGTAGTTTTTTAAGGAACCTCCATACTGTTCTCCACAGTGGCTGAACCAATTCACATTCCCACCAGCAGTGCAAGAGTGTTCCCTTTTCTCCACACCCTCTCCAGCATTTATTGTTTCTAGATTTTTTGTTGATGGCCATTCTGACTGGTGTGAGATGATATCTCATTGTAGTTTTGATTTGCATTTCTCTAATTATTAATGATGTTGAGCATTCTTTCATGTGTTTGTTGGCAGTCTGTATATCTTCTTTGGAGAAATGTCTATTTAGGTCTTCTGCCCATTTTTGGATTGGGTTGTTTGTTTTTTTGTTATTGAGCTGCATGAGCTGCTTGTAAATTTTGGAAATTAATCCTTTGTCAGTTGCTTCATTTGCAAATATTTTCTCCCATTCTGAGGGTTGTCTTTTGGTCTTGTTTATGGTTTCCTTTGCTGTGCAAAAGCTTTGAAGTTTCATTAGGTCCCATTTGTTTATTTTTGTTTTTATTTCCATTTCTCTAGGAGGTGGGTCAAAAAGGATCTTGCTGTGATTTATGTCATAAAGTGTTCTACCTATATTTTCCTCTAAGAGTTTGATAGTTTCTGGCCTTACATTTAGGTCTTTAATCCATTTTGAGCTTATTTTTGTGTATGGTGTTAGGGAGTGATCTAATCTCATACTTTTATATGCACCTGTCCAGTTTTCCCAGCACCACTTATTGAAGAGGCTGTCCTTTCTCCACTGTGCATTCCTGCCTCCTTTATCAAAGACAAGGTGACCATATGTGCGTGGGTTTATCTCTGGGCTTTCTATCCTGTTCCATTGATCTATCTTTCTGTTTTTATGCCAATACCATACTGTCTTGATTACTGTAGCTTTGTAGTATAGTCTGAAGTCAGGGAGCCTGATTCCTCCAGCTCTGTTTTTCTTCCTCAAGATTGCTTTGGCTATTCGGGGTCTTTTGTGTTTCCATACAAATTGTGAAATTTTTTGTTCTAGTTCTGTGAAAAATGCCAGTGATAGTTTAATAGGGATTGCATTGAATCTGTAGATTGCTTTGGGTAGTAGAGTCATTTTCACAATGTTGATTCTTCCAATCCAAGAACATGGTATATCTCTCCATTCCTTTAGTTTTTAAAGTAAAAATAAAAGACACGTTTTTCATTTTCACCAAGAACTTTATTGAAGAATGTATTCAACATTTTGTTCCCCTACTTTCTACCATTTTTCAGGCAGCTTCATAATTCCATCTTCCCAAAATTTTTTATCTTTTTGAGCAAAGAACTGTTCTAGGTGCCTTTTACAGTCTTTCAGGGAATTGAAATTTTTTCCATTAATAGAATTTTGTAAAGATCAAAATAAATGGAAATCTGAAGGTGCAATGTCTGGCAAATACAGCTGATGAATCAGAACTTCCCAGCCAAGATGTAATAGTTTTTGCCTGGTCATCAAAGAAACATGAAGTCTTGCATTATCCTGATGGAAGACTGTGCATTTTCTGTTGACTAATTCCAGACGCTTTTCTTCAAGTGCTTCTTGCAGTTGATCTAAATGGGAGCAGTACTTGTTGGAATTAATCATTTGGTTTTCCGGAAAAAGCTCATAATAGGGGACTCCCTTCCAATCCCACCATATACACAACATCACCTACTTTGGATGAAGACTGGCTTTTGGTGCCGTTGGTGGCGGTTCATTTCGCTTGTGCCATATCTTTTCCATTCTATATTATTGTACAGTATCCACTTTTCATCGTCTGTCACAATTTGTTTTAAAAACATAAGCTTTTCGTTACGTTTAACTAGAGAATCATATGGAAATACGGTCAAGAGGGTTTTTTTTTTGCTTAACTTATGTGGAACCCAAACACCAAACTGATTAACATAACCAAGCTGGTGCAAATGATTTTCAGTGCTTGATTTGGATATTTTGAGCATGTCGGCTGTCTCCCACGTGGTATAATGTTGATTGTTTTCAATTAATGTCTCGATTTGATCACTGTCAACTTCACCTGGTCTACCCAACCCTGGAGCACCATCCAGCGAGAAATCTCCAGCACGAAACATCGCAAACCACTTTTGACACGTTTGATCAGTCACAGCACCTTCTCCATACACTGTACACATCTTTTTGTGTGTTTCAATTGCGTTTTTACCTTTCCTGAAATAATAAAGCATACTATGCCGATAATGTTGCTTTTTTCTTCCATCTTCAATATCAAAATGGCTACACAAAAATTCACCAGTTTTGGTGTGTTTTTTTTTAAATGCATGCTGATATGACAACTATCACAATACAATCTAACAAAATTGTTTCTAATGAAGTTAAAGACAACTAAGTGCTACTGGAGCCATCTTACAGAAAAAAACAAATGAACTTTTTGTCCAACCCAATATTATTCTAGAAAATGAGGAAGTGCTCAGAAATTGATGTAGACAGAAGCAGCTTGAAGAGGCCCCATTAGCCAAATATTGGAATGATTTGAGCATCAAAATAATGAAAGTAATGGATTATGATCCATTGAATAAAATAGAAAGCCATTTGTTCATATGGATATAAACAAATGCATAACTAAATGGAGAGAAGAGGAAGCTGATTGTTACAGTAGAATGCAAACTAATATATGTAGATGGAATGATAGAATTACAAATCTTTTGGTAACCATCATACTAATAATTAAGTCACAAAACATCAATGGATGCTAAAACTAGTGAGTGAAAAGTTGAAGAGGAACGTAATATTGACCTAGTCTCAAAGATTTGTTAATTACAGAGGGGAAAAAAAATTTTAGAGTGGAGAAACTTGGAACTTTATCCAGTGATAAAAGTTAACACCACAAGTAATAGGACAAATTGAAATTGTGTACCATATGGTAGAATATAAGAATACAGTGCCACTTCTGTGATTTTCCTGCCCAAAATGTGTAACCTGAATCTAATTAGTAGGAAACATCAAACACCTAACTTTAGGGACATTCTACAAAATAATTGGTTTTAATTTTTGAAAGTATCAAGTTCATGAGTGTTTAGGAGAGTCTGAGGAACTATTTCAGATTAAAAGAGAAAGACATTGCAAATGTAATTGTGGCCCTGGGTTGTATAATTTTGCTACAAAGAACATTACTGGGATAACTGCTAAGATCTTAATGGGGTATGTGGATTGTATAATAGCAATGTATCAATGCTAATTTCCTGATTTTAATGGTTGTATTGTGTTCATATAGGCAAATGCTCTGTTTGTAGGAGTTGCACAGAAAGTATTCTGGGGTTGTGCAGAATGATGTCTCCAACTGATGCTCAAATCATTCAGAAAAAAAATTAATCCACTGTAGCTACAAATTTTCTGTTAAAATTTTTAAATATTTCAAAAAATAAAAAACCCACTCCAGGCATATGCTGTTTACAGGAGACATGCTTAAAACATAATGAATGAATGCATGTAATGGGATAGAGAAAATTTTACAGGGAAACTGCTAATAAAAAATCTGATATAGCTATATTTGTTATATAAAATAGACTTGGGGGAAAATCTTATTAGGGATAACGTAGACCATAATGTAATGGTAAAAAGCAACATTCACAAGGAATGCATAGTAATTCTGAAGGTATAGATGCCTAACAACATAACTATCAAGTACAAGTTAATTGTATTACAATGAGAAACTTATACTTCCCCACTTATAGTGAATTTTTTAACACACACTTCTCAGTGTTTGATAGATAAAAAGACAATTAGTAAAGATATAGAAGATTTGAACTACACAATTAGCTAATTTTGAATAATAGATATTTACAGAAGTCTGAACTTTCAAATTAGAGGATATACATTATTTCATGGAAACTTTACAAAAATTGACCCTTTTAGGCTGCAAAATGGGCTCAAACACAAAAATATTATAGAAAATCATGTTTTCTACCAATGCTATATATAAAATGGAATCAATAACCAGACCAATAATATATAATATCCAGTAAGCACAGTTGTAAACAGTTCATCTTTCAGTGGATACTTAGAAGGGAACAATATCAAAACTTAACAGGATGCAAGTAAAAGTGCTTACAGAGTGATTTATAGCCTCAAAAAGCACTTGTTAAGAAGAAAACATTTCAAAATTTAATAGCTGTTCTTGAATCTAAGAACTAAGAGAAAAATCTGAGTCAGCCCAAATATATCAAAATAAGAAAACTATAGACAATTTTAGTGAAATGAAAAGTACCAAAATAATAGAATAATCAAGAGATAGTGCTTTACATATATTGATAAATTATACTTGCTATAGCAAGAATGATGAAGAAAAAAAAAACCCTAAATAAGCATTGTTAAGAGTGAAAAGGGGAAAGTTCCACAGACACAGAGAGACTGAACAAATAATAAGTGAATTCTGTTGAAAACCTTAGTGAAAATTTTACTAAAATGGAAAATTTTCTAGACAAGTATAATTTAACAAATACAATTTACCTATAAGACCATTAGAGTGATCAAAGCAGTAGTTTTAAAATCTATCATCAAAAAATATCACACCCAGGGAGTTTTAACACAAAGTGTTTTAGACATATACAGGTCAGATGGTTCCCAACTCCATTCTGGAAACTGGAAAAGCAGGGGATGCTCCCTACCTCATTTTATGTGGCTATATTGGAAGCTTCCTCAGGAGACACTCCTCCATATCTCTCTTTCTGAGTATTTCTTTCGCCCTCCTTCTCCACCTTTCTGTTAATTTCTAATCCATCTCATATGACCATGAATTCCCATTTTAAAATGACCTTTCAATTTACATTTCAATTCAGCAATATTTTTGAGTAACTTACTATGTCCCAGGCCCTGTTAGAGTGTTTCCCTTATTTAAAAAAATCCTTTATAAAATATGTTTAAGAGAAGATTTGCTTTGAGCATTTTTGAAAGATAATGAACAATTATTATGTTCCTTTTTTATTCTCATATGCATTATAATGATCCATCTTCCCACCTGCATAAGACCAGGTGCTCCTTTAGTGAAGATCCTATGTCTTATTTATTTTTGTATCTCCAGGATTCAGAATAATTCCTGGCACATAAAAAAAGAAAACCAATGTGTTGTTGTGAAGCACTTTAATACGGAATATTTTTTGTGAGCAAGCTTCCTTCAGTACACTACAAAGTAATAAATGCTTATAAGTTGACTTCCAAAATGTACCTGATTTACTTACAGGACTTTTGGCTCTAGGAAGATCACTTATTTTCAAAAGTGAATCTCCTATTCTAGGAAGGGAGATTTGATATAAAATGAGAAAAACTACCATCATTTACCTTGTTTTGAGAAATAGGTGAGAACAGAATAAAGGCCAAGGAAAAAGAAATATATTGGACATTCACGTTAATATCAAGAAAGAATGGAATGTTTATAGAATGAGTCTGGCAATACCCCTAGGAAAGTATGAAGTAGTAGAAAGGGGGCAAAAGCAGTTCATATGACATGAATTAAACCCTCGGGCCTCATGTGAATTACACCCATGTAATTCTCATCAGTAACATAGGAATGAAATGGCTGCCCATCCTGCGAAGAGGCCTGGATGAGAAAAACTATATGAGACCATTTTGTAAAGTACATAATGCTATCAAATATAAGATTTAAGACCATTGCAGTAAAAGATAATCCACTTTGTGGAGCCTTTCTGAACACCCATCAGGAGCACAGCATCACTGGGTTAGAGTTTCTCATTATGTGTTGCCTACATCTCTTCCTGCTACAGTGTTAATTCTCCAAGCATAGGGCCATGCCTTATAACTTTGTATCTCCAGTGCCCAGTATAATATCTGGGATATAGCAATTGTTCCATATATATTTGCTGATTGCTTTATCAAAAGGTTGTTGGTAACCCGTGTTCTTTACTGTGAGGTGATTGAAGAACATTCATGATAAGTCATTTTTATAGATAGACTTGGGCATACTTTTAGTATTGGGGCATGCTTTTGATATTTGGTATTATTACAGACATTTTGACCGTTTTAATAAATTAACAACATTTCAGAGAACTGTAAGAGGAGGAAGAGAAATAACAGTTACAGTTTAGTGACATTTGTGAAAGAACCGTAAAGTTATTGCAAAGAATCCCTACCTTTTTCTACCTTCAGAACCTGATTTTTTATTTTAACTTTGACTTTATTCCTCCTAAAAATGATGTGGGGCATTCTTCTTTTTAATTAAACTTTTTATTTGGGGAAAATTTTATATTTACAGAAAAGTTGCAAAGATAATACAGAGGGTTTTCATGTATCTTTCACTCTATATCACACTTCCCTTAATGTTACCATGTGACATAACCCATTTATTTTTTATTTTTCTTTTTTTAAAACTTTTATTGGAGTATAGATGATTTGCAATGCTGTGTTAGTTTCAGGTGTACGTCTAAGTGAATCAGTTATACGTATATATATATCCACTCTTTTTTAGATTCTTTTCCCATATAGGCCATTACAGGGTAATGAATAGAGTCCCCTGTGCTATCATGACCATTTATTTTTCATTTAAAATGGAGTAGAATGTAATTTGAGCAACTGTTTGGTGGGACTGTCTGAAGAATTATGTGATACTCATTGGAGATTATAGAAGAGAACATTTTAGTTGCAGTGCCAGAATTAGGAATCACTGAGTCAGTCACAGATAATTACAGTCATGTAGAAACAACTGAACTTAGAACTTTGGCTCTGTAAAAAAATAACATAAGTCTGAACGTTACCTCTGTAGATATGTTAATTGATTTGAAGTATTCTTATAAAAATGGACACAAAAGACATTACTCTCTGGAAAAAATGAATTTGCATAATTCTGTTCATTGTAGATTAGGAAAGGGTTGAAACAATTCTATATACATAAAATTAAAGAAGATCATGATTAAAATAAAAATGTTGAAATATATGGCCATATTATAGGAAACTCTATAAGTTCACAGTGGCAAATTGTAAGAGTATTCACTTTATTTCAGCTGAGTATATGTAAATTTATACTTACATTATGGCAAAGTTAATTTCCTTGAAATATAATTGTTTGGATTTATTGTAAACTTAACTATTACTTGGGGTTCTTTGCAATGAGTAATGGAAAAACAATAAATTATCCAAGCAAGAATTAGTACTTATAAGTAGTCTTTCATAGTATGTAAAGACAGTAAAACATGTTTGATATGGAATAAATACATAAGGCTATGTAAACAGGTTTTCGCTGTTTTTTTTTTAACCTTTTAATATATGCCATATATATATATTTCCCTTTGCTACATTCTTGCTGTATTATACAAGGCATAGTATTACCTGTGAACCTAATACTCAAATATTTTAGGTTAGGCTGCTTCTGGAGTCAAGACATAATTTAATGAAGAAGACTTGGTGAACACATTCAAGTTCCATGACACTTTTCTCTTTCTTCTGGTACACTTAAAAAATATAAAGATGTCAATTAATTCACTCATTGAACTAAAGTTATCAAGTGAATGTGAGTATGTCACAGGCCTGAGAGCAGCATCAGTGGAGTTTTGTGCCAAGATATCCATCTACTACTCTAGGGAGTGCTGCTGCTTGCCCTGGATTCACTGTATGATCTTGAGCAAGTCACCTCATATTTTTGAACCTCAGTGAACCCATTTGGAGAATTAGGTAAAAGCTGAGCCTTAGTGAGAAACAGATGCTACATCTGAGATGAGTTTTCTTATGTAAACAAGTAATTCCAAAGTTTAATTCCAAAGAAAGTCGCTGTGTGGATGACCATGATACATCTGAGGTAGACAATTAGGCTAAGGCTTGTGGAATAAATATGTTTTGGGATAGAAATGATAGCATTGTAATATTACATCTGGGTTCTTAAAATTATTTTTATCTAATTTTTATTCCATCCTCTGTTTTTAGACATATACTGTTGTGATTTTTCATAAAAGTTATTTAATGCTTTTGGAGCTTTCCTTATATAGTAAATTATACTTCTAACAGGTCAATTAAGTTGTCAAGGTAGGGGGAAATATAACTCAAAATAGTCCAGTTATTACCTAGTGAAAGTCAATGAAAGTTAAGACCTCTTCTTTTGGGATAAAACTTAACAATCAAGGGATTTAAAGACATGTGGTTTTAAAGACAACAGTTTGCATTTTGGTTTAGTTCCCAGTAGATTACTTGTCACTTTGGTAAATTCTTACATTCTAAAACACTTTGCTGAAAAAGAGATAGATAATTTAATAAATTGAAAAGAATTCCTCAAAGGAAAGAAAAACTCTCTTGAGAAATGCCAGTCTAAATTTCTCTCCTCTACAACTGCTATTTCTGCTGATTGAAATAGCTATGAACATCAAAGATCTGTGGTTCCAAAAACTCTCCAAGCTTGCCATAACTCTAAACTTATATTTCCTGTGTTGACTTCAGGTATTGCTATCATCGGTGCACATTTCAAAGCTTCAGGTTAAATGTGCTGTGGTTTCCCGTTGCATAACTTTTTGTATTTTAAAGTGGGAATAAGTAACATGTGAATCAGCAAGCTCATGGACACTGTTGGAACTCCGTCGGCTAGTTTATGATTCTCTGGTTTGTTTTTTGGCAGGTGGTGTTCTTGCCTTTGACATTAGCTAGGGGAGCAGTAGCTTGGCCTTTAAGTGGAAAACAATCCAGGAATTTCAGAAGAGGGGAGCTAAGCAACAAGGGGCCTGGAGCTATTATCTTCTGAAGAGACATGAAAAGCACTCCTGCCCCTGTGATTTTCTCTGTTGCCTGCACAGAACTGTTTTGACTTCAGTGTGAGAAGAACATATCTGTGGTAGAATTTGACACTGGGTTTCTTTAGTAACTAAGTTAAGTCCAATTGAATGAGATGCAAAATACTTGTTGGCTAGAGTATAATCACCCATGGAACACCAAGAATGTGATAGGCATAAATCTAAAAAATGGGGGGGCAGATGGGGAAAACCTAAGTTTAGATTTAATATCTAGAGAAAATATCTAGCAGAAATATCCAATTCACTAAATATCTTGGGAAGAAGGCTAGATGACAGTAGCAAAAAGTCTATTATTATTATTATTTTTTTTTTTTTTTGCGGTACGCGGGCCTCTCACTGTTGGGGCCTCTCCCGTTGCGGAGCACAGGCTCCAGACGCGCAGGCTCAGCGGCCATTGTTCACGGGCCCAGCTGCTCCGCGGCATGTAGGATCTTCCCAGACTGGGGCACGAACCCCTGTCCCCTGCATCGGCAGGCGGACTCTCAACCACTGTGCCACCAGGGAAGCCCCAGGTCTATTATTTTGATATTAAAAAGTTTTGAATGAGCTCTCATCATGATTAATCTTATTACTGGTCTCCTTTGGAAAAGTTGAATTGCAAATATTTTCCATTCTAAACTTCTTATATGAGTGGTGTGACATCTAGATTCAAAAAGTAATAATTCTTTATCCATCATGTTCTTCATATATGTAATATAGTATATTCTTCATATATAATATGTATATATTCGTACATGTAATTCTTCACATATATGTTTATATATAATACCTGCAAATGCATATCTTTCCAAGCATTTGCCAAAGAATATTATGTTGATGTGTACAAAAGAAGAGTAGCTTTTTTTCCATAAAAGACAAATTTCTTTTTCTAGGAATTGGAACTCTGACTTCCTCACATTCTGGAGCTGGAAGTGAGATTGATGAACATAAAGTAGGACACACATGTGGGAGCTCTTATGAGTTGGAGCTATATGGGAATAATTAGTTCTATTATTCATCTGGCACAAATTTCAGATTCTACCACTGTTTTGTGTCTTGTAGCATGTTTAAAGAATAAGGGTGTTATAACAGTAAGAAAAGTTGGGGAGCATGAATTGATGTGCTAACCTTGGATCTGAAAGTTGATAAGAGGTGAATCAATGGTATTGAATATCCATTATTCAACCTCAGTGAATAAAATTGCTCTTCTGAAGCCACCTTCAGTGGGATTGATTTTTATAATTGATCAGGATGAAAGGTCCAAAGGGTCCAAAATGTTTGCTCAAGGTATGATTCATAAAGATTGATCATGCATAAAGTTTTACAGAAAATAAACCTTCAGACAATGTTTTTTCAGCTGCCTCCTACTTTAAGATACTCTGAAAAGAACAAAACAACAATCTAAATTTCTACCAGAATCTTTGGCAGACTCTTAAGATAGTTTCATATAAGATTTTGAAACATTCTGCCTCAGTTACATATCCATTTTTGAGGAAAATTTTTCTGCCTACACACAGCTCTGAAGTCAGTATTTGGTATGTATGTTATTTGTGCTCTGATGTTCAGAGTGTGTACAAAACTGAGTTATAAACTAGAATACATTTTAATTTGAGAAAATGCCAGTCACAAAGTTGTTGATTTTAAAATCATCAATGAGTTTAATCTGTTAAATGTGACTGAAAAATTCTTTTTCTTTTTGTTGTACAATTCCCAAAAAGCTTTGTATTTTCAAGTTTTAATATTTTTAACATTGATTTTTCATATTTAGAGATTTTTCTCTGAAGAATTCAAAGATCTTTGATTAGCATCTAATTCAACAATTTGTAAGGCAGGGAATTTCAAGAGAAAACATATGGAATAATCTCTAGGTCAGATTATTCTAGACAGAGAAAGACAAATATCATATGATATTGCTTACACGTGGAATCTAAAAAAAAGGGTACAAATGAACTTATCTACAAAACAGAAATAGAGTTACAGATGTAGAAGACAAACTTATGGTTACCAGGGGGTAAAGCGGGGTGGAGGGATAAATTGGGAGATTAGGATTGACATATACACACTACTATATATAAAATAGATAACTAATAAGGACCTACTGTATAGCACAGGGAACTCTACTCAGTACTCCGTAATGGCCTATATGAGAAAAGAATCTAAAAAAGAGTGGATATATATAGCTGATTCACTTTGCTGTACACCTGAAACTAACTCAACATTGTAAATAAACTATACTCCAATAAAAATAAAAATTAAAAAAATACAGGAGGATAAGCCAAGTGAATTCTCCTTTAAGAAAAACGGAATCTTTTTTTTTTAACATCTTTATTGGAGTATAATTGCTCTACAATGGTGTGTTAGTTTCCACTTTATAACAAAGTGAATCAGCTATACATATACGTATATCCCCATATCTCTTCCCTCTTGCATCTGCCTCCCTCCCACCCTCCCTATCCCACTCCTCTAGGTGGTCACAAAGCACCAAGCTGATCTCCCTGTGCTATGCGGCTGCTTCCCACTAGCTATCTATTTGACATTTCGTAGTGTATATATGTCCATGCCACTCTCTCACTTCATCCCAGCTTACCCTTCCCCCCTCCATGTCCTCAAGTCCATTCTCTAGTAAGTCTGCGTCTTTATTCCCGTCCTTCCCCTAGGTTCTTCAGAACCATTTTTTTTTTTTTAGATTCCATATATATGTGTTAGCATACGATATTTGTTAGAAAAATGGAATCTTTTAAAATCAACGCCTTACTCTCACTTTTCTTCTTTCCCAATATTAATAGTGATCATCTCTGTGCTTTCTGGAGATAAAAAAAAGTAGGAAAAGTGTTTTCTTTGATTAATAACTGTTCCACCTTGGGGCTTCCCTGGTGGTGCAGTGGTTGAGGGTCCGCTTGCCAATGCAGGGGACACAGGTTCGATCCCTGGTCTGGGAGGATCCCACATGCCGCAGAGCAACTAAGCCCATGTGCCACAACTATTGAGCCTGTGCTCTAGAGCCCGTGCACCACAACTACTGAGCCAGCAAGCTGCAACTACTGAAGCTCGTGCACCTAGAGCCTGTGCTCCGCAACAAGAGAAGCCACCGCAATGAGAAGTGGGCCCCCCGACCCCGCTCGCGGTAGCTAGAGGGAGCCCGCGCACAGCAACGAAGACCCAACACAACCAAAAATAAATAAATAAAATAAATTTTAAAAAAAGAAAAACTGTTCTACCTTGGCACTAAATTGAGATGGATTCTTTTACTTCCATTCAGTGACTCGGTGAGTACTTCCTGTGCCTTTGAGGGAGGCTAGGAGCATGAGGTGATTGACAGTTTAACTGGTTTGGATAATTTCATGATTCTTTCTATTTCCTTTCTACCTTTTTCACACAACTTTTACAGAACATCAATTACGGAAAAAGGATTAGGTGGTTCTATATCACTGTACCTACTCAGCAATCCTGAGGATGTCAGCACTTTTCTTCTTTATCCTCTTTGTGAAGGACATCAGTTGTATTTGCTTGTACAGAATCTAGCCACTTCCTTTTGGTAACACCTCTCACTTTCATTTGAGGGATCACCTTTCTCCCATCCTTAGTCCGTGTGGTTTAGGTGGGATTAGTTTCTTCACTTGGAGCCAAAGGTGGCTACATGACCCAGATTTGCTCATAAGAACATTCTATTCCTCTGACCACAATGATATCCAAATCAGGTTACCCATACTCAGTCCTGGGACTCCTGTGGGAGGCACTGATTTTTTTAAAAAAGTTCTTTCAGTCAGATTTGCTGAGCTGTTAGGAAGATGCTCTTGCAAAAGGAAAAATTACCAGACAATGAGGGCAACCCACAGGAAAGTAGAGCTACATGTAGAGGGACATTTGCTGATAATATCATTTGAATACTTGTATCCAACTCTGCCTGAAGATAACTAGTGCTGGACTTTTTAGTTGTAAGCAGTTCCCTTCAATCATTTTATTTATCTTAATTCACTTTGAATTGAGCTGCTGTCATTAGGAGCAAAATAATTCTTCTCCGCATTACATTCCAAAAGCACTAGTGTTTAGTGTCATATAAACAAAATACCAATATAATGCTTATCTGTGATGTAGTTCAAAACTTTCTAAAATCTGTAATGTGTGGGTGCTGGAGAGTGTCATCTTCATGATCAATCTTTCCATTTTGTTTTGAATTTAAAATATAGATTATTACAGAATCATAGAATTTTCAAGCTTGGGAAAACTTCAGAGTTGTTTCATCTAACCCTTTCATATTATATGGCAGCCTGCTGCTACTTAGAAAGTATTGGAGTGTAATGAGAGGCTATACAGCAGAACAGGAAGAGTATATATCCAATGCACACCCACTTTGTTACTTGTTAGCAGGGTAGTCTTGAACAAATTACTTAAACTCTTGTAAGTTTCTTTAACTATTGTTCTGAAGATGTCTGGCTCATAATTGATACTAAATGTGATATCATTGGTTTTGTTCCTTTAGAAATGTGAAATTTTAACATTTAATGTTAGTATTTAATGCTTACTATTACCACTACTATTTTAACAATACTACTAATGTTATTATTATTAATGTTTTTGATGAAAATATTACTATTATTGTCCAGGAGCATAGCTAGCTACTAACACCCTTGCTTTGAACACAAGGCATAAAACATGTCAACTTGGGCTTTCTCTATATTCTGCTACTTTAACTAGAAGAGGAGGAACATACATAAATCTGAATCTATTTATTTATTAAATGGCAAGATAAACTAAACCTAAAATAGTCACTATCTATAGATGTGGGAGAAAAGTGTGGAGGGAGAGAAATATAAGCTATACTTTTCTGAATACATCTTTTAAAAAATTTTTTATTTTATATTCGAGTATAGTTGATTTACAATGTTGTGTTAGTTTCAAGTGTACAGCAAAGTGACTTAGTTATACATATATATATATCTATTCTTTTTCAGATTCTTTTCCCATATAGGTTATACAGAATATGGAGTAGAGTTCCCTGTGCTATACAGTAGGTCCTTGTTGATTATCTGTTTTATATATAGTAATGTGTATGTGTTAATCCCAAACTCCTAATTTATCCCCCTGCAACATTTCCCCTTTGATAACCATAAGTTTGTTTTCGAAGTCTGTGAGTCTGTTTCTGTTTTGTAAATAAGTTCATTTCTATCATGTTTTTAGATTCCATATATAAGTGGTATCATATGATATTTGTTTTTCTCTGTCTGACTTACTTCACTTAGTACGATAATCTCTAGGTCCATCCGTGTTGCTGCATATGGCATTATTTCATTTTTTTTTTTTTACGGTTGAGTAATATTCTGTCGTATATATATGCCGCATCTTCTTTATCCATTTATCTGTTGATGGACATTTAGGTTGCTTCCATGTCTTGGCTATTCTAAATAGTGCTGCTATGAACTTTGGGGTGCATCTATCTTTTCTATTTATGTTTTTCTCCTGAATACATCATGTTTCATAGATTTCTTGGAACCATGTAAATATTACATTATTATCAAACAAAATTAAATGAAAATTAATTCTTGAAAATTGAAGGCATAATAAAATTAATGAATTTTACTCTGTATCAAGTTGGGCATAACTGCATAGAGTGGAACTTCTTCATGGGTCTTAAAAGCATATAATTTGATTGTACATATCTAGTATAATGTGAACAAAAAGAATTGCAAAATACTTTTTTCAGTAATCACATTGTGTTATTTGTAGAAATTATGCCTCACCACAAAATGTTTAGTAACAAATACAAACAAAGTAATATTTATTTATCTCACAAGTCTGCAGAGTTGAGCTTCTATGTTCTGGCCTTATGAATATGTAATCACTTTTCGGTTGGATAGATGGTTCTGCTATCCTTGGTGAGCTCAAGGTGAGGATTAGCTGGCTGTTGACTAATCTAGAATGGCTTGGCAGAGGCAGATAACAGAGTCGATGTGGGTCCATTGGCCCCTGGTAGCTCCTGCAGGCTAGCCCAGGCATGTTCTTGAGGCATCACAGAAGTGCAAGGAGGAAAGCAGACACACACAAGAATTTTTTCTAGCCTCTCTTTGTTTCATGGTTGCTGAAACTCTCTTGGCCCCTGAAAATCATTAGGTGGGTCCAGAGTAAGAATGAAAAAAGTTTAAACAGCAAAATGTGTAGATATAAGAGGTTGGTGACGAATTGGGGCTATCAGTGTCAGCCATCTACTGTAGTATTGTTCTGAGATTGTTGTGTATGTGATCTAGAATAAAATAAAGGAGTTATTATGTTGATGTTTATGGAATCTAGGGGTTTTAGCATGTGAGAAAGAAGAAATAGCTATAATAACAAAGAGGTTAATTAAAACTCTATTATCTTTTTTTTTTTTTTTTTTTGCGGTATGCGGGCCTCTCACTGTTGTGGCTTCTCCCGTTGCGGAGCACAGGCTCCGGATGCGCAGGCTCAGCGGCCATGGCTCACGGGCCCAGCTGCTCCGCGGCATGTGGGATCCTCCCGGACTGGGGCACAAACCCGCGTCCCCTGCATCGGCAGGCGTACTCTCAACCACTGCGCCACCAGGGAAGCCCTAAAACTCTATTATCTTGAGTTTGAATTAAAAGTATCACTATAAAGTTGTATTTTAGCTTGAAAACAAATATGAAACCTAGCTCCACCAACTGAAAAAAATCTAGAAAGAATGACCAACTCTGTAGCAATAAGCAATACTATCATCCATACTCTGGTCTCTAAATAACATTTCCCAGTAAAATAAAACAGGATTCCTTGGATAGATGGCTGATTTCCAGGAAATGTATAAGTTAAGCCTGGAGCATCTTGTTATATCAAACAGCAAGAAAGTTATCAAAGACTACTAAGCTCACATCAAAAGGAGACCATTTGAAGATGTGTCCTGGTCAAAGCTGGAAGTATTTGAGGCTGAATAATAATGATTCCAAACATCGAATATGCTTAAATCCATAAGCTCACATTAATATCGAAATATATTTCAGTCTTCAATTTAATATCATGCCAGGAAACCAATTCATTATTTTAAAAACTGGTAAATAAAATGAGGGAACTAACTAGTTAATGAGGAAAAGTTTCCAGAATATTTTGAAGCAATAAATGAAGAAAGGAACATCAAATTACAGTATCAACATTTTGTAACCTCTAATGAAATGATGTCTAGGGAATGAACATCGGTGGCTGCTAACGCAAAGAGTGACAAACAGAAATTATGTGCCACCTGATAGAAGTACAAAACAAAACCCATTAAGTATTCTTGACCCCCCCCCCCACAAATCAAACCTAAATGTGATCAAGAAGAGTCTAGAGAGACTTGAGACTTCCCTGGTGGCCCAGTGGTTAAGACTCCATGCTCCCAATGAAGGGGGCTGGGGTTCAATCCCTGGTGGGGGAACTAGATCCTGCATGCCACAGCTAAAGATCCCGCACGCGGCAGTGAAGATCCTGTGTGCTGCAACTAAGAGCCGGTGCAGCCAAATAAATAAATAAATATTAAAAAAAAAAAAAAGACTCTAGACTTAACTGCCAATTTATAGGAAATAAAAGGACAGAGAAGAATATGAGAAAGCACCACAGGAGTGCAATCAGTAAAATCTACCCTGGAGATACTACAGGACCAAGAAGGTGTTTTCTTCAACAAATACATTAGAAGGAAAACAGAAGCAAGAGAAAGAAAGAACATCTAAGTTAAAGAGATTTAAGAGACATATCCACCAGTTAAACTCTATGGACCTTATTGAGAACCAGATTTGAATAACCTATAAAAAATTATGAGAAAATCAGAAATTTGAACACCTATGAAATACTTGCTGATTTGAAGGGATTATTGTCAATTTTTTAAAGTGGGGTAATTGTATCATGGTTATTTTTTTTTAAGACCTTATGTTTTAGAGATGCATACTGTATAGAATGATATGTCAAAGAATTTCCTTCAAAATAATCCAGCATTGGGGGAATGATACAGGATGTGGTTTGAACATGATTGGCTGTGAGATGACAACTGTTGAATTTGTGCAATGGATATGTAGGGGTTCATTATACTATTTTTTGATTCTTGTTATACATTTAAATTTTTCCTTATGAAAATATTTTTTAAAACCTATTCCAGGGGCTTCCCTGGTGACGCAGTGGTTGAGAGTCCGCCTGCCGATGCAGGGGACACGGGTTCGTGCCCCGGTCCGGGAGGATCCCACATGCCGCGGAGCGGCTGGGCCCGTGAGCCATGGCCGCTGAGCCTGTGCGTCTGGAGCCTGTGCTCCGCAACGCGAGAGGCCGCAACGGGTGAGGCCACAACAGTGAGAGGCCTGCGTACCGCAAAAACAAAACAAAACAAAACAAAACTATTCCATTATAATATCTCCCAAATGTGTAGGAATCTGCAACAGTTAAAAATGGTCTGCTCATGATTGAGAGTTTGAGCTGTGCATCAGACTGCCTAGGCTTGAATTCTGTTTCCTTCACTTACCTGAGAGACCTTGCACAAGTTTTCTAAACTTTCAGTGCCTCAATTTACTTATCTGTAAAATGAGTGTTAGTGTGTACCTAATAGGGTTGTTATAGGAATTATGAATTAAAATATGTAAAATGATTAGCATAGTGTGAGGCACATATTAACCACTCAGCACTTTTTATTTTTAATTCATATATTATCATAAATATGTGCATGTGAATACACTGATAAAGGGCTGAAGGATTTACTCTAAACTTGGAGCACCAGTTACCTCGGAAGGAAGGAGTAGGAGTAGAGAGAGAAGAAAGAGAAGACTTATTCTTTTAATTCTATTTACTTAGTCACAATGATGAAAATTTTGTAGAACTACATGCAGTCATTTTAAGACTGCTAAGTATCCTCATTATAAAAATTTTCCTAAATAATTACAGTTAAACTTTTTAGTTGGGCACCTTGCCTGGTACCCAGAAACTTTTCAAAACTCAGCAATGAATAACACATTGTGCTCACCTTCAAGCCTAAAATTTAATAGAAGAATAAGATAAGTACAAAACATAACTTAAGCGCAGGCTAGAATGTGAAGTATATCCTAAAACAATTTACAAACACAGCAACATCAGGATTTAGAATGTGGTGGGGGACCAAACTCTACTTTAAATAAAAACCAATGCAGTTTATGCAGAAAGCTTATTGTTCTATAACAGTATTAAGGCAGAGAAACAACTGGGGTGTAAGAGAGCATGAGAAATAATAGGAATTCACTTCATGAGTGATAGGGTGGATTGGCATCACCTTATTTTCAATACACAAATCACCACTATCTTAGTATGAATTTATTTGAGTAAAAATTAACGTTGGCTTGTCTTGGATCTCACTAAGGGAAACTAGTACTATATAGGTTCTATGGAGAGGGTGCCCTGGCATGAGCCCCGATACCAATACTGCAGGGGATTTCACTACATTTATACTACTCACCACAGCTTACTGATGGGGAGTGAAGTTTTCTGAACTGACTGCAGTTGTTGGTATTATCACATTTAAATTAAAAACAACAAGGGTCTATTTCCACCAGCACAAATTCCAGCTTGTAGAACTGGGCAAATGTATAAATTTTTGCCTGCTGTATGCCCAGCAGGGAAATGACATAACCCTTGGTTCCTGGTCCTACCCAGTGCCTCTGGGGAGGCTCATTAATCCTTTGGAGACTGATTCAGCATCTTAAAACGTAGTCATAATAATAGTTCCTACCTCGTTGGGACTGATGTGCAGGTTACAGAATAAAATCTGTGTGAAGAGTTAAACCTAGTGGAAAGCATACATAAAGTGTTTAATAATTGTCAGCAATAGTGTTTAATGCCTGACTCTGCTCACTGGAATAGGAGTCCCTTGAGGACAGGGATAGTTTCACATATACTGCCATGTCTACCGTACCCAGCTCCATGAGGATTTGAATTGAGTACTTATTTCCATATACTGTTCTAAAGAGTACCGTTGCCCCAAGAACTCATACACTCACTTACGGAGGAATCTACATGCAGAAACTCCATTTACTCCAGGAAGAACTGGGCCCTGGGAATTATGTTGTTTCCTCTTCCTGCATTAAAACATTGTAGGATTCAGCTGAAAAAAACACATTCCTCTCTTCACTGGAGACTTTGCTGAAAGGGTTTCTGCTGCATTTATCTGGGAGATTGAAAGTAAGGGAAATCTAACATACATCAAGGAACTATTTTCCCGGAAGGGTAATAAGGTAAAGTAAAAGAATCATGTTAAATATATGCTTGTCTTTCTCATAAAAAGCTTTGTCTTGGAGGAATATTCTGAAGGGAACAGACCACTGTGAGCAGGTCAGCCTGGGGTTTATCCATTTCCTAAGCAACTATCTCATTTTAGATAAAAGGCAGGGGTTTTCCTTAGAAACATAAAGTGTCAGGCATTAACAGGGTTTTTATTATTTATTTTCTAAGCTTCATTATGGTTGACGATGTCTCACTTTTTCCATTATAAACCCCTTCTTCTTGAGGGGCTGTAACTCCTCCAATAAAAGGAATGGCTTCAGGCAAACACTGGAAGCATTTGCTCTCAGCTTAGGAGGACCTTTGTTTTTCCAGGTCTTGAATATAAAAATCCATTAAAATTTTTTTAAATTATAGGAGTGTTAAAGTGAAAAAAAGAACCCAGGGATTACTGCTTTCATATGTCTCTTTACTACCTGAGCTCAGAATTTTTGTTTTTTTAAACAGCAATTTTGCAGGCTCCTCTGATTATATTAACAGCCCCTCCTTTATTATCTGAGATAATTCAGTAATGCCCATCTGTTTCCTGTCCACTGGCTTCCTCAGAGATGCTTGCTGGAGACAGTTTGGTGATTAGTTTGTACTGTCATTTCTCTTTCCCTGATAGATGATCCAATGTTTCCCAGAAGAAAGCACTCCATTCAGTATGTGTTCTGCTTCCTTCAGTGAAACATCACAGTGAGCTGCCAACCTGAGGGCACTGAGCTGATAGCAGGCTATGTCCCCCTGAAGATGGCTGCACACTGAAACACCTTTAACATGTCTCTCTGGTGTTGCTTCCAGAAAAGTGCTGGTCTGGAGGTTGTCATGGACTGCTGGATTGTGGGCCAAAGATAAGTGCAGGGTAAAGATGAGGTCCTAGGGACGCATTTCAGAGAGTCACTAGAAACCCAAGGTCTACTCATGGCACAAGTGAGAGACTCTGGTTATGCCCCAGTATGGTGGTCCTAGGTCCTAGCATGTGGCTGGGGGTGACCTCTGTAGCTGAGTTATGCCTAAGGGACCCCAACATCTTTAATACTTTTTCTTCCCCCTTTGCTCTCCAGTCCAGTACTATCTCATCATGAATATTTTTAAAATAAGATTTCAGGTAGTTCATTGCCTCTGAAATATACACACAGGCAGTAATACATTAAATTCCTCTAGCTACTTCTGTTTAAAACGTAGCTGAAAAGAGAGGATATCTCCTTTAGAATGTGCTGCAGTTTTCTGGAAAGATCACTTTTAGGAGTAGATTAGAGGCAGAATATAAGCAGTGTCAATAAATACAGTGTTGTGAAAATTGTTTTTTCATATAGAAAAACAAAGTAGATTCCTATGTCACACCATATAAAGGAAGCTATAGGTAGATTAAAGATCTATTTTTTTTAACTTTTAATTAGAACCAAATACAGGAGAGGATTTCTTATAGAAGATACAAAACTCCCAAACCATAATGTAACAATAGTCAAATTTGACTATACCCAAAAGAACAAATTCTAAACAACCATAGACCTAATAAACCAAGTTATTTTAAATACATATAGCCAGCAAAATATTATTATTTATGATATATAACTACGTCCTACAAATCAACATAAAAAACAACTGAAAAATATGAAAAGGATATAATAGGCAATCTATAAAACAACCAATAAACTTAGAAACTAATGTACTACTACACAAATAATCAGAGAATGTATATAAAAATAAAAGAGAGATACCATTCTACAACTATTAGATTGTCGAAAATTGAAATTCTTATATTACCAAATGTCACTTAGGATGTGGAGAAATGAAAACTTTCATATGCTACTAATTGGCCAAAAACCACTTGGAGAGATTTTAACATATTTAGTAAGCTGAAAATGTGCATATCCTTTAAAATGCACAAATTTCCCTTCTGAACATATGCTCTTGAGAAACTCTTGCACCTGTGTATAGGAAATGTGCACGTGACTGTTTATTGAACAGTGCTTGTAGTGGTGAACAACTGGAATCATCCTAACTGTTCATTATATTTAAAAAATTTATTCAGGTTGATATTTAGTTTATTTCTTGTAACTATTGTAGAGTATTCCACAGTATGCCTATACCTCAGTTAATTAATTCTTTTTCCAGTTAATTTATCCAGTGGAGAAGGAGGAAGGGGAATAGAATCAAGATCCTAGGAACCACCATTGTTTCTTAAAAATAAAATATTTGAGAAAAGTATGCAATAATATTAAGATCTGATAGAACTGGATAATGGGGATGTGGGAGGAAAGACTTCATAAAGGCTTTCCATTCCTAAAATCGTAGTCATCCAGTATTATTCAAAATGTACCTTCTTCTCAGAAGTCTGTCTAACCCATTTAACTATGACTCTGGCTAGACTTTGTATCCCTTAAAACTTTCCATCTATATATCAATTTGCAAGTACTGTATCAATTGGGACTTGGTGATTTGTTTATTTCTAAGTCTTTTATTCAAAGAATAACAGAGCAAGAAAGACCTACTCTTTACTGTTGTTATAATAATGAGGAGACTGAGACCTAGAATATATTTATGCATGTGTGCTTGGTCACCAAACTAGATAACTTTTTTCAAAATAAGGAAATTGCTATTTTTAAATATATTGTAGGTTTACCATGCTTTTCACAAAGTGCTGTGCACATCAAGCAGCAAAGTGGTTGACTAGACAACTAGAGGACCAATTCTGAGAGACAAAGTCTTGGGTGGTGGGAGTGCAGAGTGCAGAAGGCTAGAATAGGAAAAGTCCTAGTCAGGAGCGATGTCATAGGATTGGGAAAGGGGGCTAGACATATGAAGAAAGAAGAGTCATGAAATGGAACTGTGAACTGAGGCTTAAGGTATTTTAGGAGAATCAGATGGGGGAACATGTAAAGGAGACTTTTTTAAACATTAGTCAGGTCTGCATTTTCTGCCATTCATTCAACCCTGGATTAACCATTCAGCAAAGTAAGGAGGTGTAGCAAGGAAAGGTGAGTACTACACGTTTCTCTCCACCCCAGCTATCTTTTCTTTAACTATTTCACTGCCTTCCTTGACTTTAGTCCAATTTTGGGGGGTTATTGCCATGTTTTGCTTTAATCTGTATTATTAAACATTTTCTTTGTCATGATGAGTGACTTAAATTTAAAAGTTTGGTTTGAAGCTGTTGTCAGATATCACAGTTTTTTCCATCTCATAGCTTGAGACTTTCACTTATATCCAATATAAACATAGCTGGTGAGTCTGGCTAGCATTCAACTCACCAGCTGATTTGTGTAAATGATCTTTAAGCTCTTTATTTTGAGCAGTGGAAGGACTGAGAGGGCACCATTGTTGGACTAGGCTGAGGGCATCAGTTGGTCTTAATCCAGCCTTTCATTCATTAATTCATCTCATTTGTCTTGAAAACTACCGTGTACCAGTCAACTGTTCTGGCATCGGAAATGCATGTTGAAAAAGACTCAGTCCTGCTGCCTTTCAAGTTTATAATAGCCTATGGGCCAGGCTGATAAGTAAAGAGGCAATCACAACACAATATATTCAATATTGCTATAGATTGCTTAGTCACTATTCTCAGTCGTAAATCAGACTGTGCGGTAGTGACACTGATCCAAATGTCTTCTTTCTACCAGACAGAGTTGATGTTACAGCAAACCAGAAAGTGAAACTTTTTTTTTTAATTTATTAAATTTATTTATTTTTGGCTGCATTGGGTCTTCGTTGCTATGTGCAGGCTTTCTCTAGTTGCAGCGAGCGGGGACTACTCTTGGTTGCAGTGCACGGGCTTCTTATTGAGGTGGCTTCTCTTGTTGCAGAGCATGGGCTCTAGGTGTGCGGGCTTCAATAGTTGTGGCATGTGGGCTCAGCAGTTGTGGCTCGTGGGCTCTAGAGCGCAGGCTCAGGAGTTGTGGCACATGGGCTTAGCTGCTCCGCGGCATATGGGATCTTCCCGGACAAGGGCTCAAACCCGTGTCCCCTGCATTGGCAGGCAGATTCTGAACCACTGCACCACCAGGGAAACCCCCAGAATGTGAAACTTAAGAAATTTTTTTTTTTTGAGGAAAAACAAAGCCTACAATACACACTAAGCCACAATTATTTACAAACATATACAATTCAACTCTTCTATTTGGAGCAGCAATTCTCAAACCATAATTGTCTAATTCTATCCTCTGTCATGTATGCATCCTCCTTGCAACCAAAGGTAATTATGTCTAAGTACATGAACCTAAAATTTGCATTAGGAATGCCTAAAAGCACTCTGGAAGTGCTGAAACCACAGTACAAGAAGGAATGAGCACAATACCAGTGTGGGTTTTTGGGCATAAACACTAAGATCAGAATAGTAACATGAATCAGTAGCTGTAGCCAAGATCTGTTATAATTTGCTACAGTTGATGGAAGTCCATTAATCCTTATTCAATCTTACTGTTTAAAAGAATAGTTCAGAATTTCCTTCAAAGCTAGGTTTAGGTTATGGGGGAGAAGACAAGGTATATTTTGGGGGTTCCTGGGAAATCAACACCATTTTTATATTTAAATATAAACCCTTCATCCAAATACACAAAGTCTAGGGATGTAATAAAAGGTCAGTCTCACATTTTAAATCATCCCCAAATATTTTTCATTTACTATAAAAAGTCAAGATAGTATGATCCTTACAGAGTGAGGAGTGGGGCTCAGAGATGTTCCATGGCTTGGCCAAGATTACACAGCTGTTTAGTGATAGAGTAAGGAATGAGCCTCACGGTGTTTTTCAGATGTGCCTGAAGAAGACCATGTCAGTTGCCTCCTTAGGTAAGTTTATTCCTAGTTATCTTATTTTATTTTATTTTTTGCAGTGGTAAATGGGCTTGTTTCCTTAATTTCTCTTTCTGATCTTTTGTTGTTAGTGTACAGGAATGCAAGAGATTTCTGTGTATTAATTTTGTATCCTGCAACTTTACTAAATTCATTTATTAGCTTTAGCAGTTTTCTGGTGGCATCTTTAGGATTTTCTATGTATAGTATCATGTCATCTGCAAACAGTGACAGTTTTACTTCTTTTTTGCCTGTTTGGATTCCTTTTATTTCTTTTTCTTCTCTGATTGCCATGGCTAGGACTTGCAAAACTATGTTGAATAATAGTGGCAAGACTGGGCATTCTTGTCTTCTTGATTTTAGAGGAAATGCTTTTGGTTTTTCACCATTGAGAATAATGTTTGCTGTGGGTTTGTCATATATAGCCTTTATTATGTTGAGGTAGGTTCCCTCTATGCCCACTTTCTGGAGAGTTTTTATCATAAATGGGTGTTGGATTTGGTCAGAAGTTTTTTCGGCATTTATTGAGATGATCATATGGTTTTTATTTTTCAGTTTGTTAATATGGTGTATCACATTGTTTGATTTGCATATATTGAAGAATCCTTGCCTCCCTGGGATAAATCCCAGTTGATCGTGGTGTTTGGTCCTTTTAAGGAAGCAAAAGACCTGTACGAAGAAAACTATAAGATACTGATGAAAGACATCAAAGATGACACAGACAGATGGAGAGATATACCATGTCCTTGGATTGGAAGAATCAATATTGTGAAAATGACTGTACTACCCAAAGCAATCTACAGATTCAATGCCAATCAAATTACGAATGGCATTTTCACAGGACTAGAACAAAAAATTTTACAATTTGTATGGAAACACAAAAGACCTCAAATAGCAAAAGCAGTCTTGAGAAAAAAAAAAAAAATGGAGCTGGAGGAATCAGGGTCCCTGACTTGAGACTATACTACAGGGTTACAGTAATTAAGACAGTATGGTACAGGCACAAAAACAGAAATATAGATCAATGGAACAGGATGGAAAGCCTGGAGATAAACCCACGCACGTATGGTCACCTAATCTATGACAAAGGAGGCCAGAATATATAATGGAGCAAAGACAGCCTCTTCAAGTGGTGCTGGGAAAACTGGACAGCTACATATAAAAGAATGAAATTAGAACACTCCCTAACGCCATACAAAAAATAAACTCAAAATGGATTAAAGACATAAATGTAAGGCCAGACACCATAAAACTCTTAGAGGAAAACATAGGCAGAACACTCTTTGATATAAATCACACCAAGATCTTTTTTAACCCACGTCCTAGAGTAATGAGAATAAAAACAAAAATAAACCAATGTGACCTAATGAAACTTAAAAGCTTCTGCACAGCAAAGGAAACCATAAACAAGACAAAAAGACAACCCTCAGAATGGGAGAAAATATTTGCAAACGAAGCAACTGACAAAGGATTAATCTCCAAGATACACAAACAGCACATGCAGCTCAAAATCAAAAAAAGCAAACAATCCAATCCAAAAATGGGCAGAAGAGCTAAATAGACATTTCTCCAAAGAAGATATACAGATGGTCAACAAACACATGAAAGGATGCTCAGCATCACTAATCATTAGAGAAATGCAAATCAAAACTGCAATGAGGTATCACCTGACACCGGTCAGAATGACCGTCATCAAAAAATCGACAAACAATAAATGCTGGAGAGGGTGTGGAGAAAAGGGACCCCTATTGCACTGTTGGTGGGAATGTAAATTGATACAGCCACTATAGAGAACAGTATGGAGGTTCCTTAAAAAGTAAGAACTACCATATGACCCAGCAATTCCACTATGGGCATATACCCAGAGAAAACCATAATTGAAAAAGAGTCATGTACCACAATGATCATTGCAGCACTATTTACAGTAGCCAGGACATGGAAACAACCTAAATGCCCATCGACAGATGAATGGATAAAGAAGATGTGGTATATATATACAATGGAATATTACTCAGCCATAAAAAGGAACAAAATTGGGTCATTTGTAGAGACATGGATGGACCTAGAGACTATCATACAGAGTGAAGTAAGTCAGAAAGAGGAAAACAAATATCATATATTAAAGCATACATGTGGAATCTAAAAATATTGGTATAGAGGATCTTATTTGCAAAGCAGAATTAGGGACACAGACGTAGAGAACAAACATATGGTTACCAATGGGTAAGGGAGTGTGGGATGAATTGGGAGATTGGGGTTGACACATATACACTATTGATACTATGTTTGAAATAGGTAGCTAATGAGAACCTACTGTATAGCACAGGGAACTATACTTAATGCTCTGTGTGATCTAATGGGAAGAAATCCAGAAAAGAGGGGATATATGTATATGTGTAGCTGATTCAGTTTGCTGTACAGTAGAAACTAACACAACATTGTAAAGCAACTATACTCCAATAAAATTAAAAAAAAAAGAAAAAGACCATGTCAGGAAATCTAAGGTCAAGAGGCACATCGTCTCTGGGCTGTTCATACCTTAGTATCAGCCAGAGACCAGTCATGAATATAAGACCAACAGCAAGAAATTTGATGTAGAAAATGTAATACAGAAAATTATCTACAAGCAAGAAGAGCAACTCAGGAAATTTGAGACAACTCCAAGGTAGGCAACTTCAGGAATCCACCATTACTCACAGGGCTGGAGGGGATTTGGAAGGAGAGCTGAGGCCATGTGATAGGAATGAGAACTTCGCAGGAGGGGCCCTTTCATGGGGCCCTGAAAACAGGACTACTGAAGATGCCCTGCGAGACAGAGTTGGGGGAATACCTTGGATTCTCCCTCCAGTAGCCTATAAGATGAGCTCAGTGGGAAGCCAATTTGCAGGAAGGTCTAGGAAACATAATGCGTGTCTATCCCCCTTGGAAAACAGAGCAGTGCATGAAGAGGATGAGGAATGGGTCTGAGGAAAATGATCAGCATGCCTTTTTCAATGGGATATCTATGTTTTTAAAATGTGTGTTTTGCATCTTAGGGATGTTTTATTTGAAGAAGGGATTCTATATTCAAGAAAGTAAGAGTTTAAAATTCACTACCTTTGACCAACTCACTTTTAAGAGAACACTCTACATCTTTAGCATTTCTACATACAAAGTACTTTTGGTTGTGTCCCCTCTTAGAACACTGAAAATTGTTTCTATTTTAACATGAAGAAACTGAAGCTTAGCTTACAGTAATTAAGAGACTTCACCCATAAGTCATGGCCAAAAGTCTCAACAGCTATGACTGGAAATATGAGTCTTGGACTTCAAATTTGGGTGCCATTATTCCCAAATTTTGTGCTAAGGCATTGCAGGGTGCTGTAGAAGATGTGTAGGGACATAACTAAATATTTTAAAATGTCAAGGGAAATACAGTAATCTATTTTGGACCCTACATGAATTAACAGTTTGAACATTAGATTGCTATGTTCCATTGGTTCATGTCATATTTTTGTGAAGCTAGGTTTTATGTGATAAAAAGCAAGGACCATGTAAAAATCATTTCAGAACACAAAATGAAGGTTGCAGTGTCCCACTGATTCTAAGGTTTGAGAAGTTGTGCTGTGCTCAGCAGTCACGGAATTGTTGGGATATAAGTACTTAAAAATTGTTTGGACCTAACTGCTTAATAAATAGAACTATTAATGTTTCTTTTGGTTAGGCTGTGCTGTGAAAAACTTACAGACATTAAGAATAGTGTAAACTGAGAACTGATTTCTGCTCTAGGGACATTATCTCATAAGGACCCAAAAGCAATAACATGAAGATATTGAGATTGTGGTTGGGGGGTTTTGGGGTGAGAAGAACCTTGGGCTGTTATTCTAGAATCCTACACCCTGTGGCCACCACCTTTGTTTGCTTTAATCTAAGGAGTAAACATGGGCTACAGTTGAGTTTAGCGATTTGAAAGCCAAGGTCATCCTTACAAAGAAAACTGCATCTTTAGACTGCTCTTAACCTGCCCCTCAGAGTGTAAAACCTGGAAGATCACTTGCTGGATTATCAAAGTTCCAAAGACCACATGCAAGACCAGCGTGGCACATCATCCCTCACGCCTTCTATCAGTTCCTGCTCTTATCTCAACCTGTCTTTGCCATGTGCTCACTTGGGAAGCTTAATTGTGGCAGTAAGGTTGCCAACTCTTTGTCATTCAGATGTTAGTTTTTTTTCCTCTTCCAAAATGTAATTCTTGAAACAATTTTTATTTCTTGAACACTTCCTCCTTATCTCTGTAAAGACCTCTAAAATGTGCCTTATAATGAAGATTACACCTGACAATAAATTCTCCAAGAAGCGTAGACATCTTAAAAGATCAAAGAAAATGGGGATTGAAATTTGTAAGTGATGTTATTTTAAACAAAAATGAGTGAAACTGACATCTTGTGACATTATAGAGTGCTATGATATTTTGTACTTTGGGAACTAGAGAAACAAAAGATCAAAAGATGGGAGGGAGAAATCAGAAAGAAATAAAGTTCAATATTCTATAAACATACTAAACAGTTCTCTTGCTTATTAAGATGGAACTAGAGTCAGTATAAAGCAACGAAAATACTCACTTTAAATTTTAAAAATGTACATTACAGGTGCTGTGACTTCTTAGTGTGCAAAAGTTCTAAGCCATGGTTATGAATCAAAGTCACATGTGGAACTTTACAAAAAATGCCGATGTCAGGGCTCTGTGTCAGACCTGCTAAATCCTCTGGGCTAGGGCTCTTGAATCCCTGACTGATTGATTGATTCAGTGATTGACAGCAGTTTATTAGTCACCTGTACTCACAGCCCAGAGGAAGACACCACATACCAGGCACTGCCAGTGAGGAGTTGCACTCGGGAACAGTGTACAAGCAGGAGCTGTGGGAGGCAGGCTGTGTCGGATCCAAAGGGTGGAAGGCTCATTTCCCACAGGAGGGTATTACTGGCTTGTTTGAATAATTCTGTGGGCTGGCAGGGAACTGAAGCCTGAGTGAATCCCTGTTTTAAAAAAAAACACAATTGATGTGCAGCCATTTAATTAAGAGATTATTGAATTAGATGCACTCTGGTGTAGAACTACAGACTAGCAGCATCGATATCACCTGGGAACTTATTAGAAGTGCACAGTATTAGGACCCACTCTGGACCTACTACATCAGAATCTAGAGTTCAAGATTCCCAGTGATTTGTAAATATTAAAGTTCCTAAAGCTCTGGTCTATGGGAGACAAATATCAGACTGGGATCAGGGGACTTGTATACCATGGCTCTGTCACATACCAGCTTATATAAATCATTTATCCTCTGTGAGTCTATTTCTCCAGCTAAAGGAACAGATATACCTACCCGACTTACACCAGGACTGTTGTAAGGCTATGAAATGGAATATGGAAAATATGTGGAAGTACTTCAAAAGATTAAAAGTGCACTGTTTATATCAACTGGTGCTCTCATGTGGTCAGTAGAACCACAGATTTATAGAGCTACTTGGCTCTTCAGTTTATTCCACCTCTATATTTTGAGCCACATCCTTGATTACTACATGGTTAAGCCCCACTCACATTTTTTTCAGCCGCCTACTAAAACTGCCCAAGGGTAGCGTTAACTTTTTTCTCTCTTTTTTTTTTTTTTTTTTTTTGCGGTACGCGGGCCTCTCACTGTTGTAGCCTCTCCCGTTGCGGAGCACAGGCTCCGGACGCGCAGGCTCAGCGGCCATGGCTCACGGGCCCAGCCGCTCCGCGGCATGTGGAATCTTCCCAGACCGGGGCACAAACCCGTATCCGCTGCATCGGCAGTCGGACTCCCAACCACTGCGCCACCAGGGAAGCCCTCTCATAATTTTTAAGTCATAGGAAAGTAAGAAATACAAGTAAAAAGCTCAGTAGAATCTGTAGAGTGCCTGGTAATATGCTATATTCATTCATGTAACTTCATATCTGGTGGGACTTTGCAAATTCAGGATCTCAGTAAAGCCACCTTGGCATTATGAATCCTATAGTCTCTCTTGTCATGGATAATTAACGTTTGATTCATGGTTTCTTGATTCATGGGTCATCTTGTGATAAGCTGCTCTGTGCCATTAGGTGAATTTGGTAATGGAGCTCTGTCGTTGCGTCTATGTGAATAAAAACTAGAAGAGTGTGATTTTTAAAACTTGCCTGGGCTCTCTTCTCCAACCTCTTTTATTCCATTTGTGATGCCTGATGCTCCTTGGGGGCCAAACTTTACCCCCAGCTCCTTCTCTACCTGCCAACTGCCTCCTACACCCCAACCTCCTCCTACCCATGCCCCCAACACATACCTGAAAGATGTCCTTCTAGATGAGGCTGAGCGCTACCTAAATACAAGTCAGGATTTATCTCTAACTCCAATCCTCAGTTCTGACTCTCTAGCCAGCTATAACCCCAAGACTTTCTTCTGCCTCAGCTCTGCCTGTGTGTGGATGCGAGTATCTCTCTTCATGTACTTGCTGTGCTGCAGTATATTTCTCAGTAGCTGCTGCGCTGGATGTAAACGCCAATGAAATTCTTTTTGCCTCTTTGCCTACACTCTTGTTGTTTTTTATTTTTTTCATTTTCCCCACCTGAAGTTTTATAGTATGTTCATGGTCCCATGTAACTTCAGCTTATCCAAGTTGCTGTTTCTCCTCACTTTCAGCTCATTCCCTTCTCAGTCTTTTTTCATTCTACTGGGCTCAATTACCATTTTTGCACTTAGATTCACTGTGCTTCCCTTCAGTTTGATGTCTATGCCTAATTTAAGGCTATGTGCTGCCTTCTGGCCTTTGTCGCAAAGGGAAGACCATAGGCTAATAAAGTATTTGACCTCACCATTCATATGTTTCTCACTCTCATTTCTTGGGCGCTGGGAGTCACTATTTAATTTCATCAAGGGACACAGTCATTCTGGCAGTAAACATCCTTCAGTGTAACCAGAAAGTCAGTCCTGGGAGAATAAAACCAATCATGATATTTTCTTTGAAGATTTCTTGTCAAAAAAGAAGTAGGACCAATGAGTCAGTTATCTAAGAGGACTGAGAAACTGCAAAAATGCTTTTTGTTTATACCTCCTTATGGTCTCTATTACATGTAGGGTACACATATGGCATTTCTAGCAGAGGTTTCGTTTATATATGTACAAACTCAGATTGTGGTTTACAAATCTTACTTTTAGTTGTCTAGCCACAGCACTGTCAGCTTACAATTCAAATGGTAACAACTGATTGTTTCTATCATTTGAATTTAATTTCTGTTTTGCAAAATGTCATGAGGTTCCTCTTATACATGCTATTCTGTGTCTTCTTAGTGTTCAGAGGGGGATTAGAGTGTTTAGAGGAATTAAGAAATCCAAGCAGCAATTATGATAAATTTCAATTATTGAAAGATTTAAGAGAAATGAAATTAAGATAAATGAATAAAAGGCAGGTACATGTCCTAGAATTCCACATGGTTTTGGTCACTTGCATTTGGGCTTTATTTAAAGAATGAGTAGTTTTTGTGTAGTATTCCCAGAAACATTTAAATACTAAAATGTGCCAACTAGTCATGATGTGAAATTTTTACTGTTTATGACCTTGCAGTCCAACTTTCATGTGTATGGAAATTCTTTCTTGTGTGTTTTTTTTTATTTCTTTGCTGGACTAGATTGTTGTAGCTCATCTCAATAATCTTTATCTCCTGTATTCACACTCTGGTATAGTCCCTTCCCATGTTAAATAGAGGTAATTTTTGTAAGCTATAGAATATTGTGGAAATGATGGAATGTAACTTCTGAAGCTAAGTGATAAAAGACATCGGGGCTTCCTTTTGCTTTCTTATATGACTTGCTTTGGGGAAAGCCAGCTGCCATGTCATAAGTACGCTCAAGAAGCCCTATGGAAAAACCCATGTGTCAAAAACCTGAGGCTTTCTGCCAGTAACCAGTGAGGAACTGAGACCTCTTGCCAGTAGGCAAAGGAGTGAGCCATCTTGGAACGCTAGCTCCAGCTGAGTGTTCAGGTGACCACAGCCCTGGCTGACTTATTACCTGTAGTCTCACGGGAGAACCTGAGCCAGAATCACTTAGTGAAGCCACCTCTAAATTTCTAACCCACAGAAGTGTAAGAAAATAAGTGTCTGTTGTTTTAAGCAGCCAAGTTTTAAAGTAATTTGATAGATTGCAATATATAACTAGTGTGTAAATATTCTGTCATCAATGGAAAGATCTCAGATCTGAATGATATTAAACAAATACAATGCCCAAATCAACCTGCTAAAGAAATTAGAATTACTCATGTCTAGTTTATTTATATTTTTATGTATCTCAAATAAAATAAATATTCCTTCATTTTATATTTGAAGTTACTGTAAGTTAAAAAATAGAGTGACAATGCTACAACATTGAATAGGGAAGAAATTTTCAAATCATAAATACAGAGACTTATTTGAAAACTTTAACAATAGAAATAGTTATTCTATCTCTAAATAACTAGAAATTAATAATCTCTTAAGGTTGGCAATTTTTGAGATCTATTAAAGAAACTATAGTAACATAATTAAGTGCCACTTGCCAATATTTTCCAGTTGTGTGTAAAGTTAACTGAACATATAAAGCATATTTTCTCCTGCTGTTGACTTTTTATTGTCTTGAGCCTGTAGTAAATGTAAGTCTGCTATGCTTAAGGGTATCATTTTGTGCAGGAAACCACAATAAGGTCTGGGAATAATTGCCACAAAAACTAAGATTAAAAGATAAAGTTAGCAAAAATCTTTTGACATTGCTATCAAAGTCTGTTCTCTAGAAGAAAAATTCTAATTATTTCTTAAATGATAAAATCAATGTTAGAGGAAATGCTATACATTTCATTTTGTTCTACTTCTGTATCTGTTCTTTAGGTAGAAAAAAATTAAAAAGAGTATTAAATCTTTTTTCAGCTAAACTATTTAATTTTAAAACTAAGTAGCCACAAATACCATATGCTAATGCATATATATATGGAATCTAAAAAAACGGTACTGATGAACCTAGTGGCAGGGCAGGAATAAAGACGCAGACGAAGAGAATGGACTTGAGGACACAGCGGGGGAAGAGGAAGCTGGGACGAAGTGAGAGAGTGGCATGGACATATATACACTACCAAATGTAAAATCGATAGCTAGTGGGAAGCAGCTGCATAGCACAGGGAGCTCAGCTTGGTGCTTTGTGACCACCTAGAGGGGTGGGATAGGGAGGGTGGGAGGGAGGCTTAAGAGGGAGGAGATATGGGGATATATGTATACATATAGCTAATTCACTTTGTTATACAGCAGAAACTAACACAACATTGTAAAGCAGTTATACTACAATTAAGATCTAAAAAAACCAAAAACAAACAAAACCCCCCCCAAAAACCAAAATACACACACACACACAAAATGAAGTAGCCATAACTATGACAGAAAACATTTAAAATGTTTGGTTTTCTTAAGTTTTAAATATTTCTACATGTCCTCCATCCCTCTCATGAAATCAGTCTCCCTGAATAACCTTATTTCATTCTTCTTGATGACATTATGGGAAGTAACAAAACTCTGGATCAAATTGTCTGTTGTTATTATGGGAAGATTCTGATAGTTCCTTGGAGTGCCACATAGTGGCTATAAAAGCAGTTTTGGAATGGTTTTCATGATCCTAGACCTCTCTAAATTGAGGTCCATGGGGGTCAAGAGATAGCATATAAAGTCCAAGAGTTTCTATATCCTTTTGCATTTTATTTTGGAGTGCTGAAGTTTTGAGGATTTTTGTAATGTACCTGAAAGGGGCCTGTAGTCATCAATTTTAACTCAGCTGTGCTGTAGATCTTTGAGGAATTATGCCATGCTCTTTGCTCCATCTGTATCTTGAGTCCAGTGTTACCCCCCAGTCAAAGCTGAGAAAGTACTCTTCCCACACTCTTGTGCAGAACTTGCACCACTCATCCTACAAGACCTATCTTGGAATAGTGCGCAAAAAGGTTGTCGACACTTTCATCTGGAGGGCTTACTAGAGAGATCCCAGAGAAGCAAGACCCAAGGACGAGCTTCTGTGGCTAGTTCCTTGTCAGAAAACCTATCCTGAATGTGGCAAAACATGTTAATGTGAGAGAAATAAGAATGAAGAGAGTCTTATTTCACAATAAAAACAAGGCATCATTTTTTCTCCCCAAATATTTATTGGCCATGTTACAGATGTGCAGCTCATGCCACATGCAGGGAAGAAACTTTAAGACTTACTTTAAGGAGATGTTTCAACTCTCTGAGCTAATACAGACAGTAATGGTAAATAAGAATGCAGAATATTAAGGCATTTTTTTGTTTGTTTTTTCCAGAGGAGCCCTCAGCCTTTACTGTGAAATTATTACTAGACAGATATTATGCTGTTCATATGCAAAGTCAATGACAAAGCTCCAAATCATTGGGAGGCTTTGATCCATGTAGTTTTAATTTCAACATATGAGTTCATAGTTATCGGAATAGGATTGAAATTAAATGATGTCTTTATCAACATCTTGAAAATTCACTTTTCTTTTTCTGACTTTGCACAGAACAACGTTAATGTTGAATAGAGAAACAGCAAACAGTAACTTCAGCTGCTTGAAATTCAAAGCTCTGTTTTCCACAGACACATAAAATTAGTTGAGAGTAGCCAACATTCTGGCCTGTACTGCAGTCTGGGTGTGCTCTGTTGGCTTCTGTTACTACATCCCATCTGCAAACCAGGTGCACAAAACATCACAAAGAAGTCTGGTTGCTGGTAGTTAATGGAAGTTATGTGGTGAATAAAATTCAAAGCAGTAGCAATATATTTTGCTAGAGAGGGTTAGAAAAGTTTTCGTGAAGCTAGCAAAATGACAGCAAATGACAGCTTCTAATCTCAGTGAATGAGGATATTCTGATACTAATTAAAATTCAATGTTTAATCATCAACTCTTGCTTAAAGAAGAGGGGAGGGAAAAAAGATTTTTATGTGGTGGATAATATGTTCCCTATAAAGCAAATAAGGCAAAGCTACTTATTTTGATGAACTGTGAAAAATAATGGCTCACTAAATATTGTACTGTGCTTAAGGGCTAAATTTAAGGCTATGTCACATTTCCCCTCTCAAAAATGTGTACCCCCTGGATAAGCTTAACTCATGATTGGTGCTGGAATCTAGACTTTATCTTCTCCCATATTTGACATTATTTTATATGGGTACAGTCATGATTTGAATGATGTTTAATGATGGAGTTGTAACTGCTTACTCGGAAAAAATGGAAAGAAGCATTGGGAGTAATAGATTATAGATAATCTTATGATTTATGCTGAATAACCATGAGTATATCATTTTTTCTTTCATAAAAAGGTAAATATGCTATAAATTAATGAGAATTTTGGAGGATTTATAAAGCATATGTTTATACAGGCTTTCTAAAGCCTTTTTTAATAATAGATGTGTCAAAGAAAATAGAGGGATAGTGATCCCATTGATGCAAGGAAGTTATCCTATTTGCATCCAAAGTCAAATTGCTAAACAGGAAATAAAAGCCAAAGCAAGGCAAAACAAAAGCAATAAGAAAACTTTCTTACCTATTAGAAAACTAATGTGGAGTCAAATTTATAACTGTTTAGAGAAGAATCATTTAATCAGTTAACAAGCTCTTATCAGTAACTACTAGGTCTTCAACACTGAACCAGACTAGGCTACTATACTTTGTAACAGAATCATCCGGGCAGTTTGTAATTGTGGATGGTGGTAGGTCACCATAATCTTGTTGCTAACCCAGTTTGAGGTTCATTGTTCTGGGGGAGTTATCCTAAAGCAGACACCTGAGTCTTTCTGCAGAGGGGAAGGAGATTACTATATAGTATAGGAGACTGGATATTTGTACAAAAAAAAAAAAGAAAAGAAAAACAACAAGTAATTGATGACAACTTGTAGTTTTCCTCTAACTATAAATGTTATCTCCAATTTTTTGCATTGGAGCAGTAAGTGGATGTTTAAATTTAGTCAATCAGTAAGAAATGTTATATCACTTACCTAGACCAGTGATGTTTACTTTTTTCTTGGTGGTAGGCCCCTTTTGAATCTGATGGATATTTAAAACTTTTGCAAAAGTAACATATTTTAACTTATTGTATTATATAATTAAAAAATTAATCAAACTATACACCTTCAAATTATGATACATATAACCAAAATAATAGAAATACCTACTTGTACACATGTCTTCTTAGTGAAAGTGGAGGAATAGTTCTTTGGTTTCATTGATGGATGATAATTGAAACCAGAAATATGGATGAAATCATCATTGGGAAGTATTTAGAACAAGAAGAGGGAGGAAGAAAAGGAACACTGAAAGGCACAATTAGGAGGGAGGAGGAATAGGAGCCCATGAAGGCAAGTAAGAAGCAATAGCCAAAGAGAAAGGAGAGATGCCAGAAGAGTATTATGAGAGTGATGGAAGGGTATATTGTTGAGGACAGAGTGAACAATATTGCTAAGTGCTGTTGAGGTCAGGTAAGATAAAGAAGGCAACCATGTAGTTTAAGAGGAACAGGAGTGAAGTCCTCAGGACTTAAGGTAATGGATCTATGAGACTACAGCTTGTGATTTTATATGGATTTTGAAGTTCTCTGGGATAATAACAGGGCTTAGTCTGGAATAGGTGACTGATCCAGGAGCTCTTTGTCCCATGTGAGTGAGATTCTGAGTGGTGGTAGATTGGTTCTGATATTCAGGTTCAAGGCCTGAGGTGCCACAACCATGGTCTCAGATTTAAGGACACTCATCATTTAAAAAATGCTGCTAAAAGAATATGTTATGGAAAATAAGAAATATTTAGAGTCATGTTATCTGTTATCAGGTGATCTTGAGTAGTGACATCATTTAGAAATGTTTTAAGATCTAAAAATCTAAGGAAGTGGCTGTTAATACTGGCTGCACATACAATCACTTGGGGTAGTAAAAACCAAATTCCTGGCAACAACTCAGCCCAGCTGAACTTTTAAAAGCCTCTTCTGGTTTCAGCCCTGACACATAAATAGTTTGGAATTCATATTCCTGAACTTACAATCAGAAAAAATCTGAATGAACTAAAAGTCAGTGACTTTTGTTGAAAGTATCAGAAGAATGAAGTCACAGAGAAAATCACCTTGCCCAAAGGTGGAGAGAGAGTTAGTCAAACAGAGTGAACTAAACAATATACATGTAGGCATATACTATTCAAAATGCAGAAAACCAAAAGAAAAGAGAACATCTTGAGAGAAGTCAGAGGGAATAAAGCACCTTAAATATAGATTGGCAGGATAAGAATTACAGCAGACTTTTTATCAGAAACCATGCCAGCAAGAAGAAAGTGGGATGAAATAAAGTGTTAAAAGAAAAAAACTCATCAACCTAGAATTCTACAACCAGCAAAATTATCCTTCAAAGAGACCTTCAAGATGGTGGAAGAGTAAGACATGGAGATCATCTTCCTCCCTACAAATACATCAGAAATACATCTACATGTGGAACAACTCCTACAGAACACCTTCTGAATGCTGGCAAAAGACATCGGACTTCCAAAAGGCAAGAAACTCCCCACGTATCTGGGTAGAGCAAAATTAAAAAAAGAAAAAACAGAGACAAAAGAATAGGGATAGGACCTGCACCACTGGGAGGGAGATGTGAAGAAGGAAAGTTTCCACACACTAGGAAGCCCCTTCACGTGGAGACAAGGGGTGGCAGGGGAGAAGCTTTGGAGTGATGGAGGAGAGTGCAGCGACAGGGGTGCAGAGGTCAAAGTGGAGAGATTCCCGCACAGGATCAGTGCCGACCAGCACTCACTAGCCTGAGAGGCTTCTCTGCTCTCCTGTTGGCGCGGGTTGGGGCTGGGAGCTGAGGCTCAGGCTTCGGAGGTCAGATCCCAGGGAGAAGACTGGGGTTGGCTGCGTGAACACAGCCTGAAGGGGGCTAGTGCAACATGGCTAGATGGGAGGCAGTCCAGGAAAAAGTATGGACCTGCCTAAGAGGCAAGAGACTATTGTTTTGGGATGCATGAGGAGAGGGGATTCAGGGCACCGCCTAAACAAGCTCCAGGGATGGGCGTGAGCTGCGGCTGTCAGCGTGGACACCAGAGACGGGCATGAGACGCTAAGGCTGCTGCTGCAGCCACCAAGAAGCCTGTGTGCAAGCACAGGTCACTACACATCCCCTCCCGAGAGCCTGTGCAGCCCGCCACTGCCAGGGTCCCATGAGCCAGGGACAACTTCCCTGGGAGAACACACAGTGTGCTTCAGACTGGTGCAATGTCATGCTGGCCGCTGCCACCATAGGCTTGCCCCGCATTCCGTATCCCTCCTTCCCCTGCCCTGAGTGAGCCAGAGCCCTAATTAGCTCCTCCTTTAACCCCGTCCTGTCTGAGCGAAGAACAGACGCCCTCAGGCGACCTACACACAGAGGCAGGGCCAAATCCAAAACTGAACCCCAGGAGCTGTGTGGACAAAGAAGAGAAAGGGAAATCTCTCCTAGCAGCCTCAGGAGAAGCAGATTAAATCTCCACAATCAACATGATGTACCCTGCATCTGTGGAATACCTGGATAGACAGTGAATCCTCCAAAAATTGAGATGTTGGACTTTGGGAGTAATGATATATATATTTTTTTCCTTTTTCTCTTTTTGTGAGTGTGTATGTGTATGCTTCTTTTTGTGATTTTTTTCTGTACAGGTTTGCTTTTACCATTTGTCCTAGGGTCTGTCTGTCCATTTTTTTGTTTTGTTTTTTTTTAGTATAGTTCTTAGAACTTGTTATCATTGGTGGATTTGTTTTTTGGCTTGGTTGCTCTCTTTCTTTCTTTTTCTTCTTTTCTATTTTTTATTACTTTTTACTTGTTTTTGTATTTTTAATATTTTTTTATTTCAATAACTTTATTTTATTTCATTTTTTTTCTCTTTCTTTCTTTTTTCTCACTTTTCTTCTGAGCCGTGTGGCTTGCAGGGTCTTGGTATGCCAGTCGGGTGTCAGGCCTGTGCCTCTGAGGTGGGAGAGCTGAGTTCAGGACACTGGTCCACCAGAGACCTCCCAGCTCCATGTAATATCAGATGGTGAAAGCTCTCCCAGAGATGTCCATCTCAATGCTAAGACCCAGCTCCATTCAATGACAGCAAGTGACAGTGCTGGACACCCTATGCCAAACAACTAGCAAGACAAGAAAACAACCACATTCATTAGCAGAGAGGCTGCCTAAAATCATAATAAGGTCACAGACACCCCAAAAACACCACCAGACACAGTCCTGCCACCAGAAAGACAAGAGCCAGCCTCATCCATCAGAACACAGGCACCAGTCCCCTCCACCAGGAAGCCTACGCAACCCACTGAACCAACCTTAGCCACTGGGGCAGACACCAAAAACAACGGGAGCTACGAACCTTCAGCCTGTGAAAAGGAGATCCCAAACACAGTAAGTTAAGCAAAATGAGGAGACAGAGAAACACACAGCAGATGAAGGAGCAAGGTGAAAACCCACCAGACCAGATAAATGAAGAAGAAATAAGCAGTATACCTGAAAAAGAATTCAGAGTAATAATAGTAAAGATGATCCAAAATCTTGGAAATAGAATGGAGAAAATACAAGAAGCATTTAACAAGGACCTAGAAGAACGAAAGAGCAAACAAACACTGATAAACAACACAATAAGTGAAATTAAAAATTCTCTAGAAGGAATGAATAGCAGAATAACTAAGGCAGAAGAATGGATAAGTGACCTGGAAGATAAAATAGTGGAAATAACTACTGCAGAGCAGAATAAAAAAAAAGAATGAAAAGAATTGAGGACAGTCTCAAGAGACCTGTGGGACAACATTAAGCACACCAACATTTAAATTATAGGGGTCCCAGAATAAGGAGAGAAAAAGAAAGGGTCTGAGAAAATATTTCAAGAGACTAAAGTTGAAAACTTCCCTAATATGGGAAAGGAAATAGTTACTCAAGTCCAGGAATCACAGAGAGTCCCATACAGGATAAATCCAAGGAGAAACCTGCCAAGACACATATTAATCAAACTATCAAAAATTAAATACAAAGAAAACAATACTAAAAGCAACAAGGGAAAAACAACAAATAACATACAAGGGAACTCCCATAAGGTTAACAGCTAATCTATCAGGAGAAACGCTGCAAGCCAGAAGGGAGAGGCAGGACATATTTAAAGTGATGAAAGGGAAGAAACTACAACCAAGATTACTCTACCCAGCAAGGGTCTCATTCATACTTGACGGAGAAATTAAATCCTATACAGACAAGCAAAAGCTAAGAGAATTCAGCACCACCAAGCCAGCTTTGCAACAAATGCTAAAGGAACTTCTCTAGGCAGGAAACACAAGAGAAGGAAAAGACCTTCAATAACAAACCCCAAACAATTAAGAAAATGGTAATAGGAACATACATATCAATAATTACCTTAAATGTAAATGGATTAAATGCTCCAACCAAAAGACATAGACTGTCTGAATCGATACAAAAGCAAGACCCATATATATGCTGTCTACAGGAGACCCACTTGAGACCTAGGGACACATACAGACTGAAAGGGAGGGGATGGAAAAAGATATTCCATGCAAATGGAAATCAAAGGAAAGCTGGAGTAGCAATTCTCATATCAGACAAAATAGACATTAAAATAAAGACTGTTACAAGAGGCAAAGAAGGACACTACAAAATGATCAAGGGATCAATCTAAGAAGAAGATATAACAATTGTAAATATTTATGCACCCAACATAGGAGCAGATCAATACATAAGGCAAGTGCTGACAGCCATAAAAGCAGAAATCAACAGTAACACAATCATAGTAGTGGACTTTAACACCCCACTTTGACCAATGGACAGATCATCCAAAATGAAAATAAATAAGGAAACACAAGCTTTAAATGATACATTAAACAAGATGGACTTCATTGATATTTATAGGACATTCCATCCAAAAGCAACAGAATACCCATTTTTTTCAAATGGTCATGGAACATTCTCCAGGATAGATCATATCTTGGGTCACAAATCAAGCCTTGGTAAATTTAAGAAAATTGAAATTGTATCAAGTATCTTTTCTGACCACAGTGCTATGAGACTAGATGTCAATTGCAGGAAAAGATCTGTAAAACATATAAGCACATGGAAGCTAAACAATACACTACTAAATAACCAAGAGATCACTGAAGAAATAAAAAAATACCTAGAAACAAATGACAATGAAAACACGACGATTCAAAACCTATGTGGTGCAGCAAAAGCAGTTCTAAGAGGGAAGTTTGTAGCAATACAATCCTACCTCAAGAAACAAGAAACATCTCAAATAAACAAACTGACCTTACACCTGAAGCAGTTAGAGAAAGAACAAAAAAACCCCCAAAGTTAGCAGAAGGAAAGAAATCATAAAGATCAGAACAGAAAGAATGAAATAGAAATAAAGAAATAAAGAAAACAATTGCAAAGATGAAATAAAGAAAACAATTGCAAAGATGAATAAAACTAAAAGCTGGTTCTTTGAGTAGATAAACGATATTGATAAACCATTAGCCAGATTCATGAAGGAAAAGCGGGAGAGGGCTCAAATCAATAAAATTAAAAATGAAAAAGGAGAAGTGACAACTGACAATGCAGAAATACAAAGGATCATGAGAGATAACTACAAGCAACTACATGCCATGAGAGATAACTACAAGCAACTACATGCCAATAACTACAAGCAACTACATGCCAACAAACTGGAGGAAATGGACAAATTCTTAGAAATGCACAAGCTTCCTAGACTGAACCAGGAAGAAATAGAAAATATAAAGACCGATCACAAGCACTGAAATTGAGACTGTGATTAAAAATCTTCCAACAAACAAAAGCCCAAGATCAGATGGATTCACAGGCAAATTCTATCAAACATTTAGAGAAGAGCTAACACCTGTCCTTCTCAAACTCTTCCAAAATATTGCAGAGGGAGGAACACTCTCAAACTCATTCTACGAGGCCACCATCACCCTGATGCCAAAACCAGACAAAGATGTCACAAAGAAAGAAAACTACAAGCCAGTATCACTGATTAACATAGATGCAAAAATCTTCAACAAAATACTAGCAAAGAGAATCTGACAGCACATTAAAAGGATCATACACCATGATCAAGTGGGTTTATCCCGGGAATGCAAGGATTCTTCAGTATACGCAAATCAATCAATGTGATACACCATATTAACAAATTGAAGGATAAAAACCATATGATCATCTCAATAGATGCAGAAAAACTTTCGACAAAGTTCAACACTCATTTATGAAAAAAGCCCTCCAGAAAGTAGGCATAGAGGGAACTTACCTCAACATAATAAAGGCCATATATGACAAACCCACAGCCAACAGCATCCTCAATGGTGAAAAACTGAAACCATGTCCACTAAGATCAGGAACAAGACAAGGTTGTCCACTCTCACCACTATTATTCAACATAGTTTTGGAAGTTTTGGAAGCAATCAGAGAAGAAAAAGAAATAAAAGGAATATAAACTGGAAAAGAAGAAGTAAAGCTGTCACTGTTTGCAGATGACATGAAACTATACCTAGAGAATCCTAAAGACTCTACCAGAAAATTACTAGAGCTAATTAATGAATTTGGTAAAGTAGCAGGATACAAAATTAATGAACAGAAATCTCTTGCATTCCTATGCATTAAAAATGAAAAATCTGAAAGAGAAATTAAGGAAATACTCCCATTTGCCATTGCAACAAAAAGAATAAAATACCTAGGAATAAACCTATCTAAGGAGACAAAAGACCTGTATAAAGAAAATTATAAGACACTGATAAAAGAAATTAAATATGATACAAACAGATGGAGAGATATACCATGTTCTTGGATTGGAAGAATCAACTTTGTGAAAATGACTCTACTACCCAAAGCAATCTACAAATTCAGTGCAATCCCTATCAAACTAGCAATGCAATTTTTCACAGAACCAGAACAAAAAATCTCACAATTTATATGGAAACACAAAAGACCCCGAACAGCCAAAGCAATCTGGAGAAAGAAAAACAGAGCTGGAGGAATCAGGCTCCCAGAATTCAGACTATACTACAAAGCTACACTAACCAAGACAATATGGTACTGTCACAAAAACAGAAGTATAGATCAGTGGAACAGGATAGAAAGCCCAGAGATAAACCCACGCACATATGGTCACCTTATTTTTGATAAAGGAGGCAAAATATACAATGGAGAAAAGACAGCCTCTTCAATAAGTGGTGTTGGGAAAACAGGACATCTACATGTGAAAAAATGAAATTAGAACACTCCCTAACACCGTACACAAAAATAAATTCAAAATGGATTAAAGACCTAAATGTAAGACCAGGCACTATCAAACTCTTAAAGGAAAACATAGGCAGAACACTCTATGACATAAATCACAGCCAGATCCTTTTGACCCACCTCTTAGAGAAATGGAAATAAACCCAAAAATAAACAAATGGGACCTAATGAAACTTAAAAGCTTTTAAACAGCAAAGGAGACCATAAACAAGACGAAAAGACAATCCTCAGAATGGGAGAAAATATTTGCAAATGAAGCAACTGACAAAGGATTAATCTCCAAAATTTACAAGCAGCTCATGCAGCTCAATATCAAAAAAAATCAAATAATCCAAAAATGGACAGAAGACCTAAATAGACATTTCTCCAAAGAAGATATACAGATTTGCAACAAACACATGAAAGAATGCTCAACATCACTAATCATTAGAGAAATGCAAATCAAAACCACAGTGAGGTATCACCTCATATCAGTCAGAATGGCCATCATCAAAAAATCTACAAACAATAAATGCTGGAGAGGGTGTGGTGGAAAGGGAACCCTCTTCCACTGTTGATGGGAATGTAAATTGGTACAGCCACTATGGAGAACAGTATGGAGGTTCTTTAAGAAACTAAAAATAGAACTGTCATATGACCCAGCAGTCCCACTATGGGCATATACCCTGAGAAAACCGTAATTCAAAAAGAGTCATGGGGGCTTTCCTGGTGGCGCAGTGGTTGAGATTCCGCCTGCCGATGCAGGGGACACGGGTTCGTGCCCCGGTCTGGGAAGATACCACATGCCATGGAGCAGGTAGGCCCGTGAGCCATGGCTGCAGAGCCTGCGTATCCGGAGCCTGTGCTCCGCAATGGGAGAGGCCACAACAGTGAGAAGGCCCGCGTACCGCAAAGAGAAAAAAAAAAAAAGAGTCATGTACCACAATGTTCATTGCAGCTCTGTTTACAATAGCCAGGACATGGAAGCATCCTAAGTGTCCATGGACAGATGAATGGATAAAGAAGATGTGGCACATATATACAGTAGAATATTACTCAGCCATAAAAATAAATGAAATTGAGTTATGTGTAGTGAGGTGGATGGACCTAGAGTGTGTCATATAGAGTGAAGTAAGTTAGAAAGAGAAAAATACTGTATGCTAACACATATATATGGAATTTAATAAGAAAACAAAGTGGTTCTGAAGAACCTAGGGGCAGGGCAGGAATAAAGACGCAGATGTAGAGAATGGACTTAAGGACATGGGGAATGGGCAGTGTAAGGTGGGGTGAAGTGAGAGAGTGGCATGGACTTATATGTACTACCAAATGTAAAAGAGATAGCTAGTGGGAAGCAGCCGCATAGCACAGGGAGATCAGCTCGGTGCTTTGTGACCACCTAGGTGGGTGGGATAGGGATGGTGGGAGGGAGACGCAAGAGCGAGGAGATATGGGGATATATGTATATGTATAGCTGATTCACTTTGTTATAAAGCAGAAACTAACACCATTGTAAAGCAATTATACTCCAATAAAGATGTTAAAAAATTTTTTTAATTTTATACTATTGTGTATAAAATAAATAAATAAAATAAGCTACAAGAATGTACTGTAGAACACATGGAATATAACCAATATTTTGTAATAATTATAAATGGAATATAACCTTTACAAATTGTGAATCACTATTTTATACACCTGTAACTTACATAATAGTGTGTATCAAATATACCTCAAAAAAACTAATGTGTGTGTATATTTGTGTGACTATATATTACGTTCTTAAATTAATATGAATATATAATATAAAAAATATTATCCTTCAGTAGTGAGGGAAAAATGAAAGCCCCTTCAGTGTCTCAAATTCACAGCCAAGTTTGAGAACAAGTGGTTTAGGTAAAATTTGCTTAGATGGCAAGAATATATGGAAGGATTCTTATAAAAAGCCTTAGTCAACAATGTTTAACTTAAATTTGTCCACAGTCCTCTTTACTGCTGACAACTAAAGAAGATTCTGGCCTTGTGAACTCAGTTTTTTCCCTTCCCCTCCCTTTTAGGAGCTACCTACATAGCAGAAAGAGAAAGAGAAGGTAGAAAAGAAGGCTGATCAAGACTTAGAGAATTTCTCTTTACTTTTTTCTTTCTCTCACATTTGCTTCCTTCCTTCCTTCCTTCCTTCCTCTTCCCCCCCTCCTTCCCTCTCTACCTCCTTCTTTCTTTCCTCCTTTTGTTCTTTCTTTCTTTCCTTCCTTCCTTCCTTCCTTCCTTCTTTCTTTCTTTCTTTCTTTTTCTTTCTTTCTTTCTTTTTCTTTCTTTCTTTCTTTTTCTTTCTCTCTTTCTCTCTCTCTCTCTCCCTCTCTCCCTCCCTCCCTCCCTCCCACCCTGCCTCCCTCCCTTCCTTCCTTCCTTCCTCCCTCCTTTTCTTCCTTCCTTCCTTCCTTCCTTCCTTCCTTCCTTCCTTCCTTCCTTCCTTCCTTCCTTTCTTTCTTAGAAGCTAGCATGAAAGTAGTAGCTGTATATGAGGAAAACTTATGGGCAAGAACAGGAGTTTTCAAATAAGTGTTGCTGTGAAGTACAGTAAGTCCCCTACATACGAACCTTCAAGTTGCAAACTTTCAAAGGTGTTAACATGTGTTCATGTGTCCAGTCACATAAGTTAGTTCTGTTTTAGGAGGCGCTGTTAGTTTTTGAGGCACAAGACCCGAATATAGAATGGTACACGAAGGTTGGAGCAGCACGTGTTCAGAATGCAATCCAGTGCTACCATGTCATCTACGATGAGAAAAAAAGAGCTACTACCCAGACATCACTGGATCATTTTTTCAAGAGGGTAGATAGAATTGAATACAATAAAGAACCAGAACCTGTGCCATCAACGTCAGGAAGGAGTGAAATTGCAGCTTGCCCTCTGTCTCCTATTGCTGATGATCCTTCAGCTCTACCATCTCCCACCTCCTCTCCCTCCTCCAGTCAGTAACTCTTCTTGCCTGTTCACTCGATGCCACCCCCTGTATGCCAGCTGTTGTACTGTACTACCGTACTTTTCACAGTAGTGTACTGTAAGATTAAAAACATTTTCTTTATTTTTGTGTTTGTTTTTTATGTATTATTTGTGTGAAAAGTATTATAAACCTATTACAGTGCAGTACTATATAGGTGATTGTGTTTGTTGGGTACGTAGGCTAACTTTGTTGGGCTTACGAACAAATTGGACTTATGAACATGCTCTTGGAATGGAACTCATTTATATGAAGGGGACTTACTGTGTATCCACTTAATGGTGTTCAAATGATTTAAGACATAAATTGAGTTACCTTTTACTTATTGCTCTGTGTTCTATCTCTGCTGTAACACTGGACCAGTGGGTTATGGCTCAGTAATTTTATAGTAAAGATATATCTCACAGTAATTCTCACGAGATTTTTCCTAGTTTGTTGAAACCACCACATGCTCATGAAGATTGCCATAATCATGCAGTTGATATGGATGAAAGTTTTGAGTGTGAATTGTGATAGATTCAGGGCTGTCTCTCCTTGGTTTGGCAAGGCCATGGCAAAAACATCTCTTGGAAGGGGCTGCTTCACACCACTTAACATATCATCTGCATCATATTTATTGCCATAATAATTTGACCACAGGAATGTCAATAGATTGCTCAAAGTACTTCTAGAAAATTGAACAGTTTTGAAAAAATATTTATCTCATAAGATGGATTATATTGTCATTTTATCTGCATCCAGTTGTTGTACAAGTTTATCTAAAAGCTAAAAATGTGCCTTGAACTTCAAAGGGTCAAAAATAGAAGAATTTCAGCAACTAGTCAAGCATTGTTTCTTTTCTTTCCCTCATTTGTTTGTTTTGATTTTACTTATTTAATGGATAACTTGTAGTATTGTGGAATGCATTGGCCTTGTTTACCCTCAGAGTTTTAAACTTATGTGGTTTTCTCTTTGCTTCTCTTTTGTGGGAGGGGTTGGAAAGACAAAAAGACTGAGCTCATTCCTGGTGATTAAGCTTCTTTTTTGACTTTTTCATTGCTTTAACCATAGAAACAGAAGCCCTAAACAGGAAGCCAAAGCTTTAAGCTAGAGCAGGCTGAGGAGTTGGGTCTCTTAGCAGGAGTGGTATACAGTGCTGGAGTGAATCATATTGTCGTCATTGAGCCCTTAATCCAGATGGAAATCCTTTTTCTCATCACTCAGTGTAAGGGGTTGGAGGAATCTGGGAAATTTGGTCATTTGCTCATTTCCTCTGCATAGGATTAAATCATGTTATTGAGATAACAAGTAAACCTTCTAAAAGTGCATAGACACACATACATACATAACCTTATTTAATCTTTAAAATTATATATTTGATATAAACCAAAGAATATATATGTTAAGTAGGTTAATTATGTAGCATAATAAAAAGTACTCAGGTATGAAATCAAAATCAATGAAGGCTCATGTATTCCTCTCCTATCACAATCCCTTACTCTTCCTACAACCACTATCCTGAATATTATCACTACCTTGCTATAAAAAGTAGTTTTTCTACCCTGGATGAATCCCTAAGCCAGTTGAGTTTTATAAAAAACAGTGTTATATATTGTCTTCTAGGGCTTGTTTATTCTATCAATATTGTATTTCTACAATTTATTTGTGGCTTTGTGTGTAGCTATAAAGTCATTCTATATTCTACCGAGTGAGTATAGCATAATTTATTCATTTACCTGTGGATGCTGAAGGGCATTTCAGTTTCTGTTGTTTTGCAATTATAAATAATATTGCTTCCCTGAAGATTCCTGTACATATTTTCTGGAATATATATATGTATTCTGGTGCTCATGTGCAAACATTTCTCTGGGAGTGAAATCACTGTTTTAAGACATAAAAAGTTCCACTTTACAAGGTAGTGCCTAATTATTTTCCCAAAATGCCATAACAAATTTGCTTTCCCATGGATAGTATGTATGAGTTCCTATTGATCCATCCTCATTGCACTCTAGTACTGGATGATATTCGACTTCTTAGGTCTCGCCAATGTAGTGGATATAAAATGGTGTCTCATAGTCTTATTTTAAATTTATGTGATTATTACTGAGAATGTACATTTTCTTTTTTTGTATATTTACATTTATATTCACTATTGTGGGGAATGTCTGTTTTATTTTTGATGATTTTCTTATTGGCCATTTTATCTTATCATTTTATAGTCTTTTATATATTATGGCTGTACTGTTTCTTTGTTAGTTTTGTGGTGCAAGTAACATGTCTCAATTTTACCTGTATCTTTTTTTTACTTTATGTCTTTTGACTAACAGAAATTCTTAATTTCAATGTTATCTTATTAATCGACCTACTTTCTTTGTTAGAATTTTTTTCTTTGTATCTAATTTAATGCATTCTTTCCTACTCAAGGTCATGGGTATTCTACTATGGTTTCTTTAAATTTTAAAGTTTTCCTTTCATATTAGTTTTTAACCCATTAGAAATTATTTTTTTTTTTTTTTTTTTTTTTTTTTTTTTTTTTTTTTTTTTTTTTGCTGTATGCGGGCCTCTCACTGCTGTGGCCTCTCCCGCTGCGGAGCACAGGCTCCGGACGCGCAGGCTCAGCGGCCATGGCTCACGGGCTCAGCCGCTCCGCGGCATGTGGGATCTTCCCGGACTGGGGCACGAACCCGTGTTCCCTGCATCGGCAGGCGGACTCTCAACCACTGCGCCACCAGGGAAGCCCAGAAATTAATTTTTATAAATAGCACAAGTAAGAAATAAATTTTGGTTTTCCCATATGGTCTTATCATCAGTGGTCGTAGAACTTATATTTTTAAGGGTTCAACATTTCCTCAGGGAGTTATAATCCATTTCTGTCATTTGTCTCATATTCCCATATCCTTATATTTAGGAGTTTGTTTCTCTCCTCTCTATTTATGCTAGTCAATTTGTCTATCCTATGCCAATACCACACTGACTTAATTATTACAGTTTTGCAATAAACATTGATATTTCATGGGGTACAACATATATTTTTATCCTTCTTTAGCAATGCTTTGATTATTCTTTTTTTGTGCACATAAACTTAGAATCAACTTGTCAAATTCCTTGTAAAGTCCTATTGCAATTTAGACAAACAACTCCAAAGGTCAGTTTAAGAAGTGACATCTTTAAAACATTGAGGATTCTTACCCCAAAAGCTGGTTGTCACATAGCATTTCTGATACAGATGGTATTGGTTTACATGAAATTGTTGACTTCAAATTATGTTTAGTGGAGTGGAATTGATTTAGATATTAAAAGCCTATACCAAGGCTTCCCTGGTGGCACAGTGGTTGAGAGTCCGCCTGCCGATGCAGGGGACATGGGTTTGTACCCCAGTCTGGGAAGATCCCACATGCCCCGGAGCGGCTAGGCCCGTGAGCCATGGCCGCTGAACCTGCGTGTCCGGAACCTGTGCTCCGCAACGGGAAAGGCCACAAAAGTGAGAGGCCCGCATACCGCAAAACAAACAAACAAACAAACAAAAAACCTATACCAAACATTCAAGGAAGAAATAATGTCAATTCTACACAAGCTCTTCCAGAACACAGAAGAGGAGTGTGAACACTTCTTGATTCATTTTTATGAAGTCAGAATTACCTTTTCAACAAAACCAAAGACCCTATAAGAAAAGAAGACCATAGACTGATATTTCTCATGAACATAGATGCAAAAATCCTCAACAACATATCAAATTAAATTCAACAACTTAAAAAAATATTATGACACCAAGATTGAGTGGGATTTATCCTGGGAATGCAAGGTTAGTTCAACATTCAAAATCATTGTTATCAATATATCAGTTTATTAAAGAAGAAAATCCATATAATTGTGTTTATACAGAAGAAGTATTTGACAAAATTTAACATGCATTTGTGTTAAAACCCTTGATAAAATAGGAATAATTTATTGTTTCCAACCCAGTAGAGAATCAACCAAGAAAATAGGGCTAACATAATACTAATTGCGAAGGACTGAATTCTTTCCCTTTAAGATTGGGAAAGAGGAAAGTATGCTTACTCTCACCATCACTCTAAGGTTGAAATTCACATTTTGTTCTCTGTTTCACATGTATAAATCTTGTTTCCATTCATTCTCTTCCCAATAAGACTAATAGTTCCATGAAACTAGAAAATTGTCATATACTTCTTCCATAGCATTAATACTTGCTAGGAACATGTGTAAAAGCAGAACAAAAATGAAAATTAGTAGCTGGGATAACACAGTAGGTTCTAAATTTGCTGTTCTCAGTCCCATCACTCTATCTTTGTGTCACCTGGATAGATCAAGTTCAGGAAATAGAAATGGGTTATTTAGGCATATTCTTAAATAGGAGTGGTTGGAGAAACTCTTAAGAGAGAAATGGTTAAAAATCAGACAAAATTAATTAGTGTCAAGTCCACAGTAGGTGTTCAATTGATAGTTCTCCCACAATAGTGGGTTGTCTTAATTATTGGTCATAGGTGGACTGTATTCACCTCATATCACAATGTGAGAGAGGTTACAAGAAAGATGGCATTTTAAAATTCTGACTAGTGAATGGAATTGATCCAGTGAAATTCCAAAACCTAAAGTGTCCTAATTATTCTACAAGCTACAAGCTATTGAATTTAGCTATATAGCTAAATTCTTTTTTCTCTGGGATCCATAGGTCCAAGTCATGATGGAGTGACTCACAGCTGAGAGATTTTCAAATTCATTTTACAGGCACTCATCTATGGTAAGAATGTTATCCAATACAAAAACAAAACCAAAAACACAAAATTATTTGCTAATCACCAAAGTTACTTGGTAACTTGAAATAATAAAATTCATGAAATTCTTGACAGAATTAAAACACGGAAGCATAATTTTAAAAATCTTAAAAATCCAAGAAATATTTAAAAGTAATTAAGTTACTTCAATGGAAATTATAATATTATATAACACACAGAAGATTAGGTTTTGTTCAACCAATAAGATTTGCTTCCTTATGTGTATATGTGTGTGTAAATTGTGTGTAAATTGCTATAATTTACACATACAAGGAATATCAAATGAAGTAATGAAACACTTTCTATAACAAGATGTATTGATATAATATGTAAAAGTACAAAGAATATTGTTCCTTCTTCAATGACTATCCCTATTTTCAGATATGAAATAAAATCAATAACTAATTCCATATCTAGCTTTAACTGGTAATGTTCAATAACTTTCGTTGAAATAAAAAATATTCAAAATTTTGAAAAAAAAGGCATTTCTTATAGGATGCTAGAATCAGACTAAAAAGATTGCTTCACTAGATTAAATATAATGAAGATATTAAATGGGTTAGTATTTTGAAAAGAGTATATAAGGATAGTCAGTTTGAAGAAACACATCAGCACCTCACATTAAGTACTCAGGGCAAGAGAGAGCTGTATCTTTTGTCTCTGTTTCCTTTCAATGCCCCTTTACTCATGGGATAATACACTGTTTCCAAAATAAGTTATTCACCATGGAAGAAACTCTAGAGGTTAAGGGTGAACCTTGGTGTTCCTGGAACAGGATTGAAACCCTAGTTTTGACTCTTGAATAGAATGGCTAGCGTCTGCAAGGCAACCCCAATAATTACTCGAAGTAACAGGAAACGTCCTCTCCAAGAGTAGGCAGGTGATGAAGTACCAAGAGGTTTCCCATCCCACCTCATGGTCTAGGGGAAGAATTTGAATTTGGGGAGTAGGAGGATGGAAGTGAAACACATTTCTGCCTCCGGTGTACAGAAACGATGCTTCCTTTATGTCTAGAAAAATGTTTAGAGAATAAGGTTGAAATAGTATATACAAACAACACTTTCAAATTGCATATTTCTAACATTAAATTCTATAGATGCAGATGTGTATTAGTGCCTAACTGTATTTTGAGGGGGAAGCAAATGAAAACCAAAACAAATGGCTCACCAAGTAAATTGCTTTGGTTTCATAAGGGCAGTCTTATTTGTATATAAGGAATGATATGGTCATATCTGGATAAGTAAAAATATTTAAACTGGTGCTAGCATTTCTACTGACTCAATTCTTTTATTTTTTTTTCTGGAAATTGCTATTTATTTTCACTACTTTCATTGAAATGGTGAATTAAACACATTTTCTTCTTTATTTAAACCATGTATATTAAATATGGTGAAAAAAACAAATGGGATTTATTCAAATAGTGAATATATATTTATGAAAACAGTCTTCTAGACTATATATATAAAATTTGTAGTGGTAAGAATATAACTGTTGCCAAATGTTAAAGTTGTAAAGAACAAACAAAAGATTCTGATGACTACACCATTAATTTTATTTTAAAATATGTCTTTAATAATAAAAATATCTACTGGCTTCTTGGACCCTGTGGATGTTAAAACATCTGAAGATTATTTTTAAAATATAAATTCAAAATAACAGCATCCTACATAATTTTTATGTGATCGAGGAGTAGTGAGGAAAGGTGATAAACTAGAATATGACTGCATGAAAAAGCGAAGGAAGTGATTGCAAGGATCTACCACAGTGGTTTAATGTCAATATTTTAAAAATATTTTTTTTGTTATGTAGAGTCTAAATGGACCCAGAACCTGAAAGATGGGTTGGGGTGGAGGAATTAATAACAGAAAGTACTGCGTATTTAAAGACCTGGAGGTGACAAAGTTCATGGCACCTTCAGAAACCTGAAATAAGTTCACTATGGCTAGAACCTATGTTGGATTTAACAGAACATCAGGGGTGATTCCATGTGGATATAGAGCGGGATATTATGACTGATCTATATTCATGATTTATAAACATGTTATCTGTAACTACATATTTCTTAAATAATTAGTAAATCTAATCTTACATTGCCTATCAAAGTTTAAGAAATTTAAGGGCAAGGTAATGTTGTCTGGGCATTTCTATAGTTAGAAGCAAATATTCTTATAGAGCCAGTATAAATGATAAGGAAAAATCAGAGTTAAATAAGAAACATACCGTTCTACTTTGTTTCTACTGAATCAGCTACAACCCTAAAAGATACACAGCAACATTCTCCAAACATTAGTTTGGTTTTCAAAATTCTTGGCTCCCTAGGAAAAATAGATCTTGCTATAACACTATTCACGATTTGATAGAATTCACATAACGCTGTTTGATTCTTCATTTATTCACTAATTTAAGAAATAGTTGTTGAGGACAGACCTTATGCCAAGTATGACCTACAGACATATAAAGTGCTCATCTTTATTAATAATCATGGAAATTATTTTCCATGATTATTAATAAATGGTAACAATGAGATACCATGTCACAGGACCAGGTTACTAAAAATATTTTTTAAAGTTCTCAAAGTTCAAAGTGTTGGTGAGAATGTGTTGTGATGGGAACACTGTGGGAGTATAACTATTACCATACTGTGAAAAACCACTTAAATAGTAAATGTTCATACCCCAGCAGTTCTGCTTTTAGGTGTGTGTATACTAGAAGATGTGTTTACAGGAGCAAAAGACAGAAACAAGCAAACAAGCAAAACCAAATCCTTTACTACTGGAATAAATAAATAGTGGTACCTTCATAAAACTATGCAACAATGGATATGAATTAACTGCAGCCAACTTATCAACATAGATGAGTTTCAAACCCCAGTTTGGGAAAAAAAGTAACAAAGTACATACAGTTTGGTTCCTTTCATAGAGAGTTCAAAAGTAAGCTTAACTAAACAATAAGTTGCTTGGGCATACATCCATATGTGGTAAAACTATTGTGAAAAATGAGGCCTTGATTATCCCAACATTCCCTTCCCTTAGTATCTTGCTCCTCCTTCCTTTGATGGCACTATTTATTCATTTTGCCTCTCCTCTTTCTTCTCCTCTAATATTCACCTGTTCAAATCTTACCTGTTTGTAATATTCTTTCACCACGATCCTCTTCCAGAATTTACCCAGTCTTTTCTGTAATATGTCTTTATTAAATTATTTGTCACATGATACCTTTTATAAGTTTATCTTCTTGTCTATGATTTCTTTTTTATATTGCTACCATCTCAAAGACAAAGGTCATAAGGCCTTAATTTTTACAGCCTCACAGCCTTTAGCAAAGAATTGAGAATAAATACAAATTCTCACACATGTTTTACTGAATTATATTTTGACTAAAAGTCACTTTATTATAAAACCCTTAAAGAAAGCCTCATAAAGAACTCTTTGATGTGTGTCTTCAAATTTTAAAATATAAAGAGGAGGATTGTTTTAGAGGCAAAGGTATGAAAATTAAAATAGTGAAAATGGAATTTAGGAAAAGGATTCACAGTGTGTGTGTGTCTATGCACACGGGCACAACTTGTTAGAGTTAAGCACAGAAATTTGAAATTTTATAAGTAATAAATATATATGTTTCAACATAAAATCATGTGACAATAGAAATATCTCCACGCCTCTATTTTCAAATTATTCTTACCACATAAGAAATATATTTACTTAAAAAGCTTTACTTTTCAAGCTCATTGATAAAACCTTACTTTGAAGAGATTTTTTTTTTAATTTTTTCAGAAACTACATGCTAGTTTACCATGTCAGATTGGATTGCACTGTCATTGTTTTTAACCTTGTAAGGAAACTAAAGCTTGTTCCAGAGAAGTGCAAGTTCTATTTTCTAGTTGTTTGTGATTCTATTAGTAAAGTTATCTTTATTCTGAAATTTTTATAGAAATCTTTTAAAACCATTTGTCCATCTTGTTAGAGTTAGTTTAATTAAAACTAGATAATATAACCTGTAAATCTAATTAATTGGCCACATGCAAATTCCACAGTATGCTAATATTTTAAAAGCAAATACATCACTGTCCACCTTCTTTCTCTGTTGCATATTTCATGCTCATTTAAAAAGAAATCTTACAAGATTTCCATGTATTGTGGAAAGATCGACATCTGTCCCCTATTTAATTAGGTCCATCCTGGTTATGTTAAATGTGTTCTAGCTCCCGTTAAGAAAATTCTCTAAACATACATGAAAAAGAACCTTGTTAAAAATGAATTGTCAGCAAGAAACAGGAGAGATTTAAACAAAGAAATTCCAAGGAAAGCTTAACAGAGAAACATCTCAAACCTGAATGCTTAGACTGAATAAAATTATAGCCCTTCCCCTTCACCTCTCATGACTAATCCACACCAAAATGCAAATGTAACTTGAAACCAATTGTTTTGGAGGCTTCAGAAGTTTGGTTAATTTTTCCTTCCTGTTACTTTTCACTTTGAAACACCTTTTGGCTTCTGGGATCTGACTGGAGCCAGGAGGGGAAATGCCAAAATTCTATGGGGAAGGCTTGTTCTTAGGGTAATTTAGACCTAACTTGAGGAAGTCAACTTTTGCTATAAATTTTATGTTAAAAAACTCTGAAATTTCCAGTGGGTTGAACAAATGCAAAAATTGCAGATAATAAAAGAAAATTTAGATAATAATGCAAAAGTAAGGAATTATCAGACACTTCATGGGGGTGAGGGGTGGAGTTTAAGCTTTAGATCTTGAAGCTTGGACTCTCCCCTTTGTTTTACCATTAATTCAGTTATTGTTTTCAAACTTTTCCTCTAAATGTCCCTACCTTAAATATATGCAGCAGTAAGATCCCTTCATGCCCAATCATTAGGGATATACAAGCCTTCTAAGGGTGTGCAAATACTTTTTTTTCATTCACTCAGCAAATATTTGCTTGCCATCTATGTGCCAGGAGCTAGTCTAAGTTCTGGGTATATAACAGTGGAAAAAAAAGAATCTGACCTGTGTACCTTAAATTCCAGTGGGGATTAAACAAATAAATATATGTTAGATTGTATTAAGTGCCATGCAGAAAAATGAATCTATGTACAAAAATATTTTATATACAGTGGTTGGGAAAGGCCTTTCTGAAAAGTGACCTTTAAGCAGAGACCTGATGGAAATGAGTGAGTGAGCCATGTAGATACCCTAGGGGAAGCGTCCCACAAAGTAGGACTAGAAAGTCTGAAAGTCCTATGTGTTTATGGGTTTGAGAAGCTGTGAAAACAATGTGCTGGGGAGGAGTGAACATGGAGGAGAATGGTAAATGACATGTTCAGGATATGAGCAGGAAAGAGATACTCAACTTTGAGTCTAGAGTACATGCTTATACAGAAAAGAAACAGTAACCAGCACAGTCACTGAAATTGATGCTGTTCTCCTGTGACTTAGATGCACAATTGAAAGCGCTCTGCTACTTGAGTTTAGAATTTCAGTCTTCCCTTCACCAAATTTGTCAGGACAATTGGCAGGAATGTAATTTAAAAAGAGGAAACCTAAATATACAAGAAGAGGTAGAAAGCTTGTTTAAACAAGAGGAGGAGACAATTGGAAAAAATTAATTCCCCCCTAATTAAGCTATGAATTTTCAACAATTGAATCAAAATCCCAAAATGATGCTTGCAATCCCTCTTTTTCTTCTCTTCCCTTCCCTAACCTCCCTCCCTTGCCCTTCCTCACTTTCTATTTCCTCCCCTTCCAAAAGGTTACATGCTGTATGATTACATTATATAGCATTCTTGAAATAACAGAATTATAGAAATAAAGAACAGATCAGTGGTTGCCAGTTGTTAAGGATGGGGTGTAAGTGAGAAAAAGTGGGCGTGGCTATAAAAAGGCAAGATGAGGGACGTATATGGCAATAAAAATGTTCTCTCATATTGACTCTTTTAATTCCAGTATCCTGGTTGTGATATTTGTCCTATAGTTTTACAAGATACTACTATTTGGGAAAATTAGGTAAAGGGACACAAGATCTGTGTGTATTATTTTTTTTACAACAGCATGTGAATCTACAAGTATCTGAAAATACAAGTTTACAAATTTAAAATAATGAGCATCGTGATGCTGGAGGACAACCGACACTCTTCCCCTAGCATCTTCTATGGCGTGTTTATCCCTTGGTGCAGTAAAGCAACAGTATCCATAATTTAAATTCACTGGTACTCTCTTAGGCAAGCAAGTTGTGATGTACCCAGCTCAGAGCAGGAAAATCACTCAGAAGAGCCAAAATAGTTTTCAGAGGAGCAAGATAATCTGAAAGTTCATATAGAATAGAAAAGGGCCACAAGGTACCTTGGAACATTTTTGATGAAGAAGAAGTTAAATAGATCTCTCTTTTCCCCTGTTTGCCAAGAGACCAGCAGAACATGAGATTTTTCCATTTCACCAACTCTACTTCGATACTTAGTGCTATCAGAATTTCAAATTTTTCCTGATTTGATGGGTGTGAAGTGGTCTCTTTTTGTTTTATTTTCTAGAAAATTTTAGGAGTTCTTGATATATTCTGCATACTAATCCTTCTCAATATTATGTGCTGCACATGTTTCTCAATCTGAAAAGTTGAGATTATGTGAAATAGTTTCTATACTATAGATTTTATCTTGTTTAAAATTTTGTTAAAACTTGCCTGAAACTATCTGGCATTATAAACCTTTAATTATTACAACTGTGTGTTGCAGCTGTAGGAATAGACAAAAATTTTAACAGAGAAAACTAATCAAGAAATATACCCACACATTGAGTTTGATTTATGATTAAAATGGCTGTATGTCCCAGTTTGCATGGGACTATTCCTGGGACTTATGCCTGTTGTCCAAGCATAATTATTAATAATGCACTTTTCAGTTTCAAACACCTTTTGGTTTAGATGGAAAATATATACAGTCATCCTATATATATGAGAGAGGTGGACCTAGAAGTAAATAGAGATATCATTGGCTATCCATACTGAAGAGAATAAAATTTTATCCCTATTCAACACTAACAAAAATACATTCCATATGAATTGAAAATATAAATATGAAAAATCTTCATAACTTTTAGAAATAATTATAAGAGAAAAGCTTTACAACATTAAGATGGGGAAGAATTTCTTTAAAATGACATGAAATTAAAAACCACATTAAAAAAAATTATCTTTTGGAGAAACTTTGGAGAGCAACTTGACAATGTGTGCAGAAATTCAAAGATGCTCAAACCCATCTCTAGATACACAATGAAGAGACCTTTTGACCTTGTACACCAAGGGATGTGTATGAGACATTTACTGCGTCAGTGGTCATAAAAATTTAGAAACAACATGTATGTGCAACAGTTTGAGGATGGATAAATAAATTGTGGTATTTTCATAAAATGGAATGCCATGTGGCAATTAAAACAAATGTACCAAGTAAAAATTTGCACAGAATTGTATAGGAGGAGTATCTTTTCCTTTCCTCTCCTAATTGATTCGGTCACTTGTTTTCTACATCTGCATCCCAAGGTTGCTGAAGACAAATGTGCACATCTCATCAAAGATTATTTTTGTGAAAGTGAGAAAAGAGGGACCTTGTATACTTTTATATTTTAAGATTTATTAGCAAACTCAGAATTTAAAATAAAGCCTGTGTATAGCATGTTGTATTTTAGCCACCCAATTATATCTTAGATATAACAAAGAACAAGATCTTCAAAAAAATTCAAGGGTGTATATTAGAACTTAAAACACTTCCAAAATTTTTAGCCTATCCTATGTTAAACTCATTAAGTAATATAAAAATATAGTAGTTCGTATAATATTTTAGAGCCTCCATAAAAGAAACATTGCACATATAAGGTGATTTAAATATGTACTAAGTTTTCTTGGATCAAACTGTTAGTTGTACCCCATGACTACGTGTAAGACTTGTTTTAATCTAAGTTTATTTTTACATCAAAAGTCTTGTAATCCCTGTATCTATTTCTGACTTTTGGTTATTGAAATATTTCCTCTAATCCATTAAATGAATAAATCCATTAAAATAATATTTACCCTTGTCTCATGGAGGGTTGAGTGTTTCCACTGGGCTTGAGGAGTGTTTCTATTTTTCACCTTTGGTTTCACTACTGGCCACTGTAACTTTACCTCTGTGTTAAAACTGGCTAAAGGAATCTGTCCTGAAGCAAATCATTTGCTTCCTGAAATTGGCAATTTGTTGTTGAGGAACCAATCCAAGGAACTCCAAGGTCTGGGTCATAAATAGTATCTAAGGTGAAGGGGAATGGTGGTCTTGTTCTTTGTCGGCTCTAATTTTGCTTCTTCATCTCTGAGCAGAAGATCTGTCTCATATGTCCCCTTATTCCTCCTTTTGCCTCTTTTCATGCCTCACAGATGATAGAGTACTTAATGGCAGGGCGTTGGGGCAGGTATGATGGCAATGAGGTTTTTAGTAGAATACTTAAGGACCTCTTCCCTTCTACTTCATATTTCAGTGAGAATTGGGTTATATTGCTGATACTATGAGTGGTCCTATTTGAGACCTATTTGAATAATTTATTTAAACATGTCTTTCATAGAAATACCATACTTTGCATTTTATTCTGTATTTCTTCAGAGGCATTCAGGGTGTGCTCATCAGAATATAAACTGACAAATACCAACATGCTAAATAACAGTGTGGAGTGCCCTTTGACTTGTGAGAAGCGCTGTACCTCATTTCTTTGACTGGCTTTTGCTGTGTGGTAATTGTCAGGGAAACATCTGGTTACTGTCACATATTTTAGTATCCGATCTCATTGCATGACATTTTGTTCTGTGACATTTAGTTCCCACTTGGGACTTGGAACTGGAAACCTAAAATTAAGTTTCATTTCCAACATAATAATAGGGAATTGTCCTGGTTAATGATGTTTGAGGTTCCCAGTAATGGAATTTCAACATAGCACATTGGAAAAAATAATAGTAAATTTTTATCCGTGATTTTCTTTACAAAAATACAAATACTTAGACAGGTCCCAGAAACTGTTTGGAGGGGCTACTCTGGAACTTTTCTTAGTCTTGCGAATATTATCCTTTGCTTTTTATACTCATGATAAATAGAAACAAACTCTCTTAATGTGAAGTTCATATACCTACGTATCTCTCATTTACCCTTTACATGGACATTTTTTATTCCTGTAAGGAAACATTTAGGAATATTCAATTTGAAATGTTTGAGTATACTTTTCTAACTTAGGTTTTCCACAACAGAATTGTGTCTATCAGGCATTCTCTCTGCTGGTTCTTTCATAAAATGGAAAGGAAAGATTTTAGACAAATTTCCATTTTGCCTCTGCTTGATTTTGGCCATTAGCTTAGTGCCCATGTGCCTCTAGTTCATATCCTGGACTAGATGGGAAACCCATTCTTTCCTATGCTGTTGGGTCAAGCTAGTCCTAACAACTGCTGCTTCCCTCATCAATTTTTTCCTAGGAAGTGTTGTGTGTCCTTAGGTTTCTCCGTTGGACTTATTAAACTCACATGTTATTTAAGTTAAAACTGATGCAGCCATCATTCAGAAGAAGGGATAGCTGGTTTGCTACAGTATTGTTGAATAGTCTCCACCTTAAAAACAAACAAGGTGCACTTATAGGATGTTTTAGATCTAGTTCCAGAGGAAACAGACTCTGTGGTGGAGATTTGCATATAGGAAGTTTATTGCAGAGTGCTCTTGGGACATCTTTGAGGGGTGAAGGAAGCAGGGTTAGGCAGAGTAAAAAAAGTTGATCTGGGATGAAGTCTCAACAAATGTTTCAGCTGGTCCCACAGGGCTGACCCCCATTGAATTATTGGTAATTGAGCAAGAGGACAAGGGTTTTATATGTGACAGTGAGCTGTCATTGGATGTGGCTGCCATAGAGGAGGGGCATGCAACTTACTTTCAGCATCTGGGGAATGAGTGTCCAGGTCCTGAGAAGGGTATATGGGCAGTGCACCACCTGATAACTAGGCAGGATTCTAAAAGCTGAATTGTTGTCTTGGAAACAAAGATGATAGGCATATTTCCCCTCATTTTCCAATTTATTTACAAACATATTAAGAATTTAGCAGGAGGTAGGTGGCTGCACAGTGCAGAATACACAAGATATTTTTATCTGATTTTTTTTGTGTGTGTGGGCGCTCCCTGTTCCCTGTGTGTTTAATAGCTATCACTTTCACTTTCTATGAAAATGAGGCTTTGTTGGGGGGAAGAAAGCTGAAATATTGCTAAACCATTGCTATATTAAGACATATATAACTTTTCTAGAAACTATCATGCTTATAGTGCGTACCCTTAGTTTCAAGTGAATATTTTAAAACATCAGTCCCTCTTGGTTCTTAAACCAAACTTCCCACAGACAGTGTCATCTCCATAACTGAAGTAAGAAAGCTATGTCCGTTTGTAAGTTATCTTGGCCTCCTTTGTTCTGATGCCTCAGAAAGCCCATCTCTCCAGGGGAGAAAATTGAGGTTCAAAAATCAAAGTACCTCCTCATGAGCTTGCCTAGGACCCAGTAATCCACAGTGCTGAGAGAAGCATGATTTTAACATACATTGATGGTGTAGTCAATGGTCAGAAAAATGTTTCCTGGGAAGAAAGAAATAATATACAAACTGAGCCTGAAACCTGTGTAATGAAGTAATCTCTTGAGTGAATGTGGAGATTTTCAAAGTGACTCAGACATGAGTTTAACACATTAGGAAATTTTTTATAAATATTTACCATCGACCAGCAAGAGGGCAGAAAACCAACATGTACTGAGTACTTACTGCTTGCCGGTCATTATACAAGACTGTTAGCTAATATAGTAACATTCAATCCTTACTACTGTCCCAAGTGTTATTATCCAAGCTTTTTGTTCATTCATTTTTATCTTAAAAGAGGTAACTTTTCTATGTTTACACTGCTAGAAAGTGCCAGAGCCAGGTTTAAAAAATAGTCTCTCTGATTGAAAAGTACATGCCATTCCTCCCAAAAGAGTATCTTATAAAGAGAAACGTGTCATTTAAAATAAAACACCTTCATTATCCTTAGAATTACATTTCTGAAAAGAATTGAAAAAAAATTGGGTTGTAAATGGTGTGGATCTGATTTTAAAAATTAATGTTTATTTTTTATTTTGGTAGAGTGCCCATATAATAGAGAGAAGAGTAATTTTGGAATCAGGAGATCTGCATTCATTTCCTGGCAGTGAGCTCTGGGAAAGAAAATGAACTTCAACTTTATCACTTACAAAATTAGGGTGTAAAAGTAGGATGTAAAAGTAGAATTTCAACTAATTTACTGCATTTCATACTGGAGACAAATCTGAACAAATCAGAACTATGTTGTGTCCCAGAACCAATCTGTGATATTTTGAATGTCAGGTACTCCTGTGGTTACATGAAACATTGGTTTAGCATTGGGTTATCCCAGAGTGATTTTATCTCTGTAGCAGACATCTATTTTGTTGAAGGCCTGTTAGCTTTTTGCTTGTTTATTGTACAAAAGAAGATGGAAGTTCAGATGGTAAAGAAAGGAGGATAAAACACTGAACACCGTAGAAATCCTGCATATTATTGGCTTCTCCAGTAAATGATCAGAGAAGGAGAAATAAATGAGGAAAGAAGGGTTGGCAAATGTGACTATAGTTACAAAATGTCCTTGTAGTTTTTTGGTACATAACACAAGCATTCCATTGTTTTATACAACATTGGTTCTGGATGGATTTACTAAAATTTTTGGAGAGGGCACCCGTTTTACCCACCCATCTTGTAGTTGCACACAGTAGGATGACAGGAACCTATTCAATCATGTATTTGGATTCAAAAGTTGACTGCGCAGTTCTCCTGGGAAGATTAAGATTTAAAAAATGGAAGCTAGGGTTATAAATTAGTGTGTGTCCAGGTAACTACCTCTGGTGTAAACAGCTATATATGGGATGAAATGGAAAGTCACTTGGATCAAAACATGCTTGGAAGGAGGTAGGATCTGGGTAAGAGAACAGCTGATTTCTAAGGTAAAGAATATTATTAATAAAAATATAGTCTCCTAATGTTCTACTCTGAAGTGAGCAATATTTATTTTTATATATAAATTTTGATATATTAGCCAATTCTATTTAATAGTCATGTCTCCTTTATAGTCTAATTCCAAATATTTTTGAAATAAATATAATTATTTAGATGTTAACTCATAAAATTGTTATAAATGACCAGGAATTAATGGAGGCTACCATAAATAGGTTTATATTTGTATGTACTAGTTTGATTTTGTTTTTTGTTGTTTCTCTAGTTAACAGAGAAGGTCCACATTTAAAATTATAAGAACTCCCAATAGAATATCTATTCATCACTAAATTTTCTGGCCTACATAGAACTCATCTAAATTGCATATTGAGACTTATGTCAGATGTATTTATTTGATTTCTGTCATATTTGGGGTCATTGAGAAAACTATAAATTTTTGTAGAAAAGTATGACATGATTCTGGGTATATTACAAAAATCTATGGGTTTATTAAGTAAAGATTTATTAAGCAAAACTGTATATTGGATTTTGTGGTGACATGGCTTAGGAGTTTGTTGAGATTGATTGATATGAAGGTTAGTGTCAAACAATTCTGTTGTATTGACAAGAAAGCCTTATGCTTCCAGATGTGCCAGAGCACCTCCTAAACTTGAGTTCTAAGGGTCTTAAGTTACAGACTCTGTATTAGTTTTCTCGGGCTACCGTAACAAAGTACCACCATCTGGTTGTATTAAGCAACAGAATTTCATTGTCTCACTGTGCTGAACGCTAGAAGTCTGAAATCAAGATACTGGCAGAGTTGATTCGTTCTGAGCACTATGAGGGAGAATAGCTTCTAGTGACTTGCTGGCAATCATTGGTGTTTCTTGGCTTGTGGACTCATCACCCCAATCTCTGCTTTCATGTTCATATGGTGTTCTCCCTGTGTGCATGACTGTGTTCAAGTTTCCTGTTTTTATTAGGACATTGGTCATATTGGGTTAGATGTTCACCCTAGTCTAGTTGGACCTCATCTCAACTAATCACATCTGCAAGGACCCTATTTCTTAATAAGGCCACATTCTAAGATACTGGGACGTCAAACCTTACTAGGGCCTATGTTTAAATTTTGTTTTAATTTTTTCCCAGTAGTAGGAATGAATAACTTAAATGATTTGGAACCATTAATTTTATCACTAGGGAATATTCGTAAGCATGGAGAAAATATAACTTAAAAAAACCCATAGGATTGTGCAACAATAATTTCAGGTACTCAATATTGTCTCCAACAATCTCTACTAATATTACTGGGGAGTCTATACTCATTTGATACAGCTGAAGTAGGTATTAGTTTAAATAAAGCCTATATTTTTCTTGTGACTCTAATAAGGAAATAGATTTGACATAGCTATTTAATGTCACCTGGAGTCAAAAATTAGAAAGAAAGATAAATTCTTGCAGTTGAAATATGGTGATTTGACTATTTCTTAGGAGATCTTGGAGGATGGAATGCAGAACTTTCCTAGGGTAAGATGAGGAGGAAGGATTGCAGATACTGACTTTAAAATACCAGTATTTTTTTTAAAATTTATTTAGTTTATTTATTATTTTTGGCTGCGTTGGGTCTTCGTTGCTTTCTCTGGTTGCGGCAAGCGAGGGCGACTCCTCGCTGCAGTGCGCGGGCCTCTCATTGCGGTAGCCTCTCTTGCTGCAGAACACGGGCTCCAGGCGCGTGGGCTTCAGTAGTTGTGGCTCACGGGCTCTGGAGCTCAGGCTCAGTAGCTGTGGCACACGGGCCTGGTTGCTCCGCGGCATGTGGGATCTTCCCGGACCAGGGCTCGAACCCATGTCCCCTGCACTGGCAGACGGATTCCTAACCACTGCGCCACCAGGGAAGTCCCCAAAATACTAGTATTTTAAAAAAAAATACTACTTAGTTTCATTTGTTTCCTACATGAGGGTAAGCTTGCATTGTAAAATGAATTTTACATCCAATTTTCAATTTATCAGGAAAACAAGTAAGATGTTGTTTGTATCTTTACTTATTTGCAATACCATGTCAGTGTTTCTCTTTCATTTTTCTCAGTTGGGAAAGCTCCCTAATAAACAGATATTTTCAATATCATTTTTGTAGATATTGGCTTAAATATTATTGTTTAGCATATTGATAGTGTCATGGAAAAAATGGCAATTGAAAAGTCTGGTGTTTAAATACCAGACGTTAAAATATTTTTAATGTTGAATTGATAACCCTTAACCCAAATGCCTCCTGTAACCATAAGAAGGAGTCTTTTTTTGATTTATAATACCTCACGAAACACTGATTTTAATTTACTGCTCCTTGAAAGACCTGAGAATATTTGTATTGTCAGCAGCTTAAATTGACCACAGAAATTATCACTAAATAATTTCAAAAATCATGAGATTATTTAGGCATTTAAGATGTGTATAAAGTAATTAAAACCAAACTTTAGGAGGGTTAAGGCCTTACCATAGTTGGTTATTCTGCAACTGGGGTCACTGCCTAAGTTGTACGAAGGCCTATGCTCAATTTACAGTTGTAATGAGGAACATGGGATGTCTTGATTCTTCATTTGCTGTTCTCATCTTTAGAGGATGCAATTGCCTATATTAAAACATGAACATAGGCTTTTTTGTGGAGGATAATAAAAACATGTAAGGTAATACATGCCACATGCATAGATGGTTGGCATATGGCTTTTCTCTTTGAGTATGGAATTGTTGCCCTTAGCTGCTATCATGGAACGGCCACATGGAAATGTTCATTATTAGTCACTTAGGAATGAGACCAGTTCCTTTGATCTCATTAGTTTGATCATGATTATTCCATTTTAACATGGTGTTTTGTAAAGGTGTTTTCAGTAGATTATTCACTTGCAAGGGTATTTTGTGTTTTATTATTTTCTAATCATCTGAAGAAAAGAGATATTGATGTTATAAAGCTTTTTTTCTCTCATATTGAATATATACAAGACATAGTGAGAGACATAGAGCACATTTTCACTTTTTTATTTTACGATTAAAAAAGAAACAAATGGCATTTGAGTTTCAGATTTTTCTCTCCACGTTGGTATATTTGAAACGACTAGTACATACTCTTGGGATAAATGTAAAGAAATACTTATAATGTCATGTTGTGATATAGACTGATATTTAGTATGAGAACCACCTTTTGATTCAGTGCAAACTTGCATTCATCTCAGTGACCAGTTTGCAGAATTATAGTGAGCGTGCCTATATTCAGGGCCCTATTCTTGGCTTTAATACAAAACAAAATGAATACAATCTCTCCCTTTTAAAAAATGCCTTTAAAAATCTTGATCTCCCTAATCTGAAGAAAAAGATGACGCTTAATTAGAATTAGCAAAAAATGCAAGATTGTCGGTAGTCTCATTTATATAGATGTAGCTAAGAACTGTTGTTGTTTTTACACCTGCCCCGCACCGCCCTTTCCTTGGTACACTGTTATTCACCAGTTCCAGTGGTGTGGGCTGCCAAAATCCCCACGGTGTAGCTCTGGATCATGTAACTGAAGCTTGGCCAACCATAGTGCCCATATGCCTTGTCCTGCTGTTTCCTCTGAAAGTTGGTATCTTATCCAAACTTGGCCAATAAGAGGCATACCTTGGATATTTCCGTTTTGGAATCTTGAGAAAAGGAGGTATGGGGTTTTGGGCTTTGGAGTTGGAAGAAATGAATTGGAGGCAAGCGGTAGCCAAGCAGATAAAGCCAATCAGCGGTAAGAGTACCGGAGAGGAAGAGGATTTTAGTAGCTTCATGTCTCAGTTCTGGTGGAATTCAGAATTGCCCTTTTCCTTCCAAGATCTTTCCAAAATATGCCTCTTTTTTTCTTACAGCTTAATTTAAGTTTAAAAAGTCCTGTCTGGTGAAATAGACAAGAATCCTTAATCAGCAGGATACTTGTTTGCAGGTGAATGTGTTACTTCTAATGCTCTAGATATCTTCTCTTAAATATTTCATGGCTTCCTACAAATATCTTTATTTAAAGAAAGTTTGGAACAGCTAAAACATTCCCTGATAAGGCAAAGGTAATTTTTATTTTTGCTGAATAATCATAAAACCTGAATTAAGAAATATCCAAATTATTAGAACTGTGCATATTAATAATGATCTATTTAAATAGTGTCCACAACCTTGCTTGGACCCTGGACCCAACTTGCATTATTATGTATTTTTTTCTCTCTACTTTTCAAATCAAACTCATTGGCTTACTCTATCCCCTTGAAATCAGATTTTGCAGCCTCCTGGCTTTCCTCCAAAAGTCTTTCATTGTTTCACAAGCCATCCTTGTTTTTAATTCATCCTTCTTTATCCACTGTGCAAACTAGGTGGACCTGAATACTTAGGAAAAATTGAAAGCATTTGGTTGTTATTAGAGTAGGGATAGCTGACTCACACATGTAAAACATTAAAGAAACCTTACAAATGTTTGAGTGATTTTTTTTTCTGTTGTTGTTGTTTGGGCCTGTGGGGCATTTAACCACATCCTGCCAAGCACACAACACATGAGCTTCTCTCTTTATTACCAGGTATAGTTTTAGGTTAATAAAACAAACAAGGCCAATATTTTCATTTTCTTTTCCCAGCATTTTTATTGATTCATTTAAATGTAACATACTATACACTGTTCAGCCTTTTGGGAGGTAGGAGGAGGGAGGGAATCTATATCTTTATGAGGAGTCTCCTCGAAATCAACACTCAGATGGACAAACATTTGTGGCTGACGCACCTTGACATTGTAGCCAGGGGTCACACTTCCTACAGAGACAGAACTCCCAAAATCATGATTTTCTTTTTAAACATATGACATTTAGGACTGGAGCTGCTTTTCCTTCAGTAGCACAATCCAGCTGCAAAGAGGACCAGAATTCTATCCCAATACCAAGCAAAGATGCCATTTTTGAAAGTGGAGAATCTCATTACTCCTTACCAAATGGTTTCTGTCTTTCTCTCTGTCAATGTGTGTGTTTTGGGGGTGAGTCAGGGGAGAGGTGAAGGAAATGTTTTCTATTTTTGGCTTCTGCAAGCTTTGATACATTTTGCTAGAAGCTGTTTTACTGTTGTGAGTACTATAATGATGACTGTTTACACATAGTCTCTTGGTAATCTAAATGGCTATGTGAAATACGAATCCAGTTTGTGCCCTATTTGCTGTTACCATGGTCATCTAATACTGTATTTGTCTCACCAAACATTTAATTTTGGTTGTGGGTGGTCAATGTTCATGTGTCAGGTGCAATTATTATTTTAAAATAAAACATTAAAGATAATCTAGTTCTCATAGGAATGCATTACATTATAGCTCTCAGACTCAGTTACCAATTAAATTTTAACAGATTCCAACCACAAAATTAAACATTTTTAGAATCCCATTTGTCAAAAAGCAAGTTGAAAGCCAAGTACCATAAAATGCAACTTTAGCCATAAGGCAAAACACTCTGCCTCAAATGCATTTCCTTGGAAATCCCAACTTTTTAAGGAATGAGAAAAATATGACCTTTTATGGGATTACTTTATGGGAAAGTTTCTTAATAAAGCTAATTCTTAAATAACAGATTAACTGGAAGTGCTGGTTAAGCATTGACACAATTAAGTTATTAGAGAGGATCACAAAACACCAGCCTTTCTAGAGGTTAAACTTTAGTAAAAAGACACATTTAGTGAGTCTTTCCTTTGTACCAAAATACTGTGTCCAAACAATAAAAATAAACAGACCTTTTCAAAACAAGAAATATGAAGGTAAAACTGCAGCATCAATATAATCTTATAGTTATCACTTAAAGTATTTAGAGCAAATAGTATTTTTCTACACTTTTAAAAATCACTACAGACACTGCAAATAAGGCTTATGTATTTATTTAGTGGAATACTATGTGATGATGACTGGTACGCTCTTATGTACTGTTTTCTATACCTGCTCTAACAAAATGAATTTCAATAAGGTTACGTTATGGAACCTTCCAAAGCTCTTTAAATTTACAGAAAATAAGTTTTATTGGGTTTTGTAAAGACTAGATCATACAGCTTGAACAGCCTGAACAGGTTGCAGTATATGGTTACACATATACCAGAATATATTTGCTCAGTTTAAGCCCCTTGGAGGGTTGCACTTCATACCAAATTCTTTGATAGTTCCTTTGGGGGAGATTCACTATGTGAGACTTATAGAGTGTTCTTATATATGCAGACAGCCTCTTCATCACTTACCACTGTGATATATGGCCCAAAAATCATTAGTAAATAATGAGGCTAGGCTACTAAAATGTATGTAACAATTAATTTTCCTTCTTTTAATATCTTGGAGACACACTGATGTATTGAAATAGAAGAATTTGGCCTTCTGGTCTATTTCTTAGGAAAGGAAGCTTTAGGAGTGATGTATGGTTTTAAATGATGGCAAACATCTCTCACTCGAGCCATGCCATAGCACTGTCATATTTATTGTTGATGGTTCTGATGGCAGAAGTGCAGATTAAGTCAACTGATAGCACGTGGGGCACTCACACTCTTTCCCCGATTTTATCTCCTACTCTTGAAGTGTTTGCCAAGTTTTAAAAACACTTTGTCATGAACACGCATGTGGTGTGCTAAAGAAAAAGAACAGGTAAATCAGAGGGCAGCTGATGAGGATACTCTTTAAAACCCCAAAAGATATTTAACATCCTATTAAATAAATAACTTAGAAAGAAATAGAAAGGGGTGAAGGCAGAATGCACAAGCATACCATACTATTTGTTTTGTTAGAACAGTTTTACACTACTGTGTTTATATTTTTTAATCCTATCCAATTCTTCCATGATGCCACGCCCAAAGCTCCTTTGGTTGTGCATATGATATGACCCAAGTGCTTTCCAGTAAATGCTTGCGTGTCTTACTGCTCATTGAATCATTAGGCTTGAATGAGCAATGAAAGTCTTTGATATGAGTTCGTATTCCATAAATAACTTTCCCGAAGATCATTCAACAGACTGTTCCTTGTCCTTTAAGTTCTATCTCAGAGGTTAAAAACAAAAACATAAACAAAAACTTAACCCCAAAACTCAGCCACAATATTGTTCACTTAGGAATAACTTCCATCCCATCTGAATCTGCTTATATCTCAATTACAAAGCAGGACACAGAACTAATTAAGAGAACATCATATGTCAGCAGAGAGTACAAAAACCTTCAAAGGCTTCCTTTCTTTCAACCAAGCAGATACTTGCAATGTGTCTTTTCCTTTTGAGCTACTATCTTCACGAAGAACACCAACTTTTACCAACTGGTAAAAGAGCCTTTGGTTATCCTGCATCCACAAACATTGCCTTCCTCTATGAGTGTACCACCATTGGAAGAAAATGAGCTGAGGTGTTTTTCCTTCGTGTTTTCTGTCCTCTCCTGGGAGCTCCTTTTCCATTCAATGCCACATACATTTGCCTCCCATTGTGCTGCCAGTTAAAGGATGCATAGGTATTGTATCCGTTTTCCTCAATCCTCTCCTTCAGCTTACAGTCATTGTTAAATTCTTTCTGCAAGGGAAAAACAAAATCTTTTATTCCTACGGTGATGATACTTGATTCAATTTCACACAAACCATCCAGAGAACTCCAGTTCCTGGGTTTTATTCACTGTTGCCATTTGTACATAAGTTGTGCACTTAATACAAAACATCAACAACAGAAGAGTAAAACTCATAGAGACAAAACAGATTCTACATTAGAAGGCATGTGATTTATTTTAATCTATCATCATAACCACATATTGGGCCCCTTTTAAAAAGCTGATGTGCTTTGAACATGACATGTTTAAGTGCCTAGAATGATTGTTAAGAAGCAAGCATTCCAGTAACAATATTCGTGATGAGCCAATGATAAAGAATGTTGTTATAACCCTATTTTTCAGAGTAATAACTGGGGTTCCACGGGAAAAACAGAATTACAGGAAAAAAGTGGGCTTATCAAGTTTGCAAATGTTATCTACCTATAAATCCACAATAAATACACACACAATGATAAGAAAGCAGATTTTAAAGCAAAACCATAATAGTTCTAGATAACCAAGAGGCCCTGGGAGTGAGGGATGTCCCTCTCTTCCAAATACCAGATTTCTCAATTTTGTAAATTATTTACAATTTTCCGTAACTTGGAATTTTGACCAGTTTTACTCTGAGGTTTAGGAATAGTTGAACAGTAGGACATGAGACAACCTTGCTTTGTGAATTTCCATGTCAAAGAAACTATAAATCTGGTGACTAGCACTGCTTATATTGTATAAGCCTGAAGACTTGGGTCCTGGGAAATTCCACTTTACAGACACAGTCCTTTGGCTTTGTTTCAAGTGGCCAAGTTTTTTAAGGGGATCTTTTGTGACAAAGATTGATCACTCATTCATCTTAGAAATCCAGATTCTCACTCTGGCGTTAATAACAAAGAGGAGATACCTCACTAATCTCAAAACTCTGACTTCAGAAATATCCCTTTCCCCTTATACCCAAACTAAAGCAGTTAAAAAGCTAAGGAATTGGGGCTTTTGCTCTTCTGGTTCTTCTCTATGCAAATCAAGGGCATTGTAGGCATCTTTCAGCTGAAACTTCTACTAGGCAGTTCAGTTTTTCTCACCTCTGCACTTTTGGAAATTTTGACTAAATTCCCAATTCCTGAATGTGTGTATATTTAAATATCCAGGTTTCTGCAGGCTAGATCCTAATTTTGAACATTATCACAACTGTAATGAGCAGGTATATTTTATGTTAATGTTACCAGTTTAAGCTTTGTTTTCTGGAATTTATTTATCCTCTGTGCTTCTCTTCTATAAAGAATATTTAAATGTAGTGTTCAAGTAACGACTTATTTGGTTGAAAGTAAGAAGAAAAGGTAAATTATTTAAGGTAATGATTTTAAAATAAAAATTATGCATTAGAGAAGATTTGAATCCTTAATTTGAGTTTTTTTTTTCTATTTATTCATCCTAGTCTGTCTAAAACTATGGTTTTAAAGGAGAGAGTGTTTTTTTACATGAATAATTGTATTTTTTCAATAAAGAAGGCATATTTTAGAGACTACAGAAGGATTGAGGTTATTTTAGCTGATTTTATATTTGAAATGGAGCTATGTATAAAAAAGTAGGAATGGATGCTAAATTATTTTTCCTCCCAAAAATTAATTTATAGAACAATGTCTCTGAAAGTGAATTACACCTGTATCAGACTCCTCATCTCAGGTATTTTGAATACTTAGACCATTGGTCAAATTTTTGTATCAGAATCTCTGGAGGAGACCTAGGAATCTGTTGTTTACAGCATTTAGGTGAATCATAAATATTAAAGTCTAAAAAAAATCTAGACTAGAGCAAGATCTCAAAAGTAGGGTTTTGGTAGTTTAGAAAAAGGTTTTGGATTTCCTCAGAATACCAGGGAAATTTCTTTGGTTTTTAAACCATGCCCTACAAGGGCTTGTCCTCTATACTTCAGTTTTATAATCTATTTACTTAATTCCATCTGTCAGGAGAAAACTCAGTATACAATAGTATACAATAGACACATTGCTCAGAGGGTGAATAATGAAAATCTAAGAGAGATAAGTTTCCCAAAAGGGAATCGAGGAAAATATTCAAGAGACTAGAATATATAGTGTTAGTTTAATCAACCCCTCTGGGTTTTTGCCTAATTGCTATTTTCAAGAAGGCTATGGAATCAATGGAAATTGTCTGAAAAAAAAAAAAAGATAGGAATTACAAGAGTATGTCACCTGATATACAGAATATATAGGATGTGTACTCATGAATTTTTTTGTTTTTGGTATACCCTTTAAATGCAAAGTTCCTAGTCCTATTCTGCCCTGAATAGGGCACTGAATTTGAGTAGATTTTTAATTTAATTTTGAACAAGCCATGCTTCTTTACTCTTCCTGGTGGTAATGCAAAATTACAATAACAGTACACTATGGTTAGAGAATGAGCTTCTTTCTGAGACAGGCTGAAAGTGGAATGCATCGGCTATGATGGGCTGAGCTAATTGGAAAGGTAGTTAGGTTAATGCATTGCGCTATTCCATGCTGAAGAAATCATGTGGGACAAGGCAAACCCTGTCCTCTTGAAGTCCACAATCTACTGGGAGAAGACAGTCAACAACAGACACATTATTGAGAGAAATATCTGATAAATGCCATTGTAGATCATTAAAATGGTATGATGTGATAGAAAGCAAATGAGCATCTACATAAGAAATAGAGAATGAAATAATTCATAGGCCTTAGAGCTCAAGAAGAAGCATAGGCACAGTGTGTGAGCTGTGTTGGGATAGAAGAAAAAAGTGGGGGAATGGAAGGAAAAGTATTAAATATTTTTATGACAGCTCATTTGAGAGCTATCCATTTTTCCTTGATGTCACCTTTTTAAAGAAATATACTTTATCAATTAAAAATTATTTCAATCTTTTATTACAATTAAAACTTTTATATTTTCTCTCTCAATCTAAATTTTTATTAGGTTTTACTTTAAAGCATTGGTTTTGACTATGCATCAGTATCTCTTCAAAGAATATGTGCCTGGACCTCTTACTCAGTAATTCTTATATAAGAATTAGGGAGGGAAGGGACCTCGGCATGTTGATTGAAAAGAAAAACAAAAAATGTCTCCAGAGTGGTTATGCTGTGAACTCCCAAATGGAACCACTTTTTAAAATGGTCCATTACTCTTCTAGGCTCATTAGTAGACCTACCTATAATGGAAAAATTTAACTAAAAATTTTCTGACCCCTTCACCCAAAAAGCATTTATCCTAGTCAAAGAGGCTCACCCAAGGTATGCCTGACTCCCCAGTTATAGGTGGATCTGATATGAATGAAATACAAGGCTATTGTATGTCCAGACCAATGATGGAATCAATTTCCAGTGACTCTCACATTGTGGGTACCATACCAGGAGCATTAGGGAAACCTGGGACCTTGTTAGAAATGCAAAGTCTTACAGATTTAACTGAATCAGAAAATCTGGGAGTGTGTTTTAACAAATCCACTGAGTGATTCTGACACTTACTTAAGTTTGAAAGCTGCTGGCCCGAGGCAGGCACTGCAATCATCCTTATACTAATCAACACAATAAGTTTATTTACACATTTTTAAAGTGATATTCCCTGATACTTGCTATGGAACACAGGGATGTATGTACTCAAAGCGCTGGCTGGGTACCAGCTCCGTAACTGAATTAATCATTATTGTTTAGGTAAATAAAATTCTGGAGTTGATTGAACAGCACAGAAAATGTTGAATTTCCTGATGTGTCTCCCCATTTCAGATTTTAACGGAATACAAAACACCCATGCCCTCGTTTTATCTTCAGCTATAACACATACACACAGAGTATGTGGTTTTCTACTCAATCCAAGATCTTTGTTTTCAATGATTCTTCCCCAGGTTGTCTGCAGTAACCATGACAATCTGACCAGATGCTTCCGTGAGAGTCTGACTGGTTAGCTCAGAGCATTCAGAATATTAGCATTCAGAGCACTGACTGATGAATGCCAGCAACAGTCTGCACGGTAGACTAATGGGTGAACAACAGAGGAGATTACAGAGTTGGAAGAGCTGCCTTGCCAGCCCTTGAAACGCTGGTGACCAGCCCTTTGTGGTTCTATTTACTAGCAATAGAATGATAACAAAACTATTTAATGTCTGGGGGAAACATTGCAAAACTGTGGTAATAATTTACTGAAGTGGATTTTTCAAATAAAAGTAGAATACTTACTGAGCCATAGAGTTTTCCCTTCTTGTTCATGGCTAAATAATAGTTGCTGTTAATGGCTTTGACGGCAACAACTCCAATTTCCACTGAAGTTATCTCCAAGATACCTAAAATATACAATTCAAAAAGGCTAAACTTAAAGAGTCACATAAATTTAGTTGAAAGAAAGAAAAATCAGAAGAAATTATGGTTTATTTTTTGATGCCTCCAAAATCAAAAATTAAAATAATTGGGGGAAAAAAACCCCAACCTTTTCCACTGTGCCTAAAAACATAGCAACAATATGGAAAAAAATAGTAAGTCTTTAAATGAATTCCCTTGCATTTTACTCTGCGCATATAGGGGAAAATATTGTTTTAATTAAAATGCTTCCTTTGCTAACTCTGCATTTTCAACCCCATAAATATTGAAACAGCTCTGCTCATCTTAGCCTAGGTTTCACAAAAACTTATCAGAGCACACATCTGTACTATGGTATTAAATTAAACCTATAGCATATGTCAATAATATGTCAGATTTACTTCAACCTGTAAAAACAGTGGTAAACTGTTTCTTCTTTGTAGGACTTTTAGATAAACTAAATCTCTTGGCTACATTTAACTGATAAATTTATTTTTGGCAAATGTGTTGACATTCTGAAATACTGAGAGACTAATCCCAATATACACATTGTCTTTAAAATAGCAGAATCACTACTCTAGGTTGGGAGAAAATCCATTAGTATTTTTTGAAGTTTTAGTTTCTTGTTTCCTAGAAAGAATGAAAAACTAAGGGAATTAGGAACTGATAGACAAGAGATCTTTTCCCCTAATAGACAAGTTTTGGTTGGTGCATCTGAAGATAATTTTCTCTGAAAAGTTGGTAGGTGAACTATCTACTTAAAATGCCCACCTAGTTTAGGTTAAGGAGACCTCAGGTCCTAAACCTACTTCTTAGTTTTAAACCCTTGGGAAAGCTTTCTCAGGGCAGAGAAGCAGCACTGTGATTAGCAAAGTTCTGAATCCAGACTGAATTTGAATACTGGCTTTGCATTTAGTAGTGAATGAACACAGGAGAAGTCACTGAACTGCTTATGTCTCAATTTTATTTGCAAAATGAGCAGCATATTAGTATCTCCCTTCTAGTTTTGTGATGATTAAATGAGATAGTACATATAAAATAATTAGAAATTGCCTAGAGCTTACTGCCTCCTTAATTATTATGAGAGGAATGTTTTCCTCCAACAGTTATAGAGTTTGAAGCTTCTTCTTCAACAAGCTGTGTAAATCCTGAACAGAACATACAAATTCCCACTGGCTTAGCCTATAAAATCTGAAAGCCAATATATGTTATCATTTATCCTGTACTTACTATCATAAAAAACACCATCCTAAATGTGGTCCACAAATTATGTTTATACTCTTCCTAGAGGGAAAGAGTGTCTTGTTCTTAAGACATAGACACCTTCTTTCCTTTCTTCACAGGTTAACAAGTCGTGTCATGGTCAATAGAAATGCTTTCATGCCCCCAAAGCAAAGCTGACATCACTAGAGAGACTTGTGCCAGAACTACATGCCATAGAACATTCTGTTCTTATATTCTACAGGAAGCCTGTGACCTAACACAGCCTACCTCCTCATTAATAGATTGAAAGAGATTTCATTTAGCAAGCTTAAACAAGGAAAGATTGTGAAGAGTGAGGGAGACAGTAGCTGTATTTTTTTGTTTCATTGGAGTATAGTTGGTTTACAATGTTGTGTTAGTTTCAGGTATACAGCAAAGTGATTCAGTTATGTGTATGTCTGTGTGTCTGTGTCTGTGTATATGTTCTTTTTCAGATTCTTTTCAGTTATAGGTTATTACAAGATATTGAATCAGTATCTGTATTTTAAACATCCCTTTTCCTTATACTGGTAGTTGCCCTCAAGGTACAAACACATACACACATTTATTTGCGCATTTTAAAAAGTACTTTCTTGTACTTTATTTCTTTAATTCTCCTAACAGTCATCTAAGGAGGTATGATTATTCTCAATTACAGATGACAAAATGGATGATACTGAGGTTTTGTAACTCACAAGGTGATAAAGTGACATAGGTCTATAATGAGGGACCCAACACCTAAGCCTCTCACTTTCAGACTATTTTGCTGTCCATCTCTGACTATTTTGCCTCTCCATCAAATCTCCCGCTTCTGTCCCATTTACACAAGGGAATTCTGCTAGAAAACCAACTGACGTAATGACTCATCGAGATAATAGTCTTTAACGAACTAATATGCTTTTCCTCCAAGGATCTGGCAGGCCACAGAGGATGATGCCTGAGTCTCAAAGAAGGAAATCTAATATACTTTATTTATGTCACAAGCAGAAGATATAGAACAAGGCAGTGATAAGAATCTGGGGCAAAATATTTAGACTGCTATTTGCTTTGCCTGCCAAAAAGGCAAGTAAGTACTATCAGTAAATTATAAGGTGTTCCCTATGTATGCTTTTGTAACTGGAAATTGTTAGAATGAAAAAGGTTGATTTCAGCAAAGAATTAAAGATTTTTGAATGTGAACAAGAAGTAGTGGGATTAAGCTATAGTAACAGACTGAGTTGGCAGAAGCAAAAATGTTCTGGTGTAATAAATATTACCGAATCTTTGATTATTTCTGAGAGTGCACTGCACATGGTAGATCATATTTATGCTCAGAAGCCCTTGGGTTTCTTTCTGCTTTGCACAAAATAGGAACACAATATTCAAAGAATTCATCAATCAATTAACCATTTTTCTTACTCTGCAGTCAGTTAAAGCTAGCTTGAAAAGGTTCAGTATGCTTCAAAATAGAAAGAGGAAGACCTGGATGATTTAAGTCCTTTTGAGTCCTGAAGATGAACTTTTGGATACACCATATGTCATTAAGTCATAATTGATAATCTCGTGGGTAATGGACAATGACATGTCTTTATTGTAAATATCTGTGAATGTGTGACTTTCTAAGGAACTCAAGTCTAAAGGACTTGCCTATTTTTTCATGAAGAATCTCTCCCATATTCTCTGTTCCTTGGTGAGGATGATCAAGTTTGCCTATAAAAGCATTTTTGGAAAGTATGTTTGTTGTTGGATTAATAACTTATAGTTCTATGGGTGTATAATTTGATGCAAAATTGAATGCCAACTGAAGGAAAGCCTGCCAGGGGAAAGTGAGGAACAAGGCAGGAAGTTGTTAGAAGGCTGGGGAGTTGTCAGTCTCAAGTTATCAGCCATCTTCTACAGACTCTAAGGATTTTGGCAAATATGAAATATTTTATCTAAAAATATATAACTTTTAAAAGAACATATTAGAAAAAGCCAATTTTTAAAGCAAATTCCTTTAATAATAGCAATATATTAACTTTATTTTGAACTGTATTTGAAATCTTAAATAATAAAGTTTGATAATCAATAAAACAAAAGTGACTGTGACAAAAATCAGCTCCTGTTAATTGGCAAATTCTACCGAATGAGGCAGCATCACCATAGTAATGGGGAGGATTTTGCAAACTGATGAACTCCAAATGGAAATAACGTAGACATCACAATTTTCATGTAAATCAGTTATTCTTTTAACTTTAGGGCAAGAGTTATGTTTTGATGAACCACTGAGTTGTCAGTCTGAGGACGTAGCCATTCAAAAACATTTTTCTCGGTTTATGCCTCTCATCCTTCTTCAGAAGAGAAGCATCTGAACTGTTTTCTCTCCAGCAATTACATTTGACCAAGACTACTCTTTTTGGGCTATGATAATAAACAAGCTATTGGCCTAGATAGTAACTTGCTCCTTAAATACCTTTTCATGGATATAACAGGAGAAAGAAAGTAAAAGTCATTTAAGAAAATGGATATATACAGGGGGGAAGTTAGATGTAAAAAATAAATGCAAAATCCCATTCTGCTCTCCTAGATAAGCAGAACATGAATATATAAATAAATCCTGGAGATTATTTGAGTAAATTAATTCTGCTAGCATGTACCTAGCACCAATGTGCAGGGCTTGTGTTAGCTCTCACGATGGAGGATGAAAAAACAAACGAGACACCATCTTTACCTTCAAGGAGTTTTAAAACTGGGTAGGATAAAGACAGGAATAATTTAAGTAATTACAGCACAGAAAAATATATTAAGTGCTCTATTAGAAATAAAATATGTTGCCATGGTTTTAAGTAGTGAAGAAGTCATCTTGAAGAAGGTGGTTGGTATTTGAGGTGAACCTTTCAGGGGGTAGGATTTTAATAGGTGGGAATTGAAAAGTCGAGGGGAACATTTTAGGTAGAGAAAAGTGAAAGAGTAATGAAAGCCATGGAGGAGGGGAAAGAGCTCAGTGTCTGCCTGAGCCACCGTTGGCTCTCCCCACCGATTGCACTTTGTGGGGGACACTCAGTAAAAGTAAGGGTTCTGCTTCATTGAGTAGCAGTGATGCTCTCCCGGGTGAGGGATGAACTTTTTTTTTTTTTTTAATTTTTTTAATTTTATTTATTTGGCTGCATTGGGTCTTAGTTGCCGTGCACGGGCTTTCTCTAGTTGCGGTGAGCGGGGGCTACTCTTCGTTGCGGTGCGCGGGCTTCTCGTTGCGGTGGCTTCTCTTGTTGCGGAGCGTGGGGTCCAGGCATACGGGCTTCAGTAGTTGTGGCTCGTGGGCTCTAGAGCTCAGGCTCAATAGTTGTGGCGCACGGGCTTAGTTGATCCGTGGCATGTGGGATCTTCCTGGAGCAGGGCTGGAACCCGTGTCCCCTGCATTGGCAGGCAGATCCTTAACCACTGTGCCACGAGGAAAGTCCTGAGGAATATACTTTTCAAAAAATTTATTGTGAAACTTGGAAGCAGCTCAATAAATGTCAGAGCCTTATGAATTCAGAATCAGTCACATCTTACTTTTGTCTAAACATTTTAACTCAAAATAGATATTAATGCTATATATAGTTTGTTAGTTTTAGTCAATGTGCTGAAACATATCATGACTAGTATAAGATGATACACAAATCCTATCCTCTCTAAGTCTCTTTCTTCCCCATGAATTGTTCAGTGGCCCGAATAGTTCTATTATATACTAATATAGAAAGACCTATGGAGTGCCTTGGCTTGTTATATTTACACTGTATACCTCCGAGATTATGTGACCATACCCAATAGTGAGGGGCTAAATGGCTCCAAATACGGTATTCAGTTTAGAATCACTGTGGGTCTATCTCATTAATTGTGTATCTTTCTCAAAGAACTGTAGTAATCATAGTGGTCTTTTTAAGAAAATTATTAGAACAGTGCATAGTTCATAATATGTGCTCAATATGTATTTATTGAATGAACAAATGCATCATAAGTGGTCAGTCCAATGACTGGCTGAGGAAAGAAAAACTGGGTGTTCATTAAATAATTTTTTTTTTCTTTTGACAGTAATCATCTTTGTAAAATCTTGAGATTAATTAGTAATTCCACATCCAAATTAAAGTTAGAGGAAATGCCAAAATGTGTGCTTCAAACGAAAGTTGATGAATTATAAAATATAAATGCTTATTATTCCTTTTAGGTAAATTATAACAAAGGCAATGATAAGGATTGTTTTACCTATTTAAATACTTTTCTCCAAAGTACTATTCTATTCTCAAAGTACTATACTATTCTAGCAAACACTTGATTTTAAGATTTCAAAAGTATTTTAGAGAAGCATACTTTTTAGTCCACACAAAGGGATTCACTTCCATATAGACTAATTTTCTAGGTAGCTAAAGTTTTTCAGCTCTCAGACTTTATTTATTAAAAAAAATAATAACTTGGCTCCTAAATCTTCAAGTTCACTCATTTCCTTGTTCATATATGGAGATTACTAGTTACAAGTTTGTTTTTCTTGATGACATTAGCACTGATGGCTTTCTCTGCTGTGAAAGTACATTGCTCTCATGAGCTTCTACATTAAACTGCCAAATTAATATGTGATCTTGTTAAAATTGAGTGAAAAATATGAGCAAGGTTTGGAGATTTTCTTTTCTGAGTACAGGACATGAGGCTTTATGCAGAAACCTTAGTATTTCTTTTTGATAGGCTCTCAGTTATATTCTGGAGAGTGGATATCTACACAAGTGTAATGTTAAAATTCTGGGGTAAACATAAAATATATAGTTTTAAGTCTAGAACAAACTGCATTTGTTTCATTATAGACATAAAATTAGATATTTTTATGTCTATGATGAAACACATGTAATTTTTCTTATGTAGTAAAAATTATAACAGCAAATTCGCAAATAACTTAATGGGGCATAATTTTGCTTTATAAACACTAGTGTTGAAAGAATTATACAGAAATTATTTCAGCTGGTAGTTCATTTACACCCTTGAATTTGTTGACAACTTGATTCCATTCATGGTTCTTGAGCATAAAATGCTACTTTACACCTAGAAAGTGCGACAGATTCTAGGTCTGCATGATCATGTCCAGAAAAAATACACAGAGGTTTTCAATAGCTAAATAATTGTCATCATATTAACTAGAAATATTTCAAATAATGTTTTCACCTCTCTTTAATGTGAAACAGAGCTAAATTCAGTGAGGCCTCAACACATTATGTGAACTGTTGAACTCCCGCACAGCACAAAGGACTTTCCTGAACACTGTGCTAAGAGACTCAGTCAAACTTTACCCTGACTTCCAGCCTCACTAGGCTGTGTCCCTAAAGGTGACTCTAGCCACCATGCTTAAGAAAACACAACGCTGCCAAACTGAATTGTTCCAGCCCCCCTTGCCAAACTATTTTCAGTAATTCTCCATTCCACTCCCTTCTGTAATGTTCCATTTCCACTAGCCTCTTTTTTGTCCCCCCTTTATCACTTCCCCATAATCCCTTTTTATTCCCTCTCTGTTCTCCCTTAAAAACTTCAGTCACCTTTGTCTTAGTTGGAGTTGAGCTCAATTAATACTCTAGTCTCTCTCCCTTACTGCAGTAGTCTAAATAAAATCTGTCTTGTAACCTTTAACAAGCATCTGGTGCTGGATTTTTTTGTTTGTTGGTTGGTTTGACAGTTACGTGAGATTAAAAAAAATCTCACAAGGATTATAGAGTAGAAAACTGTCACCAAAGTCAGGGGTATCATGTGCAAGCAAAATAGTTCACAACTGGTAAGTGAAGAAAAGTATGGCTTTTTGAAAACTGGGAGAGGAAAGCACCTAGCTGAAAGGTAACAGAACTATGTTAGTATCTCTTAGCTTAAGGGTCCACATGCTTCACACTTGTTTGGGATTGCATATTTGCTTGGAGACCCTAGCTTAACTGTATTGAAAGAATGTCAAAATGTACCTGAGTAATTGCTGTGTATTGAGAGTAACTGGAATAACAGCAACATTTGTGATATTAATTTTAATTTTGTATCAGCTACTTATTTTCCCATCTCATTTCTCTCCATCTACACCCCCTTCTCCCTCTCCATCCTATCCTATCTCTGTCTCTGTCTCTCTTACACACACACACACACACACAAACACGATAGGCAGCTAATAACCACACACACAAACACACACACATTTTTTAAAGGAAGTAGCAAAGTCACATTTCATGTGATGAAATTAATAGAGGAGGCACTTAGGTGTAAATGACAGGGAAATTAGTGGAAGCTCTAAAAAGCAGAAGAACTTGGCTTAATAGCTCTCTTTCTTAACTAGCTGTGTGACCTTGGATAAGTCAAGACTCAGAGTCTTGGTTTGCTCATTTGCAAGTTGGGGCTAACTGCCTACAGCTCATAGGATTGTGTAGAGTCTCAGACAGTGGATATTGAATAGATATTTACTGTCTGCTGAGTCAGAATGGTGTCAAGTTAACCAGTCTTCTACACCAGTGGTTCTAAAACTTGATCATGCACCAGAATCATTTGGAAGGCTTGTTTAAACAGATTGCTTGGATTTTTGATTTGGTAGACCTGGGGTAGGGCCAGAGAATTTAAATTTCTAGCAATTTCCTAGGCAGTGCTGATTCTGCTGGTCCAAGGACCACACAGTGTTTTATACACTACATTCAGAGACAGAGCAGGCCTTTGATATAAAAAAGCATTGACAGAAACATGTGCAGAGAAGCAAAACCACAAACGGGAATAGATGCAAATAATGGTAGCAACTTAACATCAAAGTAAAATTGTTAAAGAAGGTGGAAAGAAGTACTGGGTTTTTCTTTTGCTTGTTTTTGATAGGCGTGGGATTCAACATCTGCATAACTGAGATAATGTGGATTTGGAATTCGTGTACAAGTGTAGTACATTGTTGTCTATAGTCAGTTTTTTGAAGACTTGCAATAAGATTATTATCAGAATCCTTATTTTCTTCTCCTCAGTAAGAGTGCGGACATGCTGGTGGAAACGTTAAGTGCCTTCATCTACCCCTAAAGAAGTATTTTATAGGCATTCTCATAGGGCTAATTGTGTTGACACTCTAAGAATTAAATGACTGTATGGCTCCCTTAAAATTACGCCAATGGCCAAGAAATTGCTACAGATCTATAGGGATTCACTTGATCTCCCACCCTCTAGAATAATCTCACTACCTTTAAAGGGAAGATGCCAGAGTGGGCTAATCATTGATCTACATCTGGTCCACCTTGTACTACTATTATAGACTCTGGCTGCCTTTTCAGCATAATGCAACAGAGCTATTTAGTTTTTCTATCAGCCACAGTTCTTTCAGATATCCTTGTCATTCATTTATAATTGTAGACAGAAACAGGACCTACATTAGCAGATAATCTTTACCATCCCTATATAAGGAGATATATCTTTGCCAATTTGCTACAGTACAGAATGACCTTTTAAATTCTCACCTGGTACTTCAAGTCATAGTATAAGCTCAGTGACTAGCCTGGTCTTATTGATGAATATGGTGGCAAATTCTAAAGCATTTCTCAATTTAAGGCTATATTTTAATTGACCAGTACTGTAATTTAACCATTGTCATTGACCTAACATTAAAAGTGTCAGAAGCAACACAATCTAGAGACTTTATTCCCTAGTTATAAATAAATTTTAAAGTGTGTTAGAGATTCATCTCATTATTGTATTTTTTTTTTTTTTTTTTTGTGGTACGCGGGCCTCTCACTGTTGTGGCCTCTCCCGTTGTGGAGCACAGTCTCCGGACGCGCAGGCTCAGCGGCCATGGCTCACGGGCCCAGCCGCTCCACGGCATGTGGGATCTTCCCGGACAGGGACACGAACCCGTGTCCCCTGCATCGGCAGGCGGACTCTCAACCACTGCACCACCAGGGAAGCCCTCACTATTGTATTTTTATTACAAATGAAATGTGACTCTGAGGTCTTCCACGATGATCATTAGTCAATAAATATTTGCAGATGGCCATCTAAGGTGGCTCTTCATGACACTGTACTAGATCAATAGATTTCGTAAACGTAATATTTTCTAAGTTTTTTTCCTCACTAGCAGAGTTTTTTTGGTTGTTCATTTAACTTTATTGCACTGTGTCAGGACATAGACAATTACTAATATTGTAACAGTGCTGTGTTTTCAGACATTACTTTTGTGTTCTCAGGGTAGATTCACAATGAGACATAAATTACATGTTTCTAAGAATAAGAATTTATTTGAAATTCTTGAGAATCTTCCATAGTAAGTACTGATGTAACTTTAATTTGAAAAATGAGAAAAAATTGTAAGCCTAATTTTGCATGAAATAAAGACCTAGAAAAGCTTGTGTGCCTCTGGAGATAGGAACCCTCGCCCTACTTCCAACTAACAGTAATCCTGGGAAAAGAACACTGGAAATACTTACATGTTTGAATCGTTTGCTGTGACCCAAGATAATTGACATTGGATCCCATTGTACAGTGGAATAAATGGTGGGAACTAGCATAAAACAAAAGGAGAGGCTGAAGATATACTCAGAAATCCCCAGCACAATGCATTTGAATGGTAGGTAATAAGGCCATAATAAGGCAGAAGGTAAATATGGAAAGTATTTCTTCTTGAAAGGTAAAGTTATTTTTGTGTCAGAAAATATATTTATATATAAAGTTATAAAGCTATTTTTCCCCCCATTTCCTTTAGTAAGCAAATTCTTCAAAAAATTCTAAAATGTTAGAATTCCTGATTTCTTGCCTGGGCATCCAGCCACACCCCGCTTCGGCCCTACTCTTATTATGTCTCCAGTATTTAACATTTGGGGAAAAGGCCTGAGGGAATCCTTATGCGGTTTATGTCTCCTCACTGAGCATTGGAGGAAAGGAAATTTTCTTTTTTTCTTTCTTTCTGCTATTCTGTGTAGAAAGGTTGGTCTAAATATCAACCATGTGAAAATAAGGGACAATCACTGCAATCTTATTGCTGCTGGAAAAATCTACAGGCAATGCAAAATAATACTAGAGATGAGTTATGTACTAGAAAAAGCCAAACAACTCTCTAAATTAGATCTATCAAGATAAGGAGGCTTTGGTAAGCATATCAATTGTGATATTCCTGTTCCCCACCCCCCAAAATGAGTCATCATAGATTATTTTGAGAAATATTCTTGGTTCAAACAAAACTTCTGATCAGTCTAATTTAAAGCACAGATTTTAAAGCCTCAAAATCAACTAAAATTGCAAAATAAGAAAACTTCGTGTCATTTATTTTAGTGAGAAAAGTTCAGGTCATTTAAGGCTTAAGAAAAAGCTAGGTCTTACAAATTGTAGAGTCAGAGAAGAGCTTGATGAAATCTAGAGATTGTCTGGTTTATCTCTTTCCCTTCTGTAATAGATGACACCAGGGGACCTAGGGATATCCAGGGACTTATCCAAGCACCTCTAAAAGATTACTTAGAGCCTGAAATAAATAGTTAGTACATGTTCTTTCTACTACAACATGAGCCTCCTATAAACATTTAAAAACTGTTGGCAGCCAGGCAAAAGTTTTCTATCTACTTAATGTTTTATAGCCTAATTTATCTTGCTCATTACACAGAAACAATTCATTCTAGTTGAGCTTGACCACTGTATATTTTATTTATAAAGGAAGAAAAAATTTAAAAGCCAACATAAAGGGTTAGAGGAATTATTTCATGACATATTTTGCTAAATGATCACCAAGTCAATATATTTACTCTAAAGTTATTCTTATAAAATGTCTATCACATTTACTAAAGTTTTAATGAATTTCTTGAATACAACTAAATGTAATATAGAATATCTTTTCTCCTCAGTTTAACAAAAAGCATAAGATGGGTCAGTAGAGCACATCTTTTTTTTTTTTTTTGGAATTTTTGAATTTTATTTTATTTTTTATACAGCAGGTTCTTATTAGTTATCTATTTTATACATATTAGTGTATATATGTCAGTCGTCCCAATCTCCCAATTCATCCCACAGTAGAGCACGTCTTGATGTCGGACTTCTAGTAAGAAAAAGTCTTACTTGATGCATTGAAGTGTTCACAATGTTAGCTAAGCATGAACAGCCCTGAGTAGTTTAAAATACTTAATGTAGAACATATATTAGAGTTCAAACTCAAGGCTCACTTTGAACATGTATTTTGTAAATTTATAAAGCTTTTAGCACAATGTGGAATGGTATACAATTAGTTTCTTTACTCTTTCAAAGATTCTTCCCATAGTTACTTGGGTAGTGGATAATTATAGTACTAAGATATATAAACACGACTATTTAGTAAGTGTATTTTTATTTGATTATGCAAAAAGATAACTTACTTATTTATATATACTTCTCAAATTGAAACATTTATTCATTTGCCATATATAGAATTATATATTGCAGTAAGGAATTCTGACTTCTGCTGAAAAGGGGAAGTTTAATCAAGATACTCAGGGAACGTCATAGCTCTCTGGACGTTGACCAAAAGGATGTCCTTTTTTGGTCAAACACCAAGGTAGAAGTGATTTTGTCTCCAAAGTTCATGAAAATGCCCTGTCATTTGCCACACAACTGGCAAAGAAAACAGATCTCTTAGGTTGGAGATAGAAGACAGCATCACACATTCATTTCTAGTCACTAGTAAAGCACAAAGTCAGTATTTTGCAGAGTACACTGGAGGGAATACTTTCTTAGAAATTAATATAAGGGATTTTCCTGGTACTTAAAAAGAGTATTTTGAGACAGCATAAAATTAAAACTTAGTGTAGGGCTTTCCTGGTGGTGCAGTGGTTGAGAGTCCGCCTGCCGATGCAGGGGACGTGGGTTCGTGACCCGGTCCGGGAAGGTCCCACATGCCGCGGAGTGGCTGGGCTCGTGGGCCATGGCTGCTGAGCCTGCACGTCTGGAGACTGTGCTCCGCGACGGGAGAGGCCACACCAGTGAGAGGCCCGCGTACCGAAAAAAAAAAAAATCAATGCTTAAATTGGTTTAAAATAGTATACTTTTGAGAAAGAACACACACCCTTTAAGAAAAAACACAATCTATTTGACCCAAGTTTGAAAGGGAAAACTGATGGGTCAGAGAACATTATATGTAGGTGCTGGTTCCAAATAATCAACAGGACCATATAGGAGAGCTTTAAAAACTGCCGAGAGGCAAATAAGTAGAGTAATATATAATGTGTGTGTGTATAATATATATGTATTTCAGACAAGTGTTATTTCATACTCATCTTGATGCAAGTCTTAGTAAACTGTTATGAATAAAACATGCTGAACATTCAGCATTTGAGAGTAGAAAATAGATTATAACTACTATGTACTTGAGTTCTTATGCATATAAGACATGCTTTCTGGTATCCAGATTACAGGGGAAAAAACAGAGAGAGGAAACCAAAACCTAAAAGTTAACAGAGAAGAACCACAGAATTAAAATTATTCTACCGACTTGATTTTGTATATCTTGCATTAAAATACATATCCAAACCATGCTAATTGCAAATGGCTCCCTGCATTCAATTAAATTTTATTCAAAATTGTTAAAATCTTAAAAAATTTGGAAAAAGTATTCAAAGAACAGTTATCTTAAACTTCTTTGTAGTATACTTCAGTTCAGCTGGATAAAACTCCATATATTATATTTTGAAGAACTGTTTCCACTTACGTTTATTTGTCAAAATCTGAAAGCATTTCCCCCTAAAAGAAAAACTCTCAATATTATTTAATTCATATACTCAATTGCAAGAAAGTATTTGAATTGATTTGCTCAATTCTGACTTGCTTGTTTTGTCAAATAATTATTAAATTCAACTGAAATAAAATAACTAATTTATAAAATTTATGGTGAGTAAAATTTCAGTGCATGGATATAAGGTAGAGAAAAACAGAAGCCGTAAAGGACAATACAAATTTGAAAATAATTTGTCAAATTGTCATCAGATTGGCAAAACACATTTAAGTAAAGTGGTTGGTTGGTTTTTTAGCAAGTCAGGTTAATAAATTACTGGAAACATCTATAAAGAAGAATGAGCAACATTCAACAGTTTCATACCATTCAATTTCTATTGTAAATGTTTCTTCTCCCACTAATTCTAGTAGGTCAGAAAAAAATTGTGATTGTAATACAATTGGATTTAGTACAAACGTTGAAATATTTCAGTGTATCAGTGTATATTATTCTTGGGTAAAATTCAAAGTAAACCTTTTTTATTTGTTTTCATGTAAGAATCTTTACAAATAGATGTCAAATATAGTGTCATAATTTAAGAAGGGTATATATTTGATGCCTCCATATTTTACCAAAACAGACTCAGAAATTCAAGACCCATGAGACGACATACATTTCATAGTTACTGTTATTAAATAGATAGATGAATAGAAACACGTACATCTATCTTACATAAGCAAACTGGTGAGAAAAACAATTTTTTAAATTTCAAAAAACTAAAATAAAAATAGACATGCTCTTAAAAAGCTTGAAAAGTTTGATTAAGCTATGGCAGAACATGGAAATGGAACTCAGGGTTAGAACTCTCTTAAGAAATTTTTACTTATGGATTAGTTACAGCTGTCATGTAGCTGAACTTATTTCTTTATGCATTTTGATACAAGGACTAGGCATATTTTTATGTCAAGGAGAAGTTCAGTATGCAGATGAGAACTATAGTGAAGAAAGAGGAGAGTGCCTTTGGCTGGAGGTAGGAAGAGCCTTAAGTTGCCATTAGTTTATTGAAAGCATGACTCTTCTATTTCTCCAAATGGGCCACATCTGTGCTGTCAGCACCTAGCCCATAGCAGGAACCAAACATATAATCATGGAACAAATTAGTAATTTATCTGAAGGAACTCATGTGCAAAGTACCAGTTTCAACTTATTTTCCTCTGGAAAGAGGAAAGGAAAGCTCTTCTCCATTGGCAGGTATTTGAGTGTGCCAACTCTACCCAGAGTACTCAGTGGGGTAAAATCAAAAGCCAGTTCATCTTCACCTTCCATGGCAGGAATATAGAGGAACATACCACCCTCTGCACCCCCCATCCTGTCCCAGTTTGTCTTCTAACCTCAGCATGGGCTGTATCCTGAGACTGATTCCTCACATTATTTTATGGATGTACATTCAACTCAGAGTAAAGCACAGGTACCTTAAAGCACTGATTATCAAATGCAACCCTATGAAAATCACATTGACAAATATTTGGTGCTTTCTGTGTATGAAAGCCAGCTACTGAGCATAGAAAGAACCACTGTGACATGTGTGTAATAGGAAGAGAAAGAATAAAATGGAGTCCCAAGCCTAAATTTTTCTGCTCAGTCTTTTCCTACTAAATTCTGCTCGCTTCAACCTCAGCAAAAGCCAAGAACCACTCTGTTCCCTTTCCTTTCATAGGTGTACAATCATGGCAACCTGTTTAATAAAAGGTTAAAAAAAGAAGTCTCCTAGCCACAAGGTCCAGTATCTCAGTCCACAACCTGGATGGTTTTTTGCCTCAGAAACTTAGTCAAGGATGTTAAGGTAATGAGGTCTGCTGCAAATGTCCAAATATAAACAATTGCTTGCTGACTCTAAAACCCTGAGTGTTTTCATTTTGAGTGCTTAACAGCTTTCTGACGTGGTGGGAGATCCTATCTTTATTCTTCTAGCCAACAAAAAGCCTTCTCATCCCTCTTTGCCTTCTCAGTCAACACTTTAAGTCTGGAGAGTTTGACAAAGTCTTTATGTTGAAAGTTAAAAGCTACTGAGGAGAGTACAACCATTTCACGCCCTTCCTCTTTCATCATCATCAGCTCCTCTTTTTATTGTTTCTCTAACATGCCAGTTGACAAAAACAGCCGCTAATAATTATGTTTGCAGTACTAGGCTATGTGATCTAATTGCACAGACTTGTGCCACATGTCTTGTCCAGTTACACAAACTTGATTTCCAGAAAGACAGCTTCAGAGACACTTTCTTAGCTGTCTTCCCACTCACAAACTTCAAGGGATGTGCACACTATACTGTTAAATGGCTGTACTTGAAAACTGTTTTCATGTTTTTTTTTCTTTCACCTTCATTCAACCCCTCCAAAAATACTGACATTTCTGTAGAGTGAGCAGCGTACTACTCTTTGGAATCTGACAGTTTTCTTTTTTAATTGCCCTTGCTAGCTAACTACTTTGTAAGGTAATCACGTGAAAAGTCAGATATTTTTGACCTTTAAATTGAAGCAAAATATCAACACACTGACTTTTTTGGTAGACAAGATTTTCTGGCAAATTTATTACAGGCAGAAAAAATATATAATCAATTACTTGCTTTGCAAGCTACTTTTTCAGATTCTTTACATTTCCCTTATTCCTTACTATAACCTGAAAATCTCACTATGTTAATACATAATTTTAAAAATCTAAGGAAAAAGCCATATAAGGAAAATTATTTCAAGTAGATTTCTACCCAGAATAACTTGGCTTATTTGAAGAACTAATATTATTGATGAAGATTTTGCTCTTACTGTTGGCAAATAAGTGCACCAGATTGATTTCTTATGACTTGGACCAAGTCTAGTTTTCATTGTTTGTTGAAGCAGATCTTTTCCTAATTGGCTGACATATTTTGATCCTAGGCTTTTAGCTTGACATCACTGTCTTCTACTTCGACACCACTGATCTAAGCCAGCACCCATTCCACATGATAATCCAAATGAAAAATATCACAAAATGAGCATGTACCCAATATCAGAAACATTTGCTTTGACATTTATGGCTCAGACCTTCTAAGTAGTTCTGGCATGGTCTAAACTAGACCATCTAGTTTCCAACACAAAACAGCTGGTTTAGGTGGCAAAATCTTGTCAAGTTAAAGCCCAACCCTTAATAATGAATAATTGGCAAGATGTTGTTTCAATTCATCTTTCGTCTCTACTGAATCTGGACAAATGACTGTAAATTTGCGCCAAATTCCTCTTCCTAAAATGGGCAGCCTGGCTTCCCACGGAGACATAGCGTTTCAGAGCATTAGTGTCCCCAGGGTATCTGTCAGTACAAAGCTGGTCTAGGATAAGCCACATTAATAGCAGTTTCCTCTTGTCATTCTTAAGCTGTCTTTTTATATTTATGAGCCCATCCATATGAGTTAAATGTTTCACATTTTTTTTGCTACTTCAATATTTATCTGATACTTTTTCAAAAACTAAGTTTTTTCATCCTTTAGTAAATAGCATTTCAACATTTCCCAAAGTATTGGATTTTCAAAAGAAAGTTGGCTAAAAGAGCATTATAAACAAGGTGCAAGGAGACACTGGTAGTTGATACTTCTCTTTCTCAACATATGGCTTATGTTACAACTGAGCAGGTTCCCAGCTTTTATCTCTGGGAGCTGTGAAGTTGACTGCTTATAAGGTCTCATTGTCTAATTAATCCTTACTTAAAATTCACCTAAGTAAGTCTAACATGGATAGGAAGTTGGTTTCTGTTACTTGTTCCACCTTTCACCTTACCACACATCTGGGAAATATTCAGTTTAAGATCAGGTCCAAGCCTTTTGGCATTAACTACCTCAAAACATTAAGATATCACCAGCAATTTGCCTCTGCATCAGAAAATTAAAAGCATATTTGAGATATAAACATGAGTATGCCACTAATATTACTGGCAATAATTGAGAGCTGTTCTTTTATTATAATGGGAAAAAAGAATGTTCTCAGATAAAATAGGTAAATTAAGTCCAAATGGTAATATTAACCTCCTAAAATAACTGCATATACACTTTTATATGAATGCTAAAAAATAGTTTTTTAAATGCTACTGTTTTTCTTTATTGTTGTTGTACTGTTAATGGTAGAGAAAACACATATTCTATACAAATAGTATATAATTGGTGTATCCCTTAGGAAAATCAAAATTACAATTTAAGTTGTTTAAATTATAGATTATGGATTACTAGCTCAGTTGATCAGACATCATCATTCTTTTGCTAAGATTATTTCCTTTTTAGTTTAAAATGGGAAAATCAAAACCTACTTAGACCTTTTACTTTAGACTCTGCTCCAATCTTAGCAGCTGTGTTTTGCATTTATATTCTTGATAATTAAAGTGAGCTTGTGGGTAACTCATTATAAACAATTTTGATGTAAAATTATGACAGTTGATTAGGACATCATTTATACACTGCAGCTAAAGGTAAGAGGAGAGATGGGTAAATCAGGACTCTGAAAAATTTATTCAGGAGCTAGATTTAAATTTCTTTGTGAAGCTAGAAATTGAGCAAGATTAGATATTCCTTCAGGGAGATCAGCTCCATGCTTTGTGACCACCTAGAGGGGTGGGATAGGGAGGGTAGGAGGGAGATGCCAGAGGGAGGAGATATGGAGATATATGTATAGGTATAGCTGATTCACTTTGTTATAAAGCAGAAATTAACACACCATTGTGAAGCAATTATACTCCAATAAAGATGTTAAAAAAAAAAAAAAGATACTCCTTAAAAATGTATGCTCTTATTGTTGGAGCATTTTTGTTGCCGGGGTCACTCCACCAAAACTTTGCTTCACAATTTTTATCCTGGAACTTTGCTCAAAAACTGGAGCTCTGTCTAAGAAACTGCTTGTATTACATCCATCAACATTCAAATGCTTATGCCTAACTAATTTTATGTGATTTTAGTTTTTATTAAATAATTGCATTGACAAGTTAGAGAAAGAGAAAAGGAAGAGGAAATTGAAAATGTGGCTCTTTGTGCCTTTAATTGGAGATTCAGAAATTCTTCTCATGCGATTTCCGTGTTTGGCTCAATGTTTTCTAAAAATGCATTGATATTTAAAGCATTCTTTAAAAGGTCATTTTGAAGACATGTGAGCAAGTTGTACTGAGGGTGTTGTATGTGCAATTAGGGTTCCTTTTTCTGTAAAGCCTTTCCAGATTCTTAGATGAATAAGGATCCACCAGCTCAGTTTTCATTGCCTTCTGTATCTTTTGGTCTGACATAATGTTGATTCCATTTTGCATGCAAAAAACATACGGGGATTGAGAATTAAAAGCAGTTACCAGCCAAGCTATTATAACAGACATAACTAAAGACCACCAAGAGCAGAAATCATGCTAGCATCATGCTGAAAGGAATATGAAACAGTACCATGAATATTATGATTACTTAATACTTAGTGATTGGTTGATATTTACCTGTGGAGACTTATGGGACTGGAGCTAGAGACATCTATGCTGTGTTTTGTTTGTTTGTTTGATGTGGGCCATTTTTAAAGTTTTTATTGAATATGTTACAATATTGCTTCTGTTTTACGTTTTGACCCTTTTGGCCCTGAGGCATGTGGGAGCCTAGCTCCCCGACCAGGGATCGAACCCACACCCCCTGCATTGGAAGGTGAAATCTTAACCACTGGACTGCCAGGGATGTCCCTATGCTGTGTTCTGACAGTAATACAACTGAGTATAAATAAGTGAAGGAAAAAAAAGACAAACGCCTCCGTTGCTATCTCCTCCCTCTAAGGAAACAGCTAACAATATTAAACCCATCATCTGTGTAAAGCACAAGTATGAACTCCATTTTACCATGAATACTACAGAGATTTGTTTAGCATCTTGTTAAAATCTTTTTACTCTTGGTAGGGAGTCTGTTGGTAGTAGTTCCAGCTTTGGCTTGGCAAACTGTGAGCTGTATGAATTTGAAAGGGGCAGTTAACCTCTCAGAGTCTCCTTCCTCATCTGTAAAATAAGGAGGTTGCCCCAGAGGTGATTATCAAAGCCTTTTCCAGCTTTACAATTCTATGATCTATGAACAAGAGCCAACATTACAATTTAGGATTTGGCACCTGATTTTATACTATGCTAGTGCCATGGAACTGCTTATTTCATGAATCTCACATGTTGAATTTCTCTATGTAACCTGGTTTGACTTTGTTGTTTTTCCTTTAAAGGAACTAAGCGTACTATCCCTTTGGCAACTGTGGGTAGTTATAAGAATTTTTAATCATACTTGGGAAATACATGCAGTGCCTAGTGGCGCACATGTCCTACTGCCCTCTAGTGGGTGAAACCATATCTTCCCTAGATTACCTACAAGACTGGCTAAGACAGAGCTGCTCAAGCTTTATTCAAATCACCTGAGGTGGGGTCCCAGTTTCTGCAACTCCCAAGTAATTTCAGTGCTGCGGGTCCTAGGACTACACTTTGAGTAGCAAGAATTTAAGTGATTAGTGTTCTTTGGCACATACTTGGTTGAAGTAAGGAAGGAAGCATATTCAGCATGGGCTAAGAAGTATGTTTCTAGCTAGTAGAAGAGGAAGGAGGAGGAGAAAAAGGAGGAGGAAAGAGAAGGACAGGAGGAGAAGAAGAAAAGAGGAGGAGGAAATCAATCCACCAGACTGAAAGGGCTCTTGTGGCAAAGCCACGTTCCTCTTGATCACTAGCCATCTCTAGGAAGTTTCTAAGTCTTAACACGACAGTATATGTGTTTGGACTTACATAGTCTCCTTCTAATATTTTATTATATTTTAGTTAATTAACAGATAGGCCTGCAAAAAAATTAGAACTAGTTGAACCTGTCAGGATTTTACAACTCTATAATTATGTAAAAACACACATTAAAGCCAGTCTAGATAGAAAATATTCACCATATTTGTGTAACTTATTACATAAGTAGGCTGTATTGATGGAACAAAGAGTACATATGGCCAGATGCACTGAACTCTTGCATAGTGGGATTTCTTTCCAGAAAGCGGTGGTCTAAGTTAAGCAGCAAAAAACTATCTATTTTCAAAGCACGATCCTAGGTACTCAGGGTATAGAGCTGAACAAGGAGGACAATAGTGGTCATGAGTTCATTTCACAGAACGGAAGAGAGAAAATGAACATATAACTGTGATAAAAGTTAAAACTTGGGCTTCCCTGGTGGCGCAGTGGTTGAGAGTCCGCCTGCCGATGCAGTGGACACGGGTTTGTGCTCCGGTCCGGGAAGATCCCACATGCCGTAGAGCGGCTGGGCCCGTGAGCCATGGCCGCTGAGCCTGCGCGTCCGGAGCCTGTGCTCCGCAACGGGAGAGGCCACAACAGTGAGAGGCCCGCGTACCACACACACACACACACACACACACAAAAAGTTAAAACTTATAGCTCCAGTTTATAGGTATCCCTATGTACTTGACCCTATGCTTAGAACACTGTGGTCATTAACATTGATGGCTGCATTATACGTCCCATTATATACATATGGAAGCTAAAATTGAAAGAGCTCAGCGTTAAGGTCCAAACTCTTATATGACATCAAACGTGCAGGCTCTTAAGCACTAAATGATGTTGCATTTCATTGGTTTTCAAAATGTTAACTAACAAACTCCCTCTGTGTGATTTGATTTCCATATTCTCAACAGCTGCCTCCTTGGTCTGTTAGCAATGCAAGGAGATAATGCTGAGGCTGCCAGTTTGAATAATAAAGGACGTGTGTTGGATCCCACTATCTCTGTGTTTGTATTCTATGTGTTGGGCATGTTATTGTAGGAAGAGGGAGGAGCTGGCAGGAGGAGGGAAGGCAGAGCCTGACACTCTCATCTGTATTTTAGATCTGGTCTCCCACTCCATCAGAGCTTTCCTTCTCTTACACCAAGTCTTCTGGGCCTCGCTTTTTTTTTTTTTCCAGAAACAAATGGTCACCTGGTGCAAAGGTGATTCTCATCTCTCTTGCTCCTACAACTAGGAAGGGCAACACTTCCGTTCAATAATAGTAAATGTTACTTCTAATTTTTCTTACCAGTATTCCGCTTTCAGTAAACCTCAGTTGCTTGAAACTTTGTGATGCCCTAAATCATTTTTCTGAATGAGGATATAAATGCCTTATCACTTTAGTCTTTGCATCTTCTCCCATTTTACCTTATTATCCCTGCATTCTAGAGGGAGAATCTAATTGAAAAATACTACTTCCACTGGCCCTTTCCTCAAGTGTGTTTGGAATATTTCTAGGCCACCTCTACAAAAGTTTCTTGAAACCCAGAAAGAACATAAGTTTTCTCCCAATTCACTAAAAAGAAATGCCTGTCACTGCCTCACCCCAACTACGAAGGGGAATATGGCCACTTCATACAAGAAGAACTGAAGTCAGAAATGGTTTAGAAGCTAATCAATACACATGTTATTAGAGGTCATATTAAAGAATGTCAATAATTTGGATTAGGCAGAATGACAGAATGGTTAAATGAATTACTTGGCTTTATACCACTGGTGGTTAGCCCAGCTGAAATTCCAATGCAAGTTTTTTCAATCCCAGCCAAATGTTCTTTCCCCTAGCTCTAGAAAAAAGGTACTCTGCAAGGTAGTTACCATCTGAGGTGGTAATGCCTGGCAAACAGGAGTGCTGATGCCTGGTATTGCTTAGTTGGTTGGAAAATAAATATACTGGTCATAAACAAACCCAGGGAAAGCTCAGTGGAAATTGATCATAAACGCTGGGGAGTAAATCATAAGTGACCATGAGAAAAATCCCCATAACAAGACCTATTCTTTCTCTCTTCTAATCATTCTCACTTGCACATTCCCCCTGTTAATGCTGTAAGATTTTTAATAATATAATATTGTATTTGGTTTAATTTAATCCCTTCTACATAGTGCCAGACTCAGAATTTAACTTCAACGTAAAGAATGGTGAATAATAGCATGGGGATAAGTTAAAAATCTAAATAGCTTGTATTTTTCTAACCATAAGTTACAAGAACTTATGCCTACAGGTGGGAATATGTAGATCACAACATGACAAGGATATTCATAACAATGGTCACTCACCAGGAGACACTCATGCATCTTAATGATGAGAGGAAATGGCCTACTCCACTTTCTCTTAAGTAAGTGCTATTTGATTGGAAAAGTCTCCAGGTTTCTTTTTTGTATCAAGAAATTTTGATAGTTTTGATAATTGAAAAGCTTCCATTTTGGCTGTATCTCCAATCCTGTTCATATCTAGTGTTCTACTTGGTACCTATCTTAGCATATAATAAAAACTCTCTTTTTATATTAAGGACACTTCATCAAAATAAAAGAAAATTTAAACAAAAGTCTTCTTGGGAATTCTACTGGGAAGAAAAATTTAGATTTTATGATCCCAAAGCTACAGGCCACATACAACTAAATTTATTCAGTGATTTACATCTTGAACATCCTTAATGGAGATCAGTGAAGTTCTATTTAGGTCACTATGTTAATTCATTTTGTTATACAAGCTAATCATAGAAAACAAGTCCTCTATACAAATTCACACAGTAGCTAAGTTATATGCTTAGACTTTTCTTGTATGTTTAGCTTTAATTTACTCTTTTCTTCCCTACTGACTATACATATCAGAAGAGTACAAGTTGTGAAAATGGAAAAAAAAAATTCTGTAAACAAACTCTAGAGAATATTCTATATTACATATGCATACCCATTTTAAGAACTCATATAACTATTCATATTCTTGAATATTAAAAGCATCAGAATATAATTAATAAGTGTTAATAATGATAATGACTTCAACACCAAAGGTGACCCTCAAACATCCTTAGAACCTGTATTCTTCATTACCTGATTCAAACTGAGAAAAGGGTCTACTTTTAATGAGATTAAATACCACCATTACTACCACTACTATTGTAAAACAATTTCTCCAATCCTAAAAATGGCTCTAGGAACCAGTGGTTATACTTGTGAAAGTTATTAAATATTCTAAAACAGGTAAACCCATGCTGTATTAATAATTCCAATTTATTTTCCCAAAAAGCATACCTCTGACACTGAAATATGCTAAAGATAGTACAAAGAAAGCTACCATTGAATCCTAAATTAACTACTAATTAGTTGATTTCAATAGCACAATATAGGAAGATGCCTTTATGATCAAGTGAGATTTATCCAGCAATTCAAATATAGTTTGATATTAGGTAAACTACACCCATTGACAGAACTAGTATTTAACATTAACCAGGAAGTTCAGGTCAATGCAATACAGCAAAATTAGACAAAGATTAGAAGAATATGTATCGAAAAGAGTAAGCAACACTGTTATTACCTTTGAGTGATAGGATTAGCTAACTTAAATGGCAAAATAATCTACTGGAAACCTTAATAGTTCTTTACTTTGGATCATTATAGGATATTTAAAATTAATAGCTTTTTTAAAAAACGCCAACCAGTATTAGAAAAGAAAATGAAAATAATCCCCTTGTAAAATCATGAGAAAAAAAGCAATAAATAATCATAAGAGAAATATGCAGCACTTATAAGAAGAAACATAAAATTTTGAGAGATATAGAAGAAAGATGAGTATAAAGAGAGAAAATATTGTAAACATTTCAGTTTTTCATTTATTATGTGCTTAATACAATTTCAATCACAATTTCAACATTTTAATTTGGCAAAGTGGTCTTATACTTCATTGGGAAAAATAAATAGTTAAAAATAGTCAAATTTTCCTTTAAAATGTGTAATTTTGAGAACATTTTACTCTCAGGTAATAAAATATATTTTATAGATACAATAATTTAATCAATGTGAGAAAAGTACAGTGAGATTGATGGATGGAATAAATGGCTCAGACACTAATTGTCCTATGTATAAAAATTTCCTCCAAAAAGAGGATGAGTGGACTTCCATTCAGAAACTTGACATGACCTTTTGACACTCTTCTATTTGCTCAAGAAGATGTCAGTTCTATCCTAACTCTTCAAATTGTTAATCCTTGTTCTGCCCTCAGCTGGCTGCATTCATTAGTGGCCCCCCTGAGGTTGAATATTCTTGAATTTATGCCTACTCAATATCTTTCAAAAGCTTGTATAAGAGTGTCAGTAATTATGAGGGATATGCAATACATTCTTAGGAATATTTTTAAAACTATACTTGAATTAAATTCATCAGAAAACTAAAGCCATGGGCTGGAAAATAGCAGGTTAATACAATGGAATTTTTAGTGTTGTTCTGTTTGTTATAAAGATATAGTAAAAAATATATTTCACCATAGTACATAGTGTTCTTCTTTATGGTTTCACTGGGCAGAAAATTCGTGATTTTTAAGAGCATTAGTTTTTTATATCTGTGAATTCTGAATCCCATAACACACTAAACTTGCCTTTTCTCCCTAACTTTCTGAAAACCTAAGGGGCACTATTTATGGCCTATTCTTTGCATAGGTATAACATCTGAAGGCAGAAAATTTGTGTTAACTCATTCTTGACTCTATCTACAATTTCAATTATTATTTTTTCTTTGCTTCATTTTACTTATTTTACCTTTGTTTTATCCTTTATACATTTTCTTAAGTAATTTGGAACTAGACACAGTGTAAATAAATGATAAATAATAACAGTATGTCAAATATAGTTTACAATTAACATAGCATAAAAATTAGAAATAGAGTCATTATAGAGTGCTGGATAATTACCTATTTGGGCAAAAAGGGGAGTTATTGGATCCTTTTCTCAAATCAATAATAAACTCCTAGTTAATGAAAACATTACCTATGAAAAACAATACCATAATATGATCAGAAGTAAAAATATAGGGAAGTAGTCTAATCTCAGGGTATGAAAAACATAAAACACATTGACAAACTCTCAAAGTGAAAATTATGGATTTGAATATTTAAAAAGTTAATGATTCTGTACATCAAAATACATAATAAAAAGAAAAGATTTAAAAAAAGAGAATATTCTCTACCACAAATTTGACAAGGGAACTAACCTAAGTCTTTAAGAGCTCACAAAAATTGATAAAAAAAAGATAAACTAAAACTCAAGAGAAAATTGAGCAAATAACATAAATATATAACTCAAAAGAAGAAAAATACAGGTTTTAAGCATATAAAATATTTAGTCCTCTAGTTAGTAAAATAAATCCAGATTAAAACAAGGTAAAATATTTTGCTTATCAAATTAGCTAAGATGAAAAAAATATAACAGCCAGTGTTGGTATTGGTTTGGTGAATTGCCGATAGGCCTGTAAACTGGAACTTTTTTTTTTTTTTTTTTTGCGGTACGCGGGCCTCTCACTGTTGTGGCCTCTCCCGTTGTGGAGCACAGGCTCCGGACACGCAGGCTCAGCGGCCATGGCTCACGGGCCCAGCCGCTCCGCGGCATGTGGGATCTTCCTGGACCGGGGCACGAACCCATGACCGCTGCATCGGCAGGCGGACTCTCAACCACTGCGCCACCAGGGAAGCCCTGGAACATTTTTAAAGCAATTAAGCACTTGCTAGAATAGCCTTCAAACTGTTATGCCCTTAACCAAATAATTTCAGTTTTAGAAATCTATGCCGAAGAAATGGTTACAATTGCCAAAACCAAATTTATGTATTAAATGTACATTGAAATTATTACATAATACTGGCAAACAGAGAACAATCTAAATGTCCAACTAAAAGTGTTAGATAAATCATTCTTCTAACTTATGATTACATATTTTATTTCCACTAGCAATCATAGAAAATGTTAGAAATAACATTATTTAATGATTTGAGGAATTGCTAATAATGTAAGCTTTAAACATGGCACTGTATGATCACAATTCCATAAAAACGACAATTCGACATATATAGTTATATATCAGAAAGGAGGAAGATAATCTAAAATAACAGTGATTATTTCTGAGTGTTGGCTTTATTGGTGATTTTTATTTTTCTTTATAATCTTCTGTATTTTCCTCAACCAGTGTTTAGAACCTTTTTCCCAAGCATAGAATTGACTTTCGGAAAGGATGACTTAACAAAGTTGAGCGATACTAAAAGGAACAGAAATTATGAAGTTCCATGTAGACCTCACAGAGTCCCTGCAGTGACAGGAGCTCCTGTCTGCCATTTAGAGGAGATAAATGCTATATCTCCATAGGAAGATGGGGCACAGATAATTCAGATTGACAAAAGCATCTGTCCAGCATACTTAGCTTCCTAAGGCTTTGATGTGTTTAAAAGATCAGCAAAGCTTTCCCTTTGCCTTCCCTCACTACAGCACAAGTTCAAAGAAACATTTATTATGAAGAGGCTGAATTGTAACAGAAGCTTCTCTCTAGCTTTGAATTACAATGTAAAGTTTATCTATAACTTTATATCAGAAATGCCCCAACAGCTGAGTTAAAGTACTCTATTAATTTTCATTAGTGGTTTCTGATTTATATGTTCTGTTTCAAGTATCAAAGACAAATAATAGAGACATTTTATTGTTCTTCAGTGAGGAATGCAAGAAGATAACATAGAGAATTAATGTAGAAAAGCAAGCTATATTTAGGTTGAGATTGTCTAACCATCTACTTAATAATAAATTTAAAGCATGTTAAGAATGTCAATTAGAATTTGGATAGCTGTTCACATAAAGCCAAATCAATGAATCTAATTTTCTGTTCTTTTAGGGCCAAGTATATTTAATTTTAAAAAGCCCCTTTCTGTTTACTATTTTCTTTTCTAAAAGTGACCAAAGAAAACAATGAATATGATTTAAATATGGTATTTTTGAAAATTCCCCAAATATCTAAAGTCTCAAAACAGAGATTAAAATCCAAGCACAAAGAACATTTAAAAAATCTGATTATTTTTATTTGAAGCCTGTATATCTAAGGTTCTAAATGTCATAAAGTGATGGTCAGAATAGATAAATCATTTTAGAATTCAGTAATCCAAGTAAATGTAGGTTAACCCACCCCTCAAATATGTTACACATAATTTAAGTAGGGTTTAACTTTTAAATGTACAAATGATTCTGCCCTTAAAATATATTAAAGAAATGTGAGGTTGGGGAAAATAGAAAAACAAAACACAGAATAAAAATTTAGTATAAAGCCTTCTATTATGGAAATTATCTTTTTTTTATACAAATGGCTTGTGCTGTGCTCTAGCAAGAGAATTTTCCATGTCGTGTATTTGCAAATTATCTAAAATGCAGTGATAACCTCCTATCAACACTCTATATGTGAAACTGTAACCTATTTGGCCCATGCTGAGAAATTCCACTTATTTCTTCCTTTTTCACTTTTGAAATTCTTTGAAAGGTGTCCTCTTATCTGAAAGGTCTCCTCTGGCCATTTGACCCCTATCTTTAATATCTTGCTTTCTGCTCTTTGTTCTTCAGCGCCTCACTTTCTCACTTTTGACTGCATTCTCCCCCTCTTACAGACTCCTTATTATTTTGAACAAAGGACACCACTTCAGGCCATCTGCCCCCATTCTTTTTACTCTCCTATCAACACCCACATTTTGCCTCTGAAGACTCAGGTCTCCACTCTTACACACCTCTTTAAAATAAGGTACAACCTTGCTCATTTCCCTTAACTTTACAGGTCTTTCTCTACTATTTGGTTAAGAGGACAGAAAATGGTAAGAAACCAGAATTCATGGGAGACTGGGAGTGAGAGATTTTAGAATGCAGTCATATCTTTGCCCCACTCACCAACTGCTGGTCTTGCCAAAGTGACCATGAAATTTTCCACTTCACACACATCTACCACTTTGGACAGTTAAGGAGGAGTGGCAGTAAAGATGAGAAGGATATATTAAAAATGACATGAGCAGTTGAGACCAAAAGAGTAGGTTCAGGGAGAAAGCAGAACTATGCACCAACACAGAACTGGAAGGTGAAATGAGAGTGGCCCAAAGAACAGGAATGACATGCCTTAGATTTGCCTCTTTTCCAATTTCCTCAAGGATTGCCTGAGAGTTATCAACTTGAGTGAGAGTCATTAACCTTTGAAATCTACCCTCTACCCATACAGTTCTCATCTTTTAGGTTTTTGGTAATCCCCTTTAACTCTTTAAAAAACACACCCCACTGACATAATATTAAAATATTATGAAACAGTAAAATATTGAAAGTTTAAGAACATGGCATATACAGGCATTAAGACAAGGATCGTTAACCCCAGGACACAGTTAAATGTTTGTTTCTTTATCATGATGGCTATAGGTATTATCTTTTGTCAAAGAGATAGTTTTTCTTTTCGTTATTCCAACAATAGTAATATATAGGTTGCTAGCCTGTAGTGTTCACTTTATGACTGGAGAGTGTTACCAAACATGAAATTCATTTGGGCTCCAATGGAATAGCTGTCCTATTTCTAGGATTTTGGATCTACCACCTTGAATAAATTCAGAAATACAGAAAAGAAAATAGAAGTAGGATTTTATGTATTCTCCCTTACCCAAAAAGGAAAAAAAAAGACATGGAAGTCAAAGGTAGAATCAGCCCAGGAAGAAGAAAATGCACTTCTCTATATATATCCTAGAAGTTAACATGAGAACCATCCAAATGGGTTTATACGATGATCTGAAATATATCGTCTATGTAATACGAGAAAAATTTATTCTAATCAGTTCTTCCTTTGTTCTTATCTTTCAGCATCTCTGGGGTCTGTCTGATATATAAGGTTCCAGAGTAAAAGTTTGCACATGAGGTCTAGGTGAAATAAATGGCAGTAAATGTTTGTTAATACAATAACTATTATAATATAATGTTTTATAATGGAATTTACTTTTTTCCTATTTATATTATACAGATTCATTGAACATGTGTTCTTGGAAATTTAATATATGTAATAAATACTGGGCTAGATAAAAATTGGTTGGATTTAGCTTTTAAGGAATTTTTAGAAAGAAGAATTAAAAAAATAGAACTACATCACTCAATTCTACTTCATTAGGTTATAGATCTGATTTACTGAATAAGTGAAAGACCAACAACATAGTCCATTATTTTACATATCCAGGTAGGTATATGAGTTATAGATAGATAGTCTCAGCTACTCATCATTAGAAAACAATGACACAACATTTATCAGAGTTTACAAGTAAGTGAGTTATTTTAAAACTCAAGACATTGGACGAAACAATGAAAGTCCTATAATGTCCACATTATAGACCACCCCCACTATAAGGGAGTCATTTTGGAAGGGATTTTACACCATTATTTGAAGACCTAAATCAACTAGGGAACCGTTAGTGTTGCTCAGTACAGTCAGCATCATGGTAGATCGGTTCCAGGAACTGTTGTAGATACTGGAATCTGTGGATGATCAAGTCCCATAGTTGGCCCTGACAGTTGGCTGGAACTGACTGTCCTGCTATTATAGGACCCAAATGTAAGAACAGAAACATATGTGAATATGAGCTGTAGTGACTGGGGTGAAATCATGAGACAGTGGATTGAGCACAGAATTTAAAACCAGATAGACCTGTCTGCCTTCTATTATTATTTTGGGTGATATTAAACAACCCTATTTCATAAGGTTTATATAAGAGAATAAATTTTTTAATGCATGGAAAATGTTCAACAAATAATGGATATTCTCATTTCTATATTCTAACTGATCCAAAAGGCTTTGCAAAAATACCTTTGGTGATGACGAAGGCAGAGCTGGGAAGGCAGCATTGTCTAACATAAGCTTTAAAAACTAGGCATGTTGGGCTTCCCTGATGGCGCAGTGGTTGAGAGTCCGCCTGCCGATGCAGGGGACACGGGTTCGTGCCCCGGTCCGGGAAGATTCCACATGCCGCAGATCGGCTGGGCCCGTGAGCCATGGCCGCTGAGCCTGCGCGTCCGGAGCCTGTGCTCCGCAACGGGAGAGGCCACAACAGTGAGAGGCCCGCGTTCCGAAAAAAAAAAAACAAAAAACTAGGCATGTATTCCTTAATAACCCCATTATACCTTTAATATTTGTGAATTTAATCCCATTTGGAAGTTAGTGAACTTATACTTTCAGTGGATACCACCTCTTGTTAGCTATTCCTTAGTTAACTGTCTCCTCTATAAAGTTATATTATTTTAGTCTTAAATTTGATATTCATAAGCATCACAGACAAATCAATGACCACTTGTGAAGTACCACATATATATTATTTACTACAGGATACAAGGAAGTGGAAGTCACACTCTAGTATCTAGATCTTACTTTTAAGCCACTCAAATTCACTGGACCCTGTATTAGGCACATTCTATCAAGGGGCAAAAGAATGTTTGAAAAGTTAATAAATATTAGATACAGATGTCCATATGTAATATATATGATGCCAAGTAAATTGCATAAAGAAGAACTTCAACAGGAGTTCAAGAGAACAAGGATTTTGGATTAGGAAGGTTATGGAAGGTTTTATGGGAAAAACAGAATCCATTATTCAGAGTATTTACTGACTGCCAGCTTTAGGTCAAGCACTCTAGTAAAACACAGGCAGAAGGAGGGAGGCAAGGGACCCTTACGGTAAAGGAAATGAAAATATGATGAAATTCTTTATAACCTCGCCCATGTTAAAGTTCATCTACATTTTAAACAAATCAATTACATACTTTGAGATATTTCACGAATTTTAGGTTGGGGAATGTTTCTCCTTAGAGGAGTTCAGTGATGTCTGCAGACTGAATGACATCACTTTTTACTCTCCAAGAGTAAAAATGCTGCTGCGTGCAGACAGATCAAGGCAAGGCTATGACCAAGGAATCATAGAGGTGGAAAGATATAAATCCAGACATAGGACCAAGAGGACAAGCTAAGTTGGATGGTCAGAAATCTGGACAGAGAGCAAAGGGACATCTAAAGAGAACAATGAGAGAGGTGAGCATGACAACACAGAACAGGTATCACGTCTGAGGATGAGGCAAGAAGCTTTCTCAGCCTAAGTACTTCAATGCATTCCATTGCCATAGTCCAGTTTTGAGGCGTAACCAAACTTCATCCCTGCATGGTGATAAATTCAGGTAGATAATGACACCATGTCCAATTAAAGACTAACCATTAGCAGAATAGCATTTGGAAAAATTGTACTTCACACTAGGTTTGCTATAAAACCAAAGGATATATGATTTGAAAATTTTTAAAATATTAAATGAATGGTTTTTGTTTCCTAAATTTAAAACACCGTAAAAATGACAGATTTAAGCTGAGTGATATCTTGGGTAAAAGTTCATTTTTTCTTTTTAACAAAATTAGGGTTTTATAGTTTTGTCTTGTTTTTTAAGCAACTCCCTGACTGATTTCTTCCTGGAACAAATATTTTGTATTTTCAATACTTAGGATTGAGAGATTACAAATTTTCTTTTAAGATGACTTTCTTTGAAACATTTGCTAATAATAACAGTAAGTTTCAGCATTGTTCTAATTGTATGGTATGTGCTGGGTCAGTGGTTTTTAGGGGTCAGTAGAGGAAAGGAAGTGTTTGGACTTTCAAAGGATTTCATCTGAAAAGTAACTTTTTGAATTTGGATAAAAGCACTCATATATTCCCAGTAACTTTCCGGATTCAGGCTACAGTAGTATATACAATTATTTGTTGGCTTCTTTTCATATTGTATATAGACCTCCCTCCAATCTGCATGCCTAAAGGATCTCAGTTATTATGATCAATGGTCCCTTTGCTCATTGTCTGTAACCTGAATAAGCATCGTATCTAATGAGTATACACTATTTCTCAATAATTGTGGAAATTTTGTAGTGATACAATTGATTTTAAAGCATTTTGTAGTGATGAAATTTATTTTAAAGCACACCTACTAGCCTTCCATCATTAGGTAGTTATAAGATTTCATATGGGAGTCTAAAAATATATTAACCTTAAACAGAGTCTGCAAATGTTAAAAGGTTGTGAATTACAGTATATTATTTGATTGTAGAAAAATATTAAATGATAGAATGAGAAAATTTGATTTGAGAATACTCTGGGGAAAAATAAGCAAAGTTAAACTGAACTAAGATTATAGTGCCTGAGAATATCAGATTTCAACCAGATTTTTTTTAGTCTTCTGTTTATAAGAATATTAATACATTAAAATTTTGCATTATCAAAAATTTTGCATTATCTTTGAACATCTGTTCATCTTAGCTCAAGCAAATGACCATTACCATCATCAATGTCTGCCCCAGTACAGGGTCATTCTCTACAGTTTGTCTGGGTATTGCTAATCTTCAGACATTCCTTTGACCTCAAGCTTTTCTCCAATTTTTCTCCATTTTTTTCTCCCCTTCTCAGCAAAGCATAAGTTGTCTATATATACCCATTTTTCACTTTTCATTCTCTTTCTCAGCTCAGTGAAACTGGGCTTCATCTTGGCACCCTTTCATCAGGCACCAACAAATTCCAGGCTGCTAAGTTCCGGTGGTCTCTTCTAGTCTTACCCCAACTCCCGTGGCATTTGAGATCACTGTTCTTCCACACTTCTAGAAACAATTTTCACACTTGCCTTCTGAGAATTCGCTCTTTGGATTTTTCTCCCATCTCTTTGGTACTCTTTCTAAGTCATTCTTCTATCTTCTCCCTTTACTCTACTGAATATGGAGATAATTGGGTTGACTTTGGACTCAGACCCAGCCAGGTATTCTATGCTGTCTCCACAAGTATCTCTCAGTTTCATGACTTTAAATTCCGTACATATGATGATGATGCCCAAACATACATCTCCAGCCCTGACTTCTTTCCTAAGCTCATAAACCTCTAACTACTTGCCAGCTGCTCTTAAATTTTAATAGTGATCTTAATATCTCCAAAATTAAACAACTGATTTTTCCTCCCAAAGCTGTTCGTTGCCCCCGCAGATTTCTTCATCTCAGTACAAAGCAGTATCATTCACTCTTTCTCTCATCTCTTCACCTCCCACCCTCATTTACTGTCAAACACAAAGATTTGTTTGTTCTGCCTCCAAATTGTGTCTGGACCCTACAACTTCTCTACAGTGCTGTTGTTAGTGCAATCCAAAGCACTAACATTTTTTTCTACCACCATAATGTTTTCATTTTCCCTCCAACTATCTCTTGTCCACAAATAAAGTGATTATAAAAAAGAACAAAACATAAATCCCATGATGTCATTCATATATATTAATTCATTCATTGGCTTCCTATTAAGTTAGAATAATTGTCAGACTCCCTAGTATGGGCCTCAGGAACCACAATCTACTTTTTAAACTTCACCCACCATTTTCTCCTTCACACACCATTCTCCAGCCCCTCTGGCTTTCTCTCTCTTTCTTGAAAATATTGATTTCATTCTTCAGGACTCTTGCACTTGTGTCCTCTGCCTGAGCTTTATTTCCCCTGATTTTGACATGGCTGACTCTATCCCATCATTCGGGTTTCAGTACAAGTATCATTTCCTCATAGATAAATACGTTTATATAAAGAATCTATCTTAAAGTAGCTCTATCCTGAATTTCTGCAGTGAAAGAAATGTTTGATAATCTGTGTTGTCCAATATGTAATTATTGAGCACTTAACATGGGGCTAGTGATAATCAGAAACTGAATAATTTAATTTTCATTAATTAAATTAATCTAAATTAAAATAGCTACTTGTGGTTAGCAGCCACCATATTGATTAGTGCAGTTCTAACACAGCACTTCATTCTATTTTTAAAAAATATAATTTAAAATCATAGTATTATTTTAAAATTTGTTGATATACTTTTGAAAAAACATTTTTCTTCTCTACAGTATAAGCTTCATAGAACAGGAACATTTTTGTCTGTTTGTTTCTATGTGCTCAGAACCCAGAAGAGGGCCCTGCACATAGTAGGTACTCAATAAATATTTGCAGAAAAAATAGATAAATGAAAGAATGGATGAACCCATCCCCTCTGTTTCTGGCTGAAGTCAGGCCTGTGTTGTAGTATCTTTAGTTCAGACTATTGATAATAGTTTCCTCCCTGGATGACCTCATCCTACTTCTGCCTCACTCAAATCTCTCCTTCATGTCACTAAGTGATGATTTTGAGTTACTTCTGTGATCAAGTGACACACTCCTGCTTAAAACACTTTGGTGTAGGTCACTATCATGAGCATCCCTTAATGATATGGTGACTTCTGCATAGATGGCTCTCCCCACCTCTCATCTTACACTCAAGCAATACTGAGGTACTAGCAGTTTTCACACATCTTAGGCTGGTGGGAACAACCCTTCTTCTTCATGTTTGGCAAATCCTCACGTATCCTTCAAAAACCCAAAGAAATGTTTTGTATGATGATTCACCCACGGCAAATCTTCCTTCTCTTGCTGAGAATAGCCCCTTTGTGTGTATGTGTACATTTAATACCTTATTCATACTTTGATGGCTACATGGATATATTGTACTTGGTTTCAGGGACTTTGGTTTACTTTTATAACCTTAGCACAGAGCAAAATTCTAGCTGTAGCACTTAGTAAGTGCTCCATTGATAGTTGTTAATTAAATTCAGCTCATGTCCTTATAGCAGGGTTCCATTGTACTGATGGATGGGACTCAGTGGGTCTGGCTCAAGGCTTTTATTTTTCCTGCAGAAAAGTAATTATTTTCTTCCATTTTTACTACATAGAACAATTGTTTTTAGTGTCTGAGTAATATGATTTTTATTTATGTTGGGGCCATATTATATTTTTATTGAATTTAGAAGGTAAATATAGGAGTCTTCCATACAACCATTCTACAATATGTCATTTTTCTTAAGACTGTCAGATTTTGGTGTAAAATGTGTATAGATCCTGTCAAAGTGAAAATATTTTACAACTATGAGGATAGTTAGAAGATCTCAAGGATTCTACTTGCCTTCTAGCTGTACCATGGATGAGGTGGTTAGTAAGGCATAGCTAGTCTTGCAACATTTCTTTAAGGAAATGTGTGAACTATTCCAAAGAGTTGTGCATTTAAAGGTGGGCCAGAAGTGAGCTATTAATTTTCTTATATGAAACCACTGATGATAGTAGGATGAAATATTCTATAAGTATTAAACAAAGCTAATGCTAATAAAATGTACTAATGGAATAATCCTACCACAACAGGAGCAGAACTAGAGACAGAAAAAAGGACACTGTTTTATCCTAGCCGGGCAGCTAACAAAACACTACAGACCAGATGGCATATAAACAGCAGAAATTTGTTGCTCACAGTTCTGGAAGCTGGATATCTGAGATCAGGGTGCTAGTGTGGTCGGATGAGGGCCCTCTTTCCAGGTCACAAACTTCTCATGTCCTAACAGCGCACAAGGAGCTAGGGAGTTTCTTAGGATCTCTTCTATAAGAGCACTAATCACGTTTATGAGGGTGCCACCCTCATGACCCAATCACCTCCCAAAGACCCCACCTACTAATACCATCACCTTAGGGGCTTAGGATTTCAACATATGTATTTTGAGGAGATACATTCAGACCATAGCAAGCACTTAACATGGGATCTGTACTTCATAATAATTCTGACACTAACTATGCATATTTGTTTTTGCCCTATCCTCTAAATTGTAAAGAAAATTCAGCACAAATTTCTCTCACTCCTGTCCCAGATAAGGCGGAACCTGTCATCCTTCCTGTTATCTCTGGAGGTTATTAGGAGTAGGTTGCAGATTTAGTAAATAAAAATACAGAATGCTTAATTAAATTTGAATTTCAGATAAACAATGAATGACGTTTTTTAGTGTAAACATATCCCATGCAATATTTAAGACACATTACCTATGGCTCTAAATTCTTGTCTGCACTAAACTCTCAATCTTATGTGCCCACTAAAAGTTCAACCACACTTTCCATGAATCTTCTCTTCTTTATGCTCACACTGCCTGTGTGAGCTGTTTCACACTGTGAAACAGGGCTTCTTTTCTGTAATGTTCCTCTAACTCATTCAAGGCATTTGTGTATATAGTGGGCTTCACCTAACATTTACATTTGAAACTAGGGAGAGGATACAGGTCATAGCGATTTAAATAATTTAAGATTAAATAAAAGATGTGTTTATTTTCTAGCATACTTTAATCACACTCCCTACCCCCTTCCTACTTTTCACTATGACCAGTTGCTCACTACCCACTTGTCTCCACAGTCCTTTGTCTCCTATTTTGTTTCGCCTCCTCTTTAATTTCTTCAACCTTCTCTCCTGTCTTGCTACTCAGCCCAGTAGCGATTTCTAAGTTCACATGCAATGCAATTTTGCCATCTTATCTTCTTCACCATCACTTTATAGATCACGTCTTCATGGCCTTACTTTTTTAACAAATAGCAGTTCTTCCCTAAGAGATATCATACACACACACACACACACACACGCACTCACGCAACTTTGGCAAAAATCACTTTATTTCCCTTGCTGGAATGTAGTCTCTTTAGTTTGAAATCAAATTAGACTTGGCCTAGGTATATATGTCATACCAGTTTGACTCATACTAGGTTTTGAAAATAGTTTAATATTCTAATTTTACTCTGGTTAAACATCTTGAGAAAAAACTGAAAAGCTGTTTGGGAATATGTGTTGGTAACTTTAAAAATTTGAATACTCTTTGACCTAAAAAGTTGGCTTCTACGAAATCATTTGAAGACAGTGAAGCTGTGGCTAAGAGCATCGTGTTTTGAATTATACGGACAATCCTTGTTTTGTCATCTACTAGCTATGGAAAATCTAAGTCATGTTTAGAGAGATTGGGATAACAAGAATATTAAACTAATAAGATTATTTTGAATATTTTAACTATTGACATATATATTTCCTAAATATATATCTAATAAATATATATTATATGTAAATGGGTAAACTATGATATAGATATGTCAGGATCTTATAGGAGTCTTAAACTAATATTTATGAATATTTTTAATAATATGAAAAAGTGTCCAAGAAGAAACAAAGTTATAACCAGGATAAAATATAGTATGTACAGTATGATATCCACTAGGAATAGCTGCATAATATAGAATTATATAATCATAGACACAGAGAAAGGAATGAAAGGAAATTGACCAAAATAAAACAGCAGTCACCTCTGGGTAGTGAAATTATGAGGAATTATTATTTTAATACCTCCTTATCTTATATATTTCTAACAATGGACATGCAATAATAATAGCAATAAGAAAATCATATATGTGTATATATAAACACAAGCATAACACATACATATGTAACATGAGTATATATAATATATATGCTCTTAAATTTTATATAAGAAATATATTCAGTTTAAAATCATCAATAATAATTTTTGAAAGATTATTTTTATTCTATCCATGGTTCATTACTTGAAAAAAAATCAGTATCTATGTTTAGCAAATAGCTTATTAAATAACTATAGTAATTCTTGGTTTTGATTCATGTTTTAGATGGCAGTGCAGTTATATATATTTTTTTTTTAGGAGAATGTTTTTAGTAGCTTACATGTTGAGAAAACTTGTTTATATTTGCATCATTAGGTAGCTTAGAAAATAATGCTAAATGAACACTGTTATATGAATTACATTGCCCCTAAGAATTTCAAAAGTACTCAAGTAAATATTGAAATTAATATTGAAAATTAATCTTCTCAGGTCAGATTGCTTACTCTGGTTGTTAAATTAATAAAAAATAAGCTAATTCAATTTAGCCCATGTTGAAATTTGAATTCTCTTGGATTTTAAGTACTCCTATTCTCTCTATCTTGAGAGAAGATAATCCATGATATGAGTTTCTTATTTACTGACTCCAAATACACTAATCAGCTGCACAAGGCATGCTTTAAAGACATGACAGTGTCTATGAATATCCTTACATAAAAGACTGGCTTAAATTATCATCCAATGATGATAGAGACAGAGACATGGATAACAGATAAAATGAGAGACAGAGAGATGGATCACAGATAAAATGAGTTAGGGATTTGTTCTTATATTTGTAATGCTTAGAGGCTATGCTCAATGAAAGATAGTCTCTGATTTATTCCATTTGATATGATCTAACTTGTTTTTAAAGTTAAGTGGTTTTCCAAATGTTTAAAAACAAAAATCTTTGAAGAATTGAGAACTATAATTAAAATTTGAATTAGAGAATCACAAATACTGTGTGCACTTAATTAAACAGATATACGTGCTACAATGTGTGCTTCCCTTGTGAAAACCAGAAGTATGTAATTTACAGGCCAGCTCATCACTGGAATCTCATCTTCTCGAGGAAAGACGGCTTCCAGGTTACCACTGGCTAAATTTCTATACCATTTCTATTGATATTTTGCTACTACCAATAGTTTGGCATTTTGCAGATACTAGACTGACTCGTGTAAATTTCCATTTTTATACATGAGATTTGGAGGAATGTAGTCAATAATACATGATTCAACCTAACAATCTGTGCCAAAAGATGCACAATGGGTGTATTCCTTCAAATTAAAACACACACACCATTCACACATATACATAATCTAGAGTTAAATATTTATTGATTTATGTCTTTTTTTTCTTTAAGGTGTGAATTTTCCAACAAGTAGGATACTGTGTTTTAATATTAATTCAGTGGTAAAAATTTAGAAGCTAGTGGGTATTTGTAGAATCAATCATTTTATTACTGATTCCATCTTAGGCTAAGGAGGGCCAAAACTTATAGTCCATGTAAGAAGAGCACATTTGGGGTACACTGACATGTGGGACGGTAACTGTCATTCAGCCCTGGCCACAACATTGGGCTTGATGAACAAAAAGAACACCATGCTACTGACCCACTTAGCAGGTGAGGGCTTTGGCTTTTAGGAGCTTTTCTGAAGTTTCTGATGCACAAGTGCAGGATGTGTTGGAATCTACTGTCAGAACTCAAGCGTTCAGTAAAAGAACTACTTGTATATAGTGCAGAACCTGCCACAGAGGAAACTCATGCCTGACACTCCATGCCCCCATGCAGCAACAATGCAGAGGTGGCATGGCCCTTACCTGGGCCAGGGTACAAGCCAGGCTCTTCGGTTTTGGAAACAAAGTATCAACTGTAGGAACTCTACCTGACTCCTACCAAGCTCCTATCAGAACTTTGATTGAGATAACTGAGTTTTGAAATCGGTAGTCTGAAATCCAAGAGTATCTGTCAAGGTATTCTAAGACCCATCCCTGCATTAATTCAGATCACCAGGAGCATATGATTTGGACATTACCCAGGAAAGCTCTAAGTTCTGTAATTATGGGAACCTAGGCCAGTTGATCCCTCTGTGACTACTTTTCCTCATCCGTAAAATAGGGATGTTAATAGTATCTAACACAAGAATTTTTCTCAGGTTCAAATGAGTTAATGTATAGTATGTGCTCAATAAATGCTTGCATAAGTTGTTTCGTTACTATTAAAAATAAATTCTCAGACTTCTTACAAGAATGGATATGAGAAACTTTCTTAGCAAAAATGTTTTGGAGTTAAAAAAAATTTCCCTTAATATGACGTAGTGCCATGTGTAGGTAGAATGAAACCACATAACCTCAGTGTTTTCATTTTTCTCATGGAGATAATACTAACTCACCTCATAGAGATCTTGTGACGATTATAAATTAGATTATGTGGATAAAGTATCTAGAACAGTGTCTGGTCAATAGTCTTTTCTCGGTTAACATTAGTTTCCATATCTGTAATCCATCCTCCCTCTTCAGTATCCACAAAAGAATCCAATGCCAAGAAATATTTTTATTGTCCAGATAACCTCTCTGTTATTGTTGTTGTGGTAGTGGTTGTTTGTTTTTGCTCTGTTCGTTTTACTTTGGCTTTTTGTTGAGAACTATAGGCTTTGTTCTGTGTTTTCTTTTTTCTTTACATTTTAATAAGTTTAGAGCTAAATGTTATGCTCAGTAGCAAGCCCAAACATAGTTTCTATTAAAACTATTGCAACTAAAGCCCTTATTATATATTCTTATTTCCTTATTTTAATGGTTTTGTGTACATTTGTATTTTATTTTAAATTGCCTCAAATCCTTTGGTAATTAGGTAGAAATAATAAAAGAAATCCTGAGGGTACTTTTCAAATATCATAATGAGAGCTTCTCAGATACCTTCTAAATTGGAAGACTCTGTTCGTAAAATTGGATGTATCTGGAAAATTTTTCTTTGGCAGAAGAAGCTGTGGGGTAAGGAATTTGTGGAGGCTCTACAATCTCATCCTATTAGCTTTAGGATTAAGTGAACTGTCTTCTAAGTCATCATTGGGGGAGGAAACTCAGTAATTTATCATGAAGGAAAAGGCTCTTATTTTCCTTGCTAGAATGCAGCTGAGCTTGAAAGGGTGCTTGTAGTTTATCCAGCTAACTCATACGTTGCCATTTCTAAAATGAAATGAAATTGTAACAAATGCACTTATTCCATAAATAATTTGAGGATTTTTCCCTCTATCTTTGACTCTCATACTAGAGCAGTACAGCTAAGTAATAAAATAAAGAATAAAATAAGATGGTGAATAACAAGCTATAACTCTCTGGGATTCTTAGTTTAGGTGGATTAGAGTATGTTAGATCTACATTATTTATTAAATGTTAGAAAGTTCCCTTTTCTTAGGGGAACACAAAAAAAAAGAAAGAAAGAAACAGACTGCTTAACAAAGAACATACAAGATTCTTAAATTGCATCTCTAGCAACATTTAAATCTTTTCAAGTAAAACTCGTAATGGGTGACATGTTAAAATGTCTGTGTTCTCAGTTCTTACATGTTTTTGTCTAGCATGCATATTACCTTAATATTGTAATGAATGGCATTTCTCAGAATGGCTGAGGAAGGTACACTTTTAATTAGAACTGCTTATTAAATATAAATTTAATATAATCTGTACTATATTATATTTAATATATCTTCCTTGACCCCAACTACCTCATGCTAAAGGGCAATTACATTGACTTTTATAAGTCAAATAATTCATTTGCTCTTAAGTCTAATTGTATCTGAAGACCTTAAGAGCCCTCAAATTTTGTTCATTGTCCTTGCAGAGCGGTAAACATCACCTAATGGGTGGATGTATCTAAACTTTTCATTCCTTTCAGAAGGTATCCAAGTAGACCCCAGTCTTCATATAATATTAAAATCTCTAACAGTGGTAGTGTGTTTGGTTATAGCACCAGGTTGTGTATGGGAATCTGTTGCATTAGAAAAGTTATATGCAGCTGGTGTTTTAATACTAAATCTGTGATGGATAAAACCCAGGGCTACTGGTTTGGCTACTGCCTGCCCTGAGTCACACTATCTCCTCTCCAAAACACATGTAACACATTAACAATCTGATAATTAGTGCACATTCCTGCCTGCTCCTTAAAACCTCACTCCCAGATGCAGCTTTGGTCGGATCTTGTTTTTATTAGCTTTCATGATTCACTACTGTTGTAATGCTAGTTCCCTTTTCCATTCATTAGGCTTTCTATCTGGCTAGGCAGTGTTGATGTAAACTCAGGTCTTAAAAAGGCAATGACTTCATCTTCTTTGCACGTACCCAGTCTCCAAATTATGTGTCCATATAGTGTGGAACTATGGTCTCAATGGCATGAAAAGGAAAATAGGACTTACAAGAACATTTATTTCACTTGTATTTAGAGTTGGAAAAATGGTGTAGGGAAGGAGACAGTTGATTCAAGAAGAACAGCCATTGTCTCCTGGACTCTTCAGCATGTGTAAAGCCTCATCCTACCAAAACACTCTCATGTATGTGGCCCCAACCTAATATTACAAATGATCTCCTATGGGGACATTTATAGAAAGTCAAAGTATATTCACTTTCTACATGGGATAATAATGTATTTGTTGTAGACATAATAAAAGATTGAACAGAAAGAGAAAACAACTTACAAGGATCTGACATGAACAGAATCAAGTAGAACAGGAAACTTGCTGAGGACTCAAAAGTGTGGGATATTCTGGTATATATTTACAATCTACATTAAAATGGTACCATTTACTAAGACAGAAAGAACTAACAAGCATCTCAGATTCCTGAGCTCAAAACAAAGAATGACTTATTAGGTATTAGTGCACAAAGGTATCATAAAAACAAGGGGAGTGCAATGGCCCATATGTTTCTGCAATACTTTAGCAACACTAAAATGATAACAGTAAGTACAACATAGCATAGAAGAGAAAACTTCTTATATATGACTCCGTGTGGCTATTTTGAGATTAGGGTGTGTTTATATTTAAGGCATCATGATTCTGTTTTCCTAATCTGAATTTTATAAGTAGGATAAATTGAGATAAATTATCTTAATGGTACTTTGGGCCAAATATGGAAAGCACATCACTGCTTTTCCCAAGAGGCTTGAACCACTAATGCTTTAACAAGGAAATGCTGATCATACAACTCTCAGTGTCAGAAAGGGTGGGAGGTGAAGCTGTTACAATATCCCTGAGGAAATCAATGATTGGAATCTAAGGATTTAATTTCATCTCCATTCCCTAACTTTTACCAACTCCTTTCTGACTCAGAGTCCATAGGTCAGCCAACAGGGACAATAAAGAATATTTTTTGCCAACTTCATTTTAACAAATTTGAGAATCAAAATCAATTAGATAGATGAGCATCAGCAATTCAGTTGAGATTGGCTAATTTCTCCCACTGAAAAGGAGTGCTTCTCATGGGCAACATCTAGGTAAGAGATCTCACCGTCTATTATCAATAAAAAGTTGAGTATGTTTCAGTTTATTGAAAAATCAACTCTCTTTGTCCCCTTTGGGGGAGAGAATTAGACCCAAATTCAACTCAGATTTAAGTCTAAAGTAATTTTATTAGCTGATCTACCAAACACTTTATTACACTATGCATTCAGTGTTGTAAACATGATTTTTGGCAATCTCTTACTTTAGCTCAAGAACTGAGTTGGAAAACACTGGACAACATTTGGATAATGACAATCTCATCTTGTCTTCTTTGGAGAGTAATAATGTAAACAAAATGAGATCTTCACTGGCAGCCAAATGCAGTGGAGCTTGTGTCTGTTCCTTTTCTAATATCAATGTCTCAGGGATATTTTCGGACCATGTTTCTGGAGACAGAAATGTTCCATGTCTTTATTCAGTAAGGGGATCTTATATGGCATTATCAACTGTTTCTCGGTCAGACTCTTCTAGTGAAAAGAATTTCTCAAGAAAATCATTAATATATCTGCTATTTTTAAAAGCAGTTCTAAAGTTCTCTGATACTTTAATGGAGGGAGTGTCCATGAAAAGGTGTCCAGGATGGTTTTAGTTGTTAGGAAGGGCAAGAGAGCCTTATCAAACTGATGCAATATTACTCAACTGCTACTCTGAAGAAGCAAGAATGAGGTGAGAGAGAAAAGAATTACACACTTCAGACTAACCGGGTGACCTTATAACCCTTTCCCTGCAATATACTTTGCTTTCAAAAATCTAATGTTTCACTTCTTCCTGCTCCAACTGCCAAAACTTTTAGAAAAAGGATTGTTACAAAGAAAAAAATGTATGTGCGTGTAGGTGGGGGATGGCATTTAGATCACTAACACTTATCTGTAATTTCCTAAGATTTTATGAAAAAACAAACATTCTGATGCAATTTGGAAACATGATGAGTTATTTTGGCTGGACAACAACAAATCTCTTGAGTTGGAGTAATTGGATGTTAGACCTGAAAGGGGCCATAGACGTAATCTACTTCAACCTCCTCATTTTACAGCTGAGGAAACCTGAACCTCAAAAGACCAAGTAATTGCATAGTCACACAGCTCGCCAGTGCTGGGATAGGGCAAAAACTTCTACATCTTGTCATCTGTGTGTGTTTCTTTTCTCACTAGTTTACAGATGTAAAAATTGATCTATATGTGAATTCTAAAAGTGAACTTGATATCAGAGAAGTGGATGAAATTAAAAATTTCCAGTTACAATTTTGTTTAAAGCGTACCAGGTAACACAGATCAAGTCATTTAACCGTCTAACAGCCCTATGAGAGAGATACTATTAGTATCCTATTTTACTGAAAGATAACATGCACCTGAGGTTCAGTAACGTGCCTGAGGTCACATACCTCATTAAGGTGAAGCCAGGATTCGAACTCAACATCAAATCCAGTGTCCTTGCTCTTAGTCTTATGGTATTTCACCTCTCTTTATACGGTGCTTAAGTAGCTTAATGACAAAGATGCCAATTGGGGGCAAAATTCTCCTGCTTTCTCAACGTCTTGGGGAATATAGGTTTCTGTTTATAGCTAAGTACAGTCTCTTTTTCCTCACAAGCTACCCAATTTTTTTTTTTTTTTCTGCCATGGAGGTTCCTAGGAAGACCTGTAGGAATTATATATTTCCCTCTATTGCCTTCAGAACTTATCATACCCACCAAATTATAAGATAATGAAACAGAAGCCATGTGAGGAAAAGTGGAACTGGTGTACCCCAGAGGCTGAGTGACTTCAAAAACAGGAGGCTTGATGGAAGACAGTTGTATTTCCAGGTCAAATTAGACTATTGGGTCCCCGGGTTTTTTTTGTTTTTTGTTTTTTTGTTTTTTTACCCTTCCTTTGTTTAAGAACTGAAAGAGTGTTACAGATAAGAGGATTGTGACTCATTGAGAATTAGGAGGCTTCTACATGCAGAAATTCCGATAGATAAGGCAGAACATACTCAAGGGAGAAGATCTTTAACTTATGCTTGTTGGCTAACTTCTTTATAAAACTCCTGCAGGTAAGGAAGGCTCTTAGCATTACGCTATGTACTTTCAAGTTTTGGGTCAATACTGGAATTCTTTCCCTGTGGTGCATTGAACTGCTGTCCTGGGGCACATAATCTTAAATTAACAACTGTTCCTTGAGATAGAGAATTTATATTCAAGGTTTTGATCCTCTTGGCTCTTCATTATTTGGCTTAATAAAGCATACATTAAGCAAACAGAAAGGCTACTTGAGTCAGAAGCTCTGAAAAACAAAAGGACATTATAGAACACAGACAGCTAGCTGCTTTCTTGCTCTGCTAATAAAGGACTCCCTCCAGATTGTTTATTTAGTGAGCACAGAGTGTCAACTGATGTGAATTGTCCTGGAAACTTTCAGATGTAATTAACCTCAGTAGCCTCATAATGCAGTTTCACCTATAATCCACAGCCCAGTCTGTACCCCAGAAGAATCTCACAGCTAACTCACCCCAGGATTGCAACATTTCATGAAGAATTTGTGATTAAAGCCAGACATATAGACAGTAAGAAACCATGTGGTGCATATTATCTCCACACATCAATTTTAATGGTACATGCTCTGCCCATGACAACACTAAAAGTTAGTACATTGTATCTTAAATTGATGTATCTATTTTTAAAGCCATGAAAAATGGAAATTATATAATGAATAGATTTAGCTCCCCAAAATAGAAAATTTCAGAATGATATTCTCTAAGAACAACTCTGTTTTTGCATACATTTGTTTTTCGTGTGAGGCAATACACACAACCCCAAACGTCCAAACCTCAGTGCGCACAAAGGCTCAAGCCTTTCACCAGTTGATTATATGCAGTCTTATTAAACCCCAATGAGAGCCTCCTACTAAGATTTGAAATCTTGTAAAGGTCGGGGGTTGGGGGCAGGGTACCATCTTACACTGCTTTTGAACCATCCACAGTACCTTGCAGAGTGCTTATATCTAGTTTATGTGCTAGTAGTCTTGAGATTTTTCTCCCTGCTATTAGGTATGCTCTGAACCTGCCCATTTTTACATAAAGGATCTTGCAAGGAAAAATTATATTGAAATGCATTGGCAAGATAGTATTAAAAATCAGATGCATATTCAATGACATATGATATTCTGGATCTCCTAGGGAAAATAATCCTTCATTATTCTACGTGGCATTGTGCAGCCTTCCAAGGAAATCACAAAACCTTCCACATTACCTGGGAGAGGGGAATTCCATAGTAGATAAGCCTCTTTTGGGGCAGTCCTGCAGACTGAATCAAAGCGAGGGTGTTGTTCATTGGACTTTTCGGTAGAGACCTATCCAACAGCACATGGAATCATTTGCATATGGCAGACACTCTTTAATGGTGGGTTACTTTGCCCCTTGGTTCCCAAGGTAGCTTGTGCTGGCTAAGTAATGGTGGTCTAATTTGACTAGACTGGAAAACCTAACTCCATCTTGAAAATTTGGGATCTATGTTTAAACCTGTGGTTGTTTAGAAAGTGCCACATTCCTGGACTGAACCCCCTTCTTGGGATACCTGTACCCTTTTAGGAACCCTAAGAGTTTCCCCTTTCAAATCATCCCAATCCTCACAGTCCAGAAAACCACAAAAAGGCTTTGCACTGACAAGTGTTCATTTGATGCTTTGGCTCATAGTGACAGGTGAAACTTCACGGGATGATGTTTGTCAACACACATTTGGAGAATTTTGAAGTCCAAATGTTACAATTCATTGTTCCAGTATAAAATGACATTATCTTAATCACATAAGGATCATCTTTAAAACAGATTCCACTTAATTGTTTAAAATACTCCATCAAGAAGTTTTGAAGGGTAAACATTTAGTGTGTTGACTGAACTTTCCTACTTAACCTTACATTTGAGTTTCTCTAATGGCTCTTGATATGCCCGTTTAGCTTTGCCTGCCAATCTCCCACACTCTCTTCCCTGTGGCAACCATTCATTCTCCTACAAGCGTCTGTCCTTGAACCCTGAGCATACTGGCCACATTTCTCATTTAGGCCACGGCCACCACCTTGTGTTCCTTGCCATCTCAGACACTTGCCTAGATTGCATATTTCCTTCAAAGAGCATCTCTCAAGTGTCTGCCTCTATGGCTTCTTCATGCCTGCCTCTCTATTGATTTTATATACTATTCCTTTTGTACTCAGTAATTAGGAATTTTTATAGGTACTTATTACATGACCAACTTCAATCTTATAAACTAGATTGAAGACTCAAGCTTGGGGGCTGGAATATTATGCCTGTTTATGTTATGCCTGCAACCATTATTATCACTGCCATTAAAAGTAGCAAGACACCTCTAGCAACCCTATCACCAATTGACTGATTGTCAAAGAATATTAAGGGTATGACTTTCTCTAGAAAATATACTGTCTTAATGATATTTCAAGATTTGGGTCTTCTAAGGAGGCCTGGTGCTGATGAAAACATAGGTGAATTCCTAATTTTTGCCTAGTTTAAACTTCCAACTTTTTCTGAATAAACGTCCTCCTAGTTATCTCAGTGGCCTAATATAGAACACAAACCCAAGTGCCCCGAAATATCTATATTAAAAGGTATTCTATGGGCTTACAAGCAATAATAAAAATTTTAAATGGAAAGCCTTGCCTTGCAGAGGCAACTCTGTGTCAAGATTATTCTTCAGTGTTGAAATCTTGACTGGAATGATGACAATCAGAGTTTGCTAGTTCAGCTAAAAACAGCTTCTGCTGTCCCACAGAAGCTCTATGGGCCTTCTTAGCTCGTAGTTTATTGCTTTCTGAGTTCAAAATTTTTTTTTAATTTGGAGAAATAACAGCTGAGATTTTTCAGACACTCACAAGAGACTTCTATTTTAATACTGTGGCATTTGAAGGCCACTCAAGGGGTCCACCCAACCCTATCCTCCCCAGAGGCAGTGTCATAGATTTGAGAATCTGACAGTCTCCAAGAACTACTGGGTGCATGGAGATGACCCATAGTGTTAATGAGGAGAGTGAAGCCTGGTGCATCACTCTGAAAACCCAATGAAGAGTAGAGTTCCACTCCAGATGACTGTTCATCAAATAAGAATTTGGAAGGGGTCAAAGCATCTGGAATTATCTCTCCAGATAATAGCTCTGTTTAGGAGCTGAGCCAGGGAGGAGAGAGAAGTCTGTCTTGCACAGTCTGGCAAGACTTAGAAATGTTGGGCTTCTACAGATTCTTTGTGCCTTACAAACTCATTATTATGTAGCACTTAATAAATCTGCATTTGATATTTTCTGTAAGTTTACTTGAAAATTTTCACCGATTTTGGTTTGTCTGCTCAGCAGTTTTGTAATTCCCATTTCCGAAGCACCTAGATACAATTTCTCATTCCCTTTCATCTGCATTTGCAAAAAGTGTCTCAAGTATACCTACACACAAAGCCACCTCCTAGCACTCTCTCAGTTGCTCCCTTTACCAGAAAGGTGATCTGTATTTATTTTGTCCAAACAAATCCTATGCTTTTATACCTTCTGCTTCCATTTCTTTTAGGTCCCTTGAGAACACTATAATCTCTAAAAAATCTTACTAAATCAGATAACACACACAGAAGAAGGACAGTATTCCATAGTGGTTGGGGTCATGCAGATGCGGCTTGACATCGTGGCCCTGCTCCTCACTGTCCTCATCAGCTTTCACAAGTGATCCTTTAATTCTTCTGCAAAATGGGAAAATATCAACTGTTCCATGTGTTTTTGTTTGGTTGGTTGGGTTTTTTTTGCGGTACGCAGGCCTCTCACTGTTGTGGCCTCTCCCGTTGCAGAGCACAGGCTCCAGACGTGCAGGCTCAGTGGCCATGGCTCACGGGCCCAGCCGCTCCGCGGCACGTGGGATCTTCCCGGACCGGGGCACGAACCCGTGTCCCCTGCATCGGCAGGCGGACTCTCAACCACTGCGCCACCAGGGAAGCCCTGTTCCATGTATTTTTGATAGAATTAACCTAGACATATGTAGAGTTCCTGTAACCCAGCATACAGCATAGCAGCTATTCTTATATTTCCTCATATTTGATAACACTAATATTATTCACAGTAACCGATCCTGTAAACGTTTTGTCATATCCTCTGTCCTACATAGAGATATCAGAGTATCAATGGATGCTATGTGCTAGAGGATAAATATTGATAATAAGTAAGGAATTTAAAATTTTCCTAAATATGACGAATTATTTCAATCCTATCTGCCCTTATATGTGCTATTCTCCCTCCATTTACAATGCCTCTAATATCTTGGAGATATTCTATATATGCTTTATCCTTTGCTGAAGAGATTCTCCCTGGAGAAACGTGAATTGACATTACTCATTTCTGAGTGTTCCCGCCCAAAACGCTCTGAGGCAAAGTTAACTCTTCCCTCTTTTTGTGCCTCCACTGCACTGTTCTTTTGCACTAACAGTATTATACGATTATGTGTTTATGTGTCTATTCCTGGTTCTAGACTGAGTTCCATGTGGGAGACAGCAGTGACTAATTTTGCTGTCCCCAAAATATTTCACAGGACTTGGAATTTAATAGGTAGTCAATAAATGTTTGTTGAATGATGAATGTACTCCTGAATAAGTGTGCTCTGTGACTTTTCCAGTTGTTCATGACAATATCAATTTTCCTGGACTTCATTTTGGGGAAAAACAACAGATGAGTGTAATTTACCTAAAAATTACATGTTATAAAAAAACATGTAATTTTGTTTCACTTGCCTCAGATCTCTAAATGCCCATCATTTAATGCACTATTAATACAGTTTTAACTTGCAATACAAAAGATAATGGCTCTTCAAGTGAAAACTTGCATTAAAATAACTGGTGTATCTCAGTTAAACATAATTCTCATTTAATAGCTAATTGTGAATGTCATCAGGACACTTAGATAAGTAGAAGTAATGAAATGGGTATTTAAACTTTCATAAGGATGTAAATTATTACTTACAGTGAACCAGCAAGACTTAGCCGTTAGGCATTTTTTTTTTTTTTTTAAATGTACAAAGTATTTTTATTTCTTTCCCCCAAAAAAGTTTACTTCTGAAGATGGAACACATTCTATACACCAGTAAAAATAATAATTACTTGAAATAAATAAACTTTTTAATTAAAATTATCATCAAAATCCTGAAAATATTTTTTTCCCAAAACGAACTTACACCAGAGTTGAAACCAAATATTTGTAAGAACACATGGAGCATTCATATTACAAATAACTTATATGGCTGACTTGTAAGTTTTAAAGCCTTTTAATAATAGAGCCTTTGACTCTAGCACTATTTAGTTGGGGCTTTATCAAAACATTTAATTACAAAATAAGGTCTATGATGCTCAAATGAAACAATAGACAATATAATCAAATCCTTGGCATGAAGCCATTCAGTGTGTCATTCCAAGGTCTGTTTTCTGGGTCCACTCCAGTTTAAAATAGCTTCTCCAATAACATCACACTGCCCTTTCTCCCCTTTGCGATAGCAAGTTAAAAAATATAGATTGGAAGCTTTTAAAGACATCTCAAATAAAGCTTGACCACTCTAAATTTTCTGTGAGAACGTTGGACCAAGCACATTTCACAGAGCTTGGACTTTCACACCAATGATCTTATACACCCAAGGAGCACCAAAAAAAGATGTTTGTTGAAAAGTGAAAAATGAACATAAAGGGTTTGTGACTTTCCAATGAGGTTATTGACAATATCTTTCCAATGAGGTTATTGACAGTATCTTTCTTCATTGATTAATGAGACCCTCTTTACAATATAAAGGAAGTAATTTTTGGCAACCTGGTATTCGTTCTTTGTAATTAGAAAACTTATTATTAACTTAGAAGGTAGAGTGTCACTGACTACATATTCACTTGAAATCACTCATAATTTATATACACGTGTGGTCTATGGGAAATCTTAATTATTCTTTTTGCTTTCATTAGCTATTTTCTAGGTCACCCTGGATAAATTTTTCCTTCATAGTTTGTCTCTTCAGCTCTTTCATATGCCCCCACTTACACAAGCAAGATAGCCCTGGATCACATAGTAATGAGGCAACAAATTATCAACTGGTAATAAACACAACTTCTTTATATTTCAATTGAGTTGTAGAATTCACTCTACATGTCAGAAACTGATAGCTTCAGAGGGTACTGCAAAAAGGAAAGAACACTTCAGGGCTCAAATCTTGGCTACACACTGAGACCTTGGCTTTGGAGCCTAAGAGACTTCCAAACTCATCTGAGTTACATCTTCTTCTTTTGTAGTTTAAGAAAACAAAAAAAAAAACTTTTAGAAAAAAAAAAATTTACTGTGACTCTTTCTAAAGTACAGATGGAAAGTTAGGATGGGAGGCTAAAAGCTTTAGAAGTATTAAGGGAAGATACTAGATTATATCCTCTGTGAGTGGACAGGCACTCATTATTAAAAGATGACAACGCAACAATCCTATAAATATTAATAGAAAGATACACATCTTATATTGGGGGAATTTCATGATATCTAACAGTAATTGAATACAGTTATTCTCCAAATAGGATCAGATTGTCAGTCTCCTATCCCACGGACTATGACGATGACAATTTCTGGTTGTCACAAGTGGGAAAGGACTATAACTAGCATCCAACGGGAAGAGGTAGTGGATATATTGCTAAACATCCTACAACTCATCGGGCAGCCTTGCACAGCAAAGAATTATCCAACCCAAAATGTCAGAAGTGCTGTGGCTAGGAAACCCTATTCCAGGAGAAATATAATAGTACAGTGGAAAGATTATTAATTAGTAACCAAAGGAAGAGAATTCTAGATTAAGTGCAATATGATTAGTTTTTTCACATATATAATGAAGATATTACCACCTACCCTGCCTAATTCAAAGAGCTATTGTGAAAACCAAATAAGATCATATATATGAAAGAGTCCTGTAAAACAAGTAAAGTATCTGAGTGAATTCAGCCACAATATAACTCCTTTTGATTCAAGGAAATCAAGATAGAAATGTGGCAAAATAATCTTTGTGGATGGTTTTCTATGGATGGTTTTTACATTGAAAATGTAAAGTTGCAGGATACAAGACCAACATACAAAAATAAGTTGCATTTCTATACACTATCAACCAACTATCTGAAAAAGAAATAAAATGATCCCATTAACAATAGTATCAAAAACAATAAAATGCTTAAGAATAAATTTAACCAAGGAGATGATAGACCTGTACACCGACAATGATAAAACATTAATGAAAGAATTGAAGACACAAATAAATGGAAAATGTAAAGATTTTAAGTAGGTCATTATAAAGATATTAAGTAGGTTACTCAGTTATCTCTCATGCTCACTGAGAAACCAAGACATAATGAGCTAAAATTAGAGAATCAGAGCTTTAAGATAAAATTTTAATATACATCCAGATATTATAGCCAAACACTAGAATTGGCTATTAATGAGTGTTGTAGATTCTCCAATTATGATGATTATTGTCAAATACCAGTAGGGGCGTGATATGTCTAAAATGACATAGAGTGGGTTCTGTGGAGGGAGAGTGGAGGTGATGTAAATGGCCTCTGAAAGCTCCTTCCATACCTCCAACCTCCACTCAGACTTTATACCCCAAGATTAGCTGTCAGCAGGCTCGAGAAGATTGTCCTGTAGGATTCCAGACATTGCCACATTAAGGAGCTCTTCAATCAATTGCCTCCTTTTCGCCTCTTCCTGGTGGTCAATCCAGTTCTCAAATAATTGGCCAAAAGAAAAAGCTCTCTTCTCATTATTGTCTTCCTTTCTTCATAAATCATGATTCTGTAATGTTATTTTAAAAATACATTTGGAAGGAAATTCAAAACCTTCTTTTTGCACCTCCCCCTTCTTGCTCCATGAAATTCCCACTCCTCTGAGCCATGACTAACATGTACAGCATGCTTGCAATGAAAATTGTTTTTTCCCCCTAAATGTCCTAACTCCAGATTTTTATTCTTATGACTCTAAGCCTTGATTAAGACATATGTTAAAAGTAAAACTCTGTTTCATCCTAGGAAGTTTTCATCCCATTCCTAGGTTCCTTCCTTTGTCACTAGGTACTTGATAGGAAGGTCTAAACTTACTAAACATTGCAGATAATTTCAGCATGGAGAACCACAAACAGATAATGCTATTAAAGCGGAAAAATACACAAGGTTAGAAGGGGGAAATTAACTACAGATATAATTAGCCAAAAATGTGTGGGTTGTGTGTATCTGGGCAATAAGAGAGAACATTTGACTGTCCCTCCAAAGTACAGAAATAAATGAGAAATGTTAAAAATAATATAGCTTGGGCATAATTGCCCACAGTTGGACAATTTCTGGATGCACAGAATCAATATAAAGTCTTTCCCTCCCTCCTATTACTATTATAGCAATCATCTTTGATTTGATCCTTTTGAAAACTGCTCTTCTATCACTCCGACCATAATATTTCTAGATTTTAGCCAATCTACCGTAAAAGTTCACTCTCACACCTCTGTAACAATTGTTTCCTATTTTGTACTACTTTATTTTTTTCCTCCCTCCCCCTAATGGAAGCCAATTAGGATAATGAGGGCAAAAGGTTATATATACATCTGGTTCCCCCATTTAACATCTTGGTTTATCTTTTATGCTTTGTTGAGAACAATAGAGAGAAGTGGGCAGAAACACCTCCTTGTACATATTTTCAATGCCCCGCCCCAAGAAAAGGATTCTACATTTTGTACATATGTGACATCTGAAATAACTCAGACGTGGCAACATTAAGGAAATCATTGCTTCTTAGTTTCATGTTTAATTGTCAGAGCCAGGAAAGAAGGAGGTGAAGAAAGAAGGCAGGACTTGCATGGGCTGACACTCTTTGAGGGACCGAGCTGGAGCAGGCATGGCTTTCGTTATATTTAAGTGAATTAGTCTGTTTCCTTTAAACAGGAGAGATTAACAAGCCACCAAGGGCCTGCTGTGGGATTTTGACACTTTTAGTGGCTTGTGACATATGATTTGTGAATATCAATTCACCTTCAAAAGCAGAAAGCAAATCTACCATTAGCATGAGGTATGTCAGAAGCTGATTTTTGGTTAGTTTGGTTGAAATTCATTAGGATAAGATGAGAAAATAAATATTTTATTTGATTCAATATTTGGATCGTTTTTAAGTTCTCCTCTGAGCTTAAAAAATGGCTACATGTAGATGTAGGAGTTTAATATGGATGACTTTCTTTGATAAGGAGAATACTTCAAGTCTTGAACTTGGAAACTATTGAGACCTTAAGTAAAAGGGAAAAGATCAGCAATTCCAAGTAAACTTGTCTTAATATTTTGCTTTCTTAGTGAAAGAGTATGTCTTTGGGCAGTTTGGCATCCAGACAACTATTTCCCTAACTGCAAGAAAACAGAATAAATATTTTCTTTTCATATGTGATTAGATTAAAAGTATCATCTTTGATATTAAATGAATGATATAAAGAATTTTAAGCTGAAAGAATTGATAGAAAAATGAACTCATACTATAAAATTTATTTTTGAAACATTTCCAGTTTGTCATTCTTTAAAAAGGCTACTACTGGAAAGGTTCATATATTTTTTGATCTGTTTCTTATTTTAGTCATTGTGAAGACAAAAGTGATCGGGGCCAGATTTTTTCAGCTGCAGGTACAAATCTGTAGATGGCAAGAAGAGATATTCTTTGGTCTTTGTGTAGACAAAGTTGAGTCAAGAAGCATAGAATACTATATAAGGCTCCTCCAGCTATAAAACTTAATTTGCTGATGTACCACAATGCCGTTTGCCTCTGCTTGACTAAAGGATTTCAGATTGGACTAGTTACAGGTTGTGTCTTATTGAAGGGTGCAGTATTATGGTGTTTAAGTATATGTGCACTAGAGCAGCTCTACTATGGTTCAAGTCCTAGTTCCACCACTTATTAAGTACAATACTTCAGTGAAGTTACTCAGTCTCTTAGTGGCTTCAGATTTTCCCATCTGTAAATTGGGATGACACTAGTATCCATACCCTAGGGTTGCTTGAAGATTAAATGAGTACACGTGTGAAGTATTTAAGACTGGCTATTCAGTATCATTAGCTGTTATTATTATTTTATCTCATTCTAAAAACAGCTGAAACAATGTCTAAAACCATGGAACTTGATATCAGTAGTTGAGAATATTCACCCAGTTTGCATCAATCATTCAATGCTGACTAATAAAATCCCTGTTACCTTAAAAACAAAACAAAACAAAAACCCCTGTACCTGTTTATTCAATGGATTCTGCTGATGTCCAAAATGATTTTTTAAAAAAAGCACAATGTCGGATGAAGAACCCATATGTTAATTAAAACTGAACTACCTCACAACATTTTCCATGATCAACATAGAAAAACAAAAAATGTTTATGTAGTCAGTCCAAGAGATTTTAGAATATTACTGAATGCTTCATTTATTTTTAATGTAAAATAAGAATAAAATTAATAATAAACTTATTCCAAGTTCTAATTTTTCTTTCTAGTATCTGGCTCTGCTCCATCAAACAATTTCACTGTTACTAGTTGAAAACATTGTTAGTTCCATTAAAGTGTTAGTCACTGAATAAGGACATGGGACAGTAAGAAGGTCTAGAACAAGGAGCTTTTATTCTATAATCATTGTCACCAGAAAAGAAAATAATATGGCAATTGATGGTGAATAAAATCAGCAGTGTTCAGTTTCAGATTCTTTAATAGTTGAAATAATTTGATGCCTTCTTTGGAGCACAAAACATTAGGGCAAAAACGCCTTGGGCCAATTGCTTCATATAGCACAACAGGATATAACAAATAATTTCAAACCCCAGGAAGTCTTTTTGGATTGTGAAAAGCCCAACCACACTAGTTTAGGTTGCTCAGTACAATAATCATCTCAGACTAATAAATTATGGCCGGTGTCAGTGGTTACACACTGCTAAGCTCAGCTGAACATATGCTGATTAATCTTATTAAATGATTTTGAAGGCTTCAGTACAAAGAAAAAATATATAAAAAGAAAAAAAAATACACAGAGGAAAAAAAAGATGCCTCCAAGGGTGTGCTAAGTGTTTTCAATTTTATTAACATTTCCAGATCCATATTCCCTGTGAGTTAGCAGTAGACATTCCATTTACATTCCATATGGACTGTAAATCTGGTCCAAGGTGTCTTTTGTAAGTATAAAGAAATGTCACTGACACCTGGAGGAAACCTATAGTTTGCATCCTCTGGAACATCCAAAGTGGACATAGTCACAGCTTTTACTGTAGTGCCAGTCTCAGTCATATGAAGAGAAGGTCATACACAGGAACTGAAAGAAAGGTACTTTCCACAGCTGAAAGAAAAAATTCCTCACGATAAGGAGAAATTCCTCCCAAGAACGCATAAGACATTAAGGAGCTGTGTAAGTTTGAAAGATCATTCCCGAGGAAACTATAGAATCTCACCAGTATTCCTTTTTCACTTTTTCAGCTTTGGAAGCTGTACTACAAACTCAAGTGATTACTTTGAAGGCTAGGTTTCTGCCAACACGCTTAGGATTAGAGGCGCTTATGAACAAATTCCTGTGGCTTAAGAAAAAAAACAAGCGAGAAGGATCCCTGAATCTCTAAAAGTTTTTTTACGTAATTGTCATTTGGTGTAGCACCCCCAGCTCTTCCTCATATATAGTAGTGGCAGAGTATACTGACATGGTGAGAACACAGCCAGTGTTAGACAGGTACCGTCTCTTCTTGCCCATCACCCCAGATGTAGCATACACACAACTCATACACCTACTGTAGTGAGCTGAAAACTGACTAATCTCAGATTTATCAGAAAATCTTCCACCAACAAAGGGGTATTTAACTTTAGCATATGTCTTAACTTTAAAAATTACTTTCTCTTTACAGAATATACTGTCGCTTTCTTCTTTCGCAGAATATGTGCAAAAATGGAATCTGTCCATGAAATTCATTCTGCCAAATTTTTCAGATTATCCCAAACTCAAAACACCTTTGGCCTTTCATTCCTCACCACTACACTTAACTTAGTGTCACCCTTAATTTTATTGTTTCTTAGAGGTTCATTGGCATTAAGAATTGCTTGGGGTGTTTAATAAAGTTCAGATTCCTCTTATCCGTCTCCTCTTCCCTTGTGCAGTACTTCTGGAATAGGACTCCTAATGTGCTTTTTTTTTTTTTTTTTTTTTTTTTTTTTGCGGTACGCGGGCCTCTCGCCGCTGTGGCCTCTCCCGTTGCGGAGCACAGGCTCCGGACGCACAGGCTCAGTGGCCGTGGCTCACGGGCCCAGCCGCTCCGTGGCATGTGGGATCTTCCCGAACCGGGGCACGAACCCGTGTCCCTTGCATCGGCAGGCGGACTCTCAACCAGTGCGCCACCAGGGAAGCCCCTAATGTGCATTTTGAGCAAGCACCTGGTTCGTTCTCATCATGTGGTCCATAGGCCCAACTTTGAAAACTACCTAGCATTACCTATTATTATTAGCTGTTTCAAATCTGGCCTCTCCTTTTGCCTCAGATCTCTTTTCTAATGACTTATTAAAATGAATCTTATTTTAATTAAGAGAAATGGGTAGGGGACTTCCCTGGTGGTCCAGTGGTAAAGAATCTGCCTTACAATGCAGGGGCTGTGGGTTCGATCCCTGGTCAGGGAACTAAGATCCCACATGCAGCGGGGCAACTAAGCCCGTGTGCCACACCTACTGAGCCCAAGTGCCTCAACAAGAGAGCCTGCGTGCCGCGAACTACAGAGCCCATGCCCCCTGGAGCCTGCACGCCACAACTAGAGAGGGAAAACCCACACGCCATAACTAGAGAGAAGCCCGTGCGCCACAACGAAACATCCCGCGTGCCGCAGTGAAAGATCCCACGTGCCTCAATGAAGATCCCATGTGCCGCAACTAAGACTCGACGCAGCCAAAAAATTAAATAAATAAATAAATAGATCTTTAAAGAAAAAAAAAAGAAATGGGTAGGGGCTGGATCTCAAACCGTAACTCGCAACTGTCTCTCTGTCCATTCTACTGCTAAGAAAATTTCAGAAGCCTGCTGTAGATCTGTATGTACCTATATTATTTGCCAGGTTTCAGAGACTATAAGTACCACCAGGGGTGGTAGGATTGATCCTCCCCGTTAGCATGCTCACTGTGCTCGAGAAAGTCCTGGATCAGATCTTATACCCAGTTTTCATGTACCAGAGCCCTATTCCTAATTGCACTCACCTTTCCCATTTCACCACCATTACTTCTCTTCTCAAAATTACTATAACCCCAGCACTCAGTTAACAATGAGTGTTAAGGATAAAAAGGAGTACGCTCCGTAACACTCTAAATTAGGAGGTGCCACTGTCAGCCTCAGCTTAGAAAAAGCCCCATTACCCTAAGACATGACAGTAAAACATTTATCTATTGTCTACCACTTCATAGCTTCTATTACTGTGAGAGAAATTAATTTTCTGGAAGAGGAAATGCCAGTTTTAGAATCCTGCTTTTCCAGGCCTTACCTTAAAATTTCAAGATACAGAAACAGTCATGATAATAAACTTTAGGAGGGTTATACTAGTATGGAAACATTTTGAGATGTGAGAGGCTTAAACATGGGAGGTTGCATGAATTCTACCCGTAGTGAAAGAGGATAGGTGATGCAGGGTATTGTTTCAATGAGAGCACAAGTATAGTAACTTCAACATATTTAAACATGAAATATTTCAGAAAGTACCACTTGCTTACATTTTAATTATACTAATTATCCATTTATAAAATAGATCTTTTATCATCCTTAACTGTAAGTTGGAAACGTTCCCATGGTTTAGCATGCATCTTCAGGACAGTGGCTCTTGGACAAGTGAAGAGGAAGAGAACAAATATTCTTTAACCCAGATTGAATTTACAACCCAATGGAAAAACAGACCACCTTTATAGCTAGGTTCTATGTCAAACAATCAGAGCTCTTCCTTTGGTCCTGTAGTGCCCAGCAGTCAAAGTACTAGGTGCAAATAAACTATATTTTTAGAACAATGTTTTACAGATATATAGTCATTTAAACTTGTCATCAATTTAGATTCAACTAAAATATGGGGTTCCATTATGAGCCTAGTACTTTTCTAGATATTTTTAGATAAATTATTTTAATCTTCATTGGTCAGATGAAGAATCAGAAGCTCTGAGACCTATCTCAGTCACACGAGTAGTAAGTGGTGGATAAAGTGTTAGAACTTAAGTCTATTTGATTTAAGAAATCAAGAAAGCACTAAGAAAGCTTAGTGCTTTCTATTATAAGATACTGTTTTTGTCAAATCACCATTAATTTGGGCCACATAAATCTGTCATAGGTTACTGTATTATTTTCCTAGGGCTGCTGTAACAAATTAACACAAAGTTGGTGGCTTAAAACAACAGAAAGGTATCCTCTCACAGTTCTGGGAGCCAGAAATCCATTATCAGTTTCATCGGGCTGAAATCAAGATGTTGGTGGAGTCATATTCCCTCTGAAGGCTCGCTCAGAGAGAAACTCTTCCTTGCCTCTTCAAGGAAGGCACATTTCTTGAGGCACATTTCTTGGCTCATGGCCTTTCCTCTATGTTCACAGGCAACGGTACAGTATCTTCAGATCTCTCTCTGCTTCCATCATCAAATCACCCTCTACCTTCTGTATGTCAAATCTCCCTTTGCTTCTATCTTATGAAGACATTTGTGATGGTATTTAGGGTTCACTTGGATAATCCAGGATAATCTCAATCTCTTCATCTCAAGATTTTTAATCTAATCATATCTGCAAAACTTTACTACATAAGATAACATTCACACATTTCAGTGATTAGGACCTGATATCTTTGTTTTTGTTTGTTTTTAAAATTTTTATTTTATATTAGAGTATAGTTGATTAACAATGTGTTAGTTTCAGGTGTACAACAAAGTGATTCAGTTATACATTTTCATGTATCTATTCTTTTTCAGATTCTTTTTCCAATTAGGTAGTTACACACTACTGAGCAGAGTTCCCTGTGCTATACAGTAGATCCTTGTTGGTTATCCATTTTAAATATAGCAGTGTGTACATGTCAATCCCAAACTCCCTAACTATCCCTCCCCCCCCCACACCCTTCCCCCTGGTAACCATAAATTTGTTCTCTAAGTCTGTGAGTCTGTTTCTGTTTTATAAATAAGTTCATTTGTATCATTTTTTTGTTTTTTAGATTCTGCATATAAGTGATATCATACGATATTTCTCTTTCTCTGTCTGACTTACTTCACTCAATATGACAGTCTCTAGAGGACCTGATATCTTTGAATGGTCATTATTCAGCATACTACAGTCCACCTTCTGGACCGCCAAAATTTATATCCGTTCCATACATAAAGTATGTTCACTCCACCCCAACATCCCCCCAAATTTCCACACATCATAGTATGAATTTCAGTCCAAAATCTCATTTAAATATCATGAGCTCAAAAATCCCAAGTCTCATCACCTAACCTAAATTAAGTATGGGTGAAACTCTAGGTATGCTCCATATTGGGGCAAAAGTCCTCTATATCTCTGGATCTGTAAAACTTGAAAATAAAGTATCTATTCCCAAAATACAACAGTGGGAAAGGCATAGTACTAGTGCTACAGACATTCCCATTACAAAAAAGGGAAAGGGAAAAATGAAGGAAGAAAAGGGTCACCAGTCCCAACTAATTTCAAAAGCCAGCAGGACAAATTCCATTAGGTTTCAAGACTTGGGATTAGTCCTTTGTGGCTGGAGGGTCCTGCTTCTGCATCTGTGGTTCTGCCTTCTCTGCCCAAGGATCTGCCCTCACCATGACCCTTCCTTTACTTGAAAGCTAGTATGTGTTTGCAGCTGAATGGTTTTGTCAGCCTGTTTCCTGCTTGTAGAATTTGGGGAGTCTGACAGTTTTCCTTCATTTTGTCCTATCTCCGTTTCCTTCAGTCCAAGCAGGCAGTGTTTCTGCTGATATAACGTTCTCAAAAACTTTGTGGGTCTCCTGTGTATATCACACGCATTCATATCAGTAGACAAGATGGTGCTCCCCAGATCTTTGATAATTTCTATTTCTTGCTTCTGTTGAGATGGCTGAGGGAACCCGTCAGTCACATGCACTAGCATAAGCTGTTCAGTCACACCATTGGCCTTTTCTTTAGAGCATACTTTCCGAATAATGAATCTTTTAATTTAGCATCTTTTGCAGTCTGGATAAGTTGAGAAGTTCCCAGTCAAGTGTTGGTTCCATTTTACTTAACAGTTCTTTCTTCACTTTATCTCTTTCCTCTCACGTTTTACTGTAAGCAGCAAGAAGAAACCAGACTGCACCTTCAACACTTTCCTTAGAAACTTCCTCATTTAAATTTCCAAGTTCACCACTTACTGCTTTCCACACAATTATAAGACACAGTTCACCTAAGTATCTGCCACTGTATAACATGAATTTCCTTTCCTCCAGTTTCCAATAACGTGCTCCCTATCTCTCACCAGCAGCATTTTTAATATTTCTATTTCTACCAACATTCTCTCTATGAAGATACAGGTATTCTCTAAGATGACACAGGCTTTCTCTACTGTGCTCTTCACTTCCTTCTGAGCCTCACCAAAGGGCCTTTAATATCTATATTTCTCCCAAAAGTACATTTAAGGCAATCTAGGCTTTTTCTATCATGTGCTTCAAAATACTTCCCGCCCATACTCATTACCTAGTTCCAAAGTCATTTCCACAGTTTTAGGTATATGCTATAGCAGCACCCCACTCTGAGGTATCAAAACCTGTGCTGGTTTCCTGTGTCTGCTGTAACAAATTATCACAAATTTGGTGTCTTAAAACAATAGAAATTTATTCCTTCACAGTTCTGGAGGCTGGAAGCCTAATATTAGTTTCACTGGGCCCAATTCAAGGTATCAGTAGGGCCAAGCTCCCTCCATGGGCTCTAGGGAGAAAATCTGGTTTCCTCCTCTGCCAGCTTCTATAGCCACATTCCTTGGCTCTTGGCTCCGTTGTCTTCACAGCCAGAGCTTTGCATCTTTATGTCTCTCTTTGTCTGCTTCCATCATCAAAGTGCCTTCTGCTATCTAATCACCCTGTGGGTCTAATCTCCCTGTCTCTCTTTTATAATATGAACAAGTGATAGCATTTAGGACTGACCTTGATAATGCAGGATGATTTCCTCATCTCAAGATCCTTAACTTTATTACATCTGCAAAAAATTTATCATATAAATGTCACATTCACATACTCTGGGGATTAGGACCTGATATCTTTGGGTGACTGTTTTTCAGCTATAGTTATTATCTCCTAAAATAGGTATGGTCCTAGAAACCAGTCCTTAACCTTGGAAACGATTGAACAAAAATATTTTAATAATTGTATTTGGTTTAATATACTCATTTCATAGATTAAGTTTCTGAGGCCAAGATAAAGTAAATGATGTGCCTGATTGCACAGCAAATGTTTTGACACAACCAAGACATGAACCATATCTCTTTACTCCCACTCTTTTGCAGTATGTTCTTCTCTAAATGAATCACCAAGAATTGCTCATTTCTTAATTGTCACCAAATTACCCCAGAACCCAAATACAACTCTGAAGCTATAAATAACTATCCCACAGTCAGCATCAATTTTAAAAGAGAGTAAATTCATCATGTATCTCTACTGAACAGTCAGTAGTAACCTGAGGCAAATAGGAGAAATATGGGAAACAACCCATTTCAAGGATTACACAAACTTTCATTCGGAAGTTTGTATGAATGCAAGTATTTAGCATTTAGTTAAGTAATGAGGCCTGATTTATCTTCTAAGTTCTCAGAATTGTAGAACTTAGAACTCAATGGAATTTTAAAAGATAATTTACTTCAACTGCATTTTTCAGGTGGGTAATATGTTAATCACACTTTCCAGACCAGGTGACGAGACCAAAGAAAGTCTTAAGTGTCTTGGCTCCAGGACACGTGGTTAAAAAGAGAAATTTATCTAATAAACATATAGAGAGGACCCACTATATTCCAGACAGTATATTAAGGGCTGGCAGGCAAAGGTCGGTGTGATGCATACAGTGTTCACCCTCAACAAGCTTTCTGTGTATGAGGAAACTAGGTGGGTAAATTAATCAAGTGTGAGATTGTGTTAAAATACTAGATACTGAGTGTTGGGTTCGGTGGAGACAGTAGAGTGGTCAGGAAGGTTTCCTAGAGATGACATCTAACTGAGACCTGAAAGAAAGGGGACAAGGGGCAGGAACATCACTCCAGCCAGACCTAGGAGTGTGTGCAAAGGCTGCATGTGAAGGAACGAGGTATGTTCGGGAGCTAAAATCAACTCAGTATGTCTGTGATGGGGAGTATAGTAAGAAAGGAGGTGGGGGTGAGGGCTTTACATGACATGCAAAGAGATGAAGTTATTATTTTGAGGGTACTGGGAAGAAACTGAAGTATTTCATAGAGAACTGGCTTGTGTAGATTTGTGCCTTACACAAATCAGAATGGCTAAGACTAGGGTGATTTTGTAGTGCGGTACTTTAAGAGTGAATAGGCTGCTACTGATAACATGCCAGAACAAGAGGCACATCTGAGACTGCTCCAGGCAAACCGGGATGGAAGGTCACCCTAGCCAAGGCTGTCCTAGGTTTGAATTCTGCCTCATGTATGGTAACTATATAACTTCAGTCTGGCACCATAACTTTTAGACTCAGTCTTCTCATCTAAAGATAGTATGGGGGTAACAGTGACTCTTTTACCCATTTCAGAGAATTTTTCTACAATCCAACTGATGAAAACATTAGAATTCTTTATAAACTATAAAATAAAGTAAGGTGGTATATGATATCACTTTTCTGTTTAATTTTTTATTATCTTATGACTTAGGGGTCTTTTCAGAAAATGGGATTATTAAAAACAACACAGTAGTCACAGCATAAAACAGTAATAAGAGCTAACATTTTTGAACTCTTAAAATGTGACAGGCCCTATATTGAGAAATTTACATTTATAGTCTCATTTGTAAATTTACAAACTCATCCTTCTAACAGTGATCAGGTAGGTGATATTATTATCCTCACTTAACAGTTGCACAGATCAAGTCCCTGGGAGTCCTTTGTCCAAGGCCACACAACTATGCAGTTTTAGAACCCAGATTCTACATCAAGAAGTTTGTCTGCAAAGCTCACGGTCTTAATAGTGGATGCAGTTGCATATATGCTGTCAGCAGCCTGCTCCCTTAAAAGACTTAAGTATACTCTTTCACAAGAAAAAGAGCCGTAGTCGATTTTTTTTTCCCTAATCACCTAAACGAAGTAAATCTGAGACAATTTAGAATGGCAATGACAAGAAAAAATATACAGGTGGAGCAAGTAATATTGATGCCTCAGTAGTTCCCTTTGGGAATCTGCTGTGAAGTTGTAAAACCCCTTCCCAGGGATATGTGTAAGTTAAGAACTTCTGCAGGAGGAGCTATTTTAAAATTTTAAGTAGTGATCATTTAGCAAATCAGGAATGCTAAAGATGAAGCCATTTGGTATAGATCACAGGAACTACTTTTTCATGTCCCTAGTATGAAAGTAGTTCTGGGTTTTTTGTCAGATCAAGCTACAGTTTTAATATTTTTAGGTTATGTCAATTATATTGTAATTTATACCCTTTTCAAATATCTCTCTGCCTTCTCTTTTTTCTTTACTTCAAAAAGTAAAGCAAATATAAAATAGAGAAGGCCGATTTTAAATGCAAACTATATAAGTGTAATATTTTAGCAGAGAACTTAAGTCCTCAAATCTAAGTATATTTACATACTTCCCTCTCACGTGATGACACATTCTAGTGTATTTTGCTTTGTATTTCATAAGATACCCACCAATTTGTAAATTCTGCTCCACCCCAGTGGCCTGCCTGTTGTTTCCTGAAAACTTCATGTAAGGTTCTGTGCCTTCTTTTAGAATATTCTTACTCCTTTCTTCTTATCTAATTCTATCTGGAGTCCCTTATCCTCAGTGTGATACTCCCCTTGTCATTCATCCCTCCCTCAGTTACAGGTTGCTGTTTACTTAAATTCCACCCTGCTTCTTTGGAATTTAGTATAAACTGCCTTATATTACCTTCCAGCCGCCTCAGAAGATCTGTCTCTATCTCTAGATTGCAAACCCTTTGAGGGTATGGGCCAAAAAGCTCACAGTCATGGGATGAGAAACAAGTTTAACTACAGAATATCCTGAAAGCTGAGCATCTGTGATAATCCTGGTTCAAAACCATATCATAACTTGAAATATAAGATTTATTTTGAAATATTTAAAAATTGAGTCACTTTTATTTTTTCCTTTCATGCAGTAATCTTCTTCTAGTCTTCATGGTTACCTGTTTTGTCCTTATTTTGTTGTTGTTTTTCTTTCTTTTGTTCTTTTTTATTGTTCTGTCCTTGAACACATTTGTTACCTTCTATTCTTTATTTTTAGTTCTTCACTCTCTCCTCATCTTCAATTTTCAAATGTCTGCTACTAGTCTCTTAATGAAACTCTATGCTTCCCCCAAACTTCAGAACATTATGGATACTACAATTCCAAACCTTAAATTATTTCAGGTGTTCTAATATTTCTGTTTTTTAAAAAATGCCAAGTGCATTCCTCATTCCTTCTTTTTTCTAATAGTTTTAGTTTCCACTTCATCAAGTAATCTGCTGGTTGCTTTCCTGATACTTTCCCTTGAAATAAGAGAAGCATCACATTTACTTTTCCCTTATATAATACCCATCTGATGAGAGCACCGTTAAGCTACTACAAACACTAACTTCAACTTCTCCAAACTTCTCACCAAACCCCAGGCTCAGTGTGCCTTTTCTGTACTTCTTGGAGGACGTACCAAACTCTCCCCATGCTGTTCCCTTCCTCCTACCTCCCATCTTCAGAAGGCTTCTCTAGCCTAGAATACTTCCCAACTGTTTTCTGTTAGAGTGCCCTGCTTGTTTTCCATACAGTTACCCCAATTTTTCATCACATATCTCTTTATTTGTTTGTTTTTTTTGATATTGTCTGTAGAGTGAAGCTCTGAGAGAGCAAAACCAGCATCTTTGTTCAGCATGTATTTAAGTGTCAGACAGTATCTGACACAAAGCAGGCACTTAGTATATTTCTGTTGAATGAATAAATGATCTCATTTAATCTCTACCATGTAGAAAAGAGAGATAGGTATTGTTAATATCCTTGTTTTACTGATGACAACTTGCCCAAGTGATACACTATTGTCTGGCAGTTTGGAGCCTCAAATGCACCCACTTCTGTGTCTACAAAGCTTACTTTTGATCCAGGCCCATAATTGTAATCACTTTTAATCAAAGCCCACACTTTTAACCCCTCTACCCTTCTGCCTCTTTAGCAGGAACTCAGATTTAGCCTTCCTTGCTCTGATACCGTGGCTGCGATTACTTCTGTGGGATTCCTTTTAGATCACAGGTTCTCATTTCAGTTAATTTAACATCCAGTTGAATGCCAGGGATTGGGTTATATTTCCCTCACACCTTTCTTGTCATGTCAGCCCTTTTGCAGCGCTACTCATTAGCTTGATCTCCTTCCTGAGAGTTCAAAACCCTTGTCTTCATCACTCCAGCAAAGCATCTCCTCCTCCTTTCACAGTCTATGTCTAAATGCTCTATGGCCTTTTCTGCTTTTCCTCTGGCTTCTAACATTCTAATTATATGTTCTTTACCATCTCTCTTGCTTCAGCTTTAAAGCATTTATGTAGTTTCATTCGCCAACTTTTTATACCATAATCTGATTAATATCCCTAGCACTTTTTCTCTTCATCTTTGTGGAATCACATCCTTCTATAGAGGACATTCCAAAAAATGCCCTAGAAATCTGGCTTACTACATTGCTAATTACTGTTATTAATAACATTGTAAATATATCTCACTTCAGATCATAAATAGTATAAAAATTAGTGTCATGTTTCCTCATGTTGCAGAATATTAATTTTTCTTTTAATAATTCTATCAATAAATCAAAGCTATCCCTATAGATAGATGGAAATCCATCTGTCTATATCTGTATCGATCTATCTATATAATTTGAAACAAACTGTAAAAAGAAGCTTGGCTTTTAACTATTATTACAGTAACAAACCAATCTAACATACGTAAATAGTCAGATTCTGCATATAATAAAAATAAATCTAATTCAGCAATCAGTGCCAAAAGGTTCTTTCTTGAGAGAAGTATGTGAATACACATATGCTATGAATTTAACTTTTAACTCCTGTCAGTGTCTCAGTGTTTTCTAATAAAGCTATGTGCATTTCTATATTCGGTCAACCTGAAATACACATGCATGTACGTTTTACATTTTTCCCCTTTGATAACCAGTATTAAAATGAGAACATTCGTTTCATTTTAAAGAGCTACAGTTGGCAGGGGTGTACAGAGAAGCTTTATAATCTAAGTGAGGTTCTGGAAGTTGGAAATATTAAAGACCTCCAAATTAGTGTTCATCTTTTTGAAGTAAACGATGACTTCAAAAAGAAGCAAAATAATTATTTGATTTCCTAAATCATCTTCACTTTCTTTCTCTTATAGGAGTCTAGACAAATGCCAAAAGGTCAGAAAATTGACAAAGTAATTAGTAAGTGTTGCATATACTGAAACAACTTTTAGAAGAAAGGTGAAATGAATGTGTAGGGAGAGTTACTGGGAACAGAATATTTAACCTGAAGGGAAAATGCAGATTGATGGTTTAGTAACTAGACAATCAGCGTCCATTCTCAGAAGGTGCTTATTCGTGGTTTGCCCAGTTCACGAAAGGCAAAGCTTTAAGAAGTTGGCCTGAGTGCTGGGATAATGGGACTTCACTGGAGATTCAAAATGAGAAGAGGCACCTGGTGGAGTATGTTGAATTTGCATTGCTGAAGACTTTTTTGCATAGAATATAAACTACATGTTTTGGTTGTTGATGTGCCCAAGTGATACATCCAAAAACAGCTAGGCTGCTGGTTCTAAATGTAACATGGGATGCTAAGGAATGATAATGGATGAATTTCTCTTGCTTAAGTGGTATGTAAGGGGTTTAGACATGAGGGAAAAGGAAAAAAAAAAAAAAAAGAAAAGAAAAGGAGGAGAAAATAATGAAGTGGTGAAGGGGTGATAAAATATCAGGGATTCACAATGCCTCAGATGGCTGCTATTTCAGACGTATAACTGCCTCAAGATAGAACTATTAGAAAGCAGCTGATGGGTCTTGAATTGTAGATTCTATGAATATGTCAAGTTATCCTCAAACAGGGGCAGTGCCTCAAAAAAGGTTAAGGATGAGCTAACACATATGTTTATCAGTAAAACATGTTAACATAAGGTCCTTGAAAGAAAAGAATAATGATGATAGGAAATAATAATTATTATGGAAAAATGCCTGTTTAAAAGAATTCTTAATTTGCAATTAGGATTAATTAATTAGAATTATTAAAGTTAATAATATTTTTAAAGTTCTTAATTTTGCTCTTTAGAATTAAGTTCCAGTTAACCCCTGCTATTCATAATTAAGTTATCACTGTAGTGAAATTATTAGGTTATATTTAGTTGACAGTTACGTGAAGTTGGGGATATATTGACTTAATATTTTACCTCATCTGTTATGGTTAATTAAATGATTCATTAATATCTTAATGTCATTGCTCATTGTAGGAAGCATGCCAAACATTTGAAACTTCCTCATTAATGATAACACACATACTGACAGATTAGATATAGGTAAAGGTAGACAGGTTTAGGCTGAAGAATTATTAGGTGAAGTATAAAATGAGGCAATACTTTACTGCCAGCACCATGAATCTATCAAATGGTAATTGGATGCACGTGTTAGCAGCAGTAAAAAGTCACTGTCCAGTTGTCCACCTTACATGGGAATCTACTCTGAGTGTCACCTTTGATTTATTGTTCCAATTAGGACATAGCGTTCAAAGAAAGAATACAACTGACCTGATTTAAAAGCAAGGAAATCTTTAAGGTCATTATTTTGTGGGTGACCCAGCTCCCTTTTAGATATCTTGAAATTTTCTATTTGTGCAAAATCTGTACTAAATAAATACTTGGTTTTAAACTAATTCTGTAAAACATTGACACATTTTATTCATTAATTCGGTACCAGAGTGTCACTGGTGGCTTCTCAAGGTGCAGGTATATTTTCTTACACTAATTTTATAAGGCACATTTCTAGGTTATCACTTGTTATACCGACTGACCAGCACAGGTAGAGGTAATAGGCACTGAAAGAACAAGTCCCAATTATGAAAAGTAAATATTTTTAATCTGCAAAGCCAAGTAACAAACACCATTTGTCAAATGGCAAAGGTAAATGATCTTAAAACATTGCAATATATCAATACATGAAAAATTAAGATACTTCTGCATAAAAAGCTTGAGACAACATGAGTTTCATTACTCTGCTAGATTGTAATAAAACTGTATTAAAATTATCATAAATCTTATGCCCAATTTTACTGGAAAATTAAAGGAGAACTTTAATTTCTGGGAGGGAAATGCTAATGTTTTACTTACACTAAGCAACCATCAACTATTAATGCTGACAAATGTTGGAACAGTAATACTAAAAACGTCATCTGAATTACTCTTCATTGCAAAGTTCACAGAATTAATGTTAAGATAGATTAAAATCACTTTGAACTAATACGCATGTATTATTCTTCCTTCTGAAGCATAATAAAGAAATATCATTTGTACTGCAATTTTGGATAAGTGTACAGACATTTAAGGCTTAGGAAAGATGGAGATATTCATAGGCAGCTCATAAATGTGAGGAACATTAGCTCCATTTCAAATGAGCCGTCAACTTTTTTCCAACATTTTGGCTTGTGGAAAGTCAGACGTTTGGATAATAAATGGGGTTTGCCTCTGAACATTAAGGTAATTGTGTAGGAATTTAAAGTGCTCATTCAGGTTCTACCATAAGTTCATTAAAAAATGAAGAAATGAACTGGAGTAAGGCTTTTCGCTCTAAACTGGGTAGTAAAATTGTAGAGGAAAAGTGCATGCAGTGGAGTTTCCTTCATTGTATAAGGCACAATTCTTCTTCTTTTAAGCTCTGTGCTTAAACATCATTTTGAAAACACCTGTTTTTAAAGAATGGTGCATGCCTTTCGGTAATAGATTACTAAAATACTCAAGACCTAGAGATTGGTGTCTCTGAATTCTCATACTCCAGTATTGGCATGTGATTTCTGCCAACTGTTTTCTTGAGTTTCTTGTAGTAGACGGTTATAAATCAGGTTTATAAAGAGGAAACTCTCTGTAATTGTGCATTTTTAATGGATTTATGATAAATCCATCAAAGTGGAGGGTCCATATGGTAGGAATGCAGTAAAGGTAACAGGACAGTGTCATGTAAACATTAAATAGTGACTTCCACCTTCATAAATCCTCGATCCTCATGATTTAATGCTGCCAGTTATAAATTATGCAACCAAACTCTAGAAACAACCACAACTTAAATAAGACACCAGTGGAAGCCATAAGTTTTATATAGGTTTTTCTTCCCAGAAAACTGTTGTATATTTATTAGGAGATAATATTCAAGTCCTTATTTTCCTCAAAAATTATTTTCTTATTTAACTTCCTAAAATAAGCTCTAGTCCTGATTAAAAAGTAATAATGTAAACCTTATTTACAAGACAATAATCAGTCATTTCTATGTGGTGGAATACCTTTTTGATTTGCAGAGTCATTTTAAAGCTTCAGGTCTCTAAGATTTGCTCCTTTTAGAGTCATACATCAGAAGTTTCTTCAGCAGCCCAATTTCACACTTGTACTTACAATCAAATTGTTTTATTACATGTGGGAACAATTAAACATTTGGCCCTCCGCTGTAAACAATTACTATATACAATCATATTCATGGATTTTTCTTAGTCATGTATTCCTAATGCCTTCTGTGAGATGGATGTATGTGTACATTGTGTGTCCATGAGCAGTTATATTCTCAAATGTAATATCAAAAGAGAGATTTCACCCAGAGAATGCACTAACATTGTCTGATAACATGCAGACACCTGCAATAATAACTTTAACATACTCACTCTTTTCCACTGTCATTTTACTGCTCTTCCAATTTCCTTCTGATGAACAGTTGGTGTGCATAGCAAAAAGGCAATTAAGGATCTGGATAATTTGGTTTTTAGAGTTTTGTGGTGTCTACTTCTGATACATCGACAGCAATGTTGTCAGTAGTAGCGAGGTAGAAGAAATAAGTAATGGTAAAACCAAATCGACTTGGGCTTTAATCTGGCAGTCAATTTCTAGTTGAATGACCTTGGGTAATTTACTTTTTTTCAGGGTTAGTTTTCATATTTGAAAAATGTGGATAGTCCTATCTAAATCACAGAACTATTATGAGTGTTAAATGAGATATATATTTAAAGAAATAGGGCTCATACTGCATACTCAGTGCACACTGATTTCTCTAATGTCTCACATACTCCTTTCCTGAAAAGACTCATAAGCACTGTGGCTTTCCATTTTGAGAGTATCTATCCTTGACTCTCTCAAGTTTAGGGATACATTTTCTTTTCACTAGACTCCCCTTTTCTATAAGTGACAATCAGGGGAGTAGCCCACAGCTGTTTTACTCACATCCAGAAATAAGTCCACTGGTTCCAGTTGCACGGGTACCTAACAGCTGTATCCAGCCTTTCTAGTAGGCCAGAACTGGAGACGAGTGGTAATGTTTCAAGGGCAAAGCTCTAGATGTAAAGAATGATATAACAAACCTAAATGAGCCCGAGCATATCTAGTGACAGATACACCACAGCTATTCTAAATTATTCAAGCTTTCTCAGACTTCTAGCAGGAGAAACATAATTCATCACTGCTCCCTTTATTCTACTCTCATATAATGGCAAAGGAGCAAACAAAAAATACCCCACCCCTAAAAATTTATAATAATCACTCAAAATGGAGAAGAGTTTCTCTAGCACATGTAATATTTTTAGAACCATCCAATTTCTGGGAACCAACTTTGGAGGTAGAAGTTAAAAATGATTTTTCAGTGCTCAAGGGTGATTTCCTTACTTCTCTTTTGTTAGCATTTTGCTGGCAAAAAGCCAGTAAAACAGTTGTTTAATTACCCAGGACCATCACAAACATGTAACCTCTTAGATAAGCTGTTACTGTATTTTAGCAGCAGTAATACTAGGGTCAAAAGTAACAAAGAAAATTAAGCTTCAAATAAGCAAACCTTAAAAGAACAGCTTTGTGTATTGAGAATAATTAATAACTTGTTTAGGAAAATGTCACTGAAATGTGGTTTTTGGACAAGGAACTGACACTCTTCAGAGGTTAGATACCCTAATATTTAACAGGCTACCATTTGGTGGGCTGGCTGGCTGGTTACCCTGTAGGCATAGCAAAAGTTTGTTCTCATGTAATTATGCAACATTTAGACAATATCTTAATGATACCATGTAGTTCAGCTGAATCAGTCCAGCTGGAAACTGTAGCAGCATTCTGATTACCCAGCCACATGTGAAATGAAAGCTGTTTCAACCTCTACTATTCACTTGCTATGTCTTGATACAGATGTTCTTGGAAAACCTAAATTATTTATGGTTTGACATTATTTAACATAGCAAGCTCCACCCCCTTTCATTTTCAACCATTGATTAGGATTGCATTACTATATGATATTATAATTTTAACAGGGACTATTAGTTATCATTTATCACATGGAAGACGTATTAGTATATTTTAAACAGGATGAAAATTTTCCACACTTGTTTTTACACGATAAAAATCATATACTTTTCTCTTTGCAGATAATTCTTACTGTAAAAAGATATTTTAATGTGTACACTGGAAACCATTTGCTAAATGGTTAATCACACAGTGATCATTATTTTAGAAAATGGTAATTTAAGTTGCATAAATAAACTACTATAGATTGCTCCTTACATCACATCATAAAGACACTTAAAATACAGCAATAGCAAAGTCAAGTTAGTGTAAAAAAAAATTTGCTCAAGGTTAACACTCTGAAATTTTATTATATTTCCTTGAGTTATTTCCATGAACTAAAAATACAAAGAATTTCAGTCCCTGTGAATTTTTTTTTTTTTTTATCTCCCAGCTCACTCTTCAGTAAGTGTTTGGGCCACTTCTTCCCCATCGTCCTACCTGGATGATATCACAACTCTTGTGTTTTAGAAGTGAATAAAAGTATTAAAATTTTAAATTAATAACCATAACATCTATACATCATATCTAATAAATTCAGGTAACAAGTTACTTTGGAGCAAAAAAAAAAATGACATTACTTCAGCCACTTCTTATGAATAAGAATGGAAAAAATATAGGTAATGGACTATAGGTACATCTCTGGTAGTAAACATCAAATGGAATACTTTAAAACACTTACACAAATCTTTTTTATTACTTGTAAACATATTGTTAATTTTAGTAAATGGAAATAGCAGCTGAGGAGGAACAGAAGTTAATGTTGAAGGTATGTGAGTCCCCAAGTAAGAAATATGTCTTATTTCTTGTAAATCTTTATTTTAAAAAGATAATGCTAAGTTCTTCTTAACTGTCTTTCCCATTAATACCAGATACTTTCTGGGCTAAGGAATCATGAAGTATATGGCTCATGTATTTAAGTTAGCTAGCAAATATATGCTTGGAATTCCCAAACAACTGACACAAAAAAATCCTTTGAAAAGGTGACTTGGAACCACCTTTGAGATAATGCTAAATGGTCATTAAAGATGTTTAAATGTTATTGTCTTCAGTGTGCCATTACATAGCCTCAGGGATCCTTTCAAATTGCAATCAATAGAGGATGAATAAGTCTCACCACTTGAAAGTAAGCAGGAAAGGAAGCCAACAGAGTAATCTGGCTTTGCTGGACTGATTCAGGAAGAGACACAATGTTCACTCCTCCTCTTCTGGTTCTCCCTCCCCCTACCCAACCCACATCCCTGCAAGAAAGAAAGAAGAGAAAGAGCTAAAGAAGGAAAGAGGGAGGGAGAAAGGAAAAAGGCAAGAAATCCAAGGATGGAGCATAATTTGTACTGAGGTGAAAACCTCGTCCTATGGGATAAACCAACACCATGGAAACAGACTTATGACTTTTACTTTGAAAATAAAAGAATGACAATGAAATTTGTGTGAGGTCTGTGTGACTCCAGTCCCAGATGTTTACAGTGCTGTAGTACTATGGCTCTGCAATATGAGAGGTTTGAGAAGAAACGAGTACAACAGGACACCACAAAGCAGCGCATATGCTATTGACAATGCAGACATGAGCATCATGTTACCAAGAGAGAAGGCAGGCAGAAGACAAATAGCAGCGGTGGTGCCTGAAAAGCTAACTTCATGGACTGCAATCACTCAAACCAACATAAGGGACCAAAAAAAAAATCAAAACCAGAAAAATGCTTTTGCTCCTATCTAGAGGGGTGGTAGGGTAAAGGGATGGGGGTGGGGGAGAGTGAAATTGACTTTTCTTTCTTAAATAAAGTTCCCATAAAGTCCCTATAATTGACAGCGGATAATTATTTTCAGCTTGAGGAAACTGTCCTGAAACTCTTAATAAGATTGCCAGCCAAAAGAACAAAATGTGTTTACTTGAGCCATTTCCAGAAGGGAGGGAAAGGAGACCTTGGGGTGAGGTGGGGAAAGGCGATGGAGACAGAGAGGGGCATCTATGCACTGCAACAACTCTTGGGCGCCCTGCGTGGTCCCGCGAGTGACAAGCCAGAGAGACGGGGCGGGCAGGGTGGCAAAGAGCCTGGGTGGGGGGTGGGAGGGAGCGCGCTACGGGGAGGGGGTTAGGCGGCGCAATGTATACACCCGGGGGGGGGTGATTTAGTGTGAAAGTATTCCACTTAATCATTTTACAGGAGTTGGGGACGTAAATATTTAGCTGGCCACATCTGGAACAGATTCCCCCCCCCTCCGTGGGGTGGGGTGGATAATTGGAAGGAGGGGAGCGCGCATTTGTTACTTACTGTACGGGCAGTTCTCCTTCTTGGTACCGCTGACCTTCCCGTTCTCAATCTTGAGAAAGTACTTGGTGAAAGAGAAGAGCTTTCTCCAGCGGACATCTCCTTGGAGGTGATTGTAGCTCCGCACATGCCTCCCCGCACTGGAAGGAGAGGAGAAGGACGAGGAAGAAGAGGAGTTGGTGGCCTCTGGTGACACCATGCCCTGACCAAGGGCTTGGCAGGTGACAGGGACGGAAGACACTAAGAACAGCAACAAGAAGCAGCAGCAGCAGCCGGGCAGGTGGGGAAAGGCTGAGGCACAATGTGTCAGTATCCATTTCCACATTGTACTGAAACTCTCGGCACTGGAAATTGTCTCATCAGAAGGAACATACTGGAACGGTAAGACCTGGTGCGAGGCAAGGAGACAGCTGGAGGTGGCGGCCGCTGGTTAGCTCCCTCTGGGCTCGGATCTGGCCAGAAGTGAAAGCACCAACATCCATAACTCCTCGGAAGGGCCGGCTGCCTCTTCTCGCTCCTTTCTCGGATCCGCTGCCGCGCGCCCCTCGGTCTCCCGGTGAATGTGGACGTGGGTGGCCGCAGTAGCAGGAGCTGGTGGTGGCCGTCGTGGTGTGGGTAACCCTCGATCTTCGCTCCCCCGGGAGTTACTTTGTTCTCTTCTTCACTCCTTTCTTCACCATGTTAGATGCAGAAAAAGGTCTGAAAAACAGATGACAGCACGGTGAACAAAACCCAAAGGGGCTGGGGTGGGAGGCTGGGGGAGGTATCTGCGCCCTTCTGCGGTTGGCACCTTCTGGTCCCTCTCCGCACAGCCCCAGCTTGCTGGCCAGTTCTAAAAGTGAGTCCCTTTGAGTTGTCAGAACTGGAGTCAGCTGCCCGGTCGCCGTTGTTCTCTTCCCCCTCTTGCTTTCTCTTTTTGGTGGTGCCTGTTGATTTGAAGCCTCCAGAAAGTCACTTCTTGTTTGGAGGGGATGGCGGTTGGTGTTTTGTTTGGCCCTATTTCCCTCCCCCCGCCGCCCCCCTTCCTTTGGAAAGTCCGCTTGTAAACAGGTTGAAGCCTGGAGTCTAAATGTCAGTGATTCTAAGCCAGAGGTGGGCTCTGCCTCTGCTGGCCAAACCTCATTTGCAGGGGTGGAGAAGCGGGGGGCGGGCGGGGGGAAAGGGGGTCAAACGGCGGTGGGACATCTGAAACCCTCGGCTGCTGGGAACGCCGAGGAGAGGGAGGGGGAGGGGGCAGGGGGCAGGGAGTGGGGAGAGCAGGGGAGCCAGGAGAAGGGAGCGCGATGCCTCTGCCTGGAGCTCGGGGGCTGCGGGTCCTTTCCTCGCCACCCGGGCCGCCGCAGCCTGCAGCCTCCGCCAGCGCCTCCAGCTTGGGCTAATTGCTGCGAAAGCGTCCTTGTGCTCGCAGCGCTGGTCACCGGAGCGAGCAGTATCCTCACGCTTTCCGAGTTTTGCTGTCTTCCAGTCTGAACCAATCCCCTCTGGGGAGCCCCTTTCTCACTTGTTTTCCAGTATAGGATTTTTTATTTATTTTTTCCTTTTGGCAGTGAAGTACTTGAGAGCCACCTGGAGCCTGGGGTTTGGCTGACTTTTTTTTCCCCCCTCGCTCGCAGAAGCAGGGGAGGGCTGAGGGAGAAAACAGAAGATGCTGAGGATAAACCCTCCAAGGCAGTAGATTATAAACTGGTGGGAGCGAGCAAAGAAAAGGAAGACATAATTAGCTTCCTTTCCTCCTCTTCTGCCAGCTTCCAAGGAGGTCTCTGCTTTAATGAATCACTGATTTCTCGCTTCCTTTGCTGAAGTAAAAAGTTCACACTTTGGCCCTCTCTGACTTTTAAGCTCAGGGAGATTTATCACCACCCCTAAAAGTCGCCTCTCTCGGCGCAAATGAAATCAGGGACCGAAATGACCGATTTCTGATAGCTAACAAGGGTCGTTTACAGAATAACGCGTGCACTTCAAAGCGAACTCACTTTATTGAGATTGTGAAGATTTAACCATACGATTTTGCCGAATATTCTGCTGGTTCCTAGGCAATTTCCTTTGCACTTTGCCATCAAGAGGTATTTTCTTTCTTCTGTCTTCAAATTTTAATGTTTAAAGGGCTCTATTTTATAAAATAACTGTACCACCAGTCTCCCTCTCTTTTTCACATTCACCACCCTGAAACTCCTTCATTGCTAATAAACTTGCTCATGTCTCAGGTACAGACAGAATCAAGTCCCTGGCTAGGCAGCCTTTGCCAAGGATTAAGAGGCACAAAGAAGGAGATACTGTGATAATCCGTTCCCATCTGAGTAAGAATTCCTAGAGAGTCTCTTTAAGAATTACTCTAAACTAGGGACAGCCTGACTGGAAGAAGTGACTGAAGATGTATTGGTATAAAGTATTTATGTTCTGTAAGGCAGTTGGACCTTTGTGTTATGTTGAAGCATGTGAAATTGCCAGTATTTTATGGTTTTTGACCTTCAAAAGTGGCAGTTTCATATGGTTCAACCTAATTTTTAGGCAGCTATCCTAAGAGGGTGAATCACTTCAAGGTGAACTTGGGAGTTTGACCTCTGCAACTGTAATTCGGAGGGAACTAATCAGGCGAGCTTGTGTATATGCTACAAACCAGAGTCCCTGCAATGTGCGTTTGGTCTCAGTCTTCATTGAACAGGAGAAAAGACAAAGAAATTAAAAAATCTACCTTTGGAAATGGGCTTTAGGAATATTGCCTAATTATGTTGTTTGGTGACTTGAAAAATGACTTTACACCGTGCTCTTATAGTTTCCTGTGCATTCAGAGCCTTTGAAACAGAACATTTTAATACTAGAATCAGGATTTTAACTGCATTATTTATAAACCATTGCAATGCTTATTCAGAAGACTTTGACAATGTGGTACACACAGTAGATTTTTATATTCAATGTAATTAGCTCTGATTTCTGTAGCTATTAATTGGAGAGTTAAGCAAATAAAGAGCATATGTCAAACAAGTCTGGTTCTTTCATTAAAGCATGGATATTTAAAAATAAACTCACAGTGCTAATTTTAATTTTCTAGTTCACTGTTTTATACCTGAGCTGAAAAATGCCTTAAAAAGAGTGTAGTGTTTCTAAGGAAATAGTTTCAGCCCAGTTGTTCAGCTGAATCCAAATGTTTGAATTGACAAGTAATTAAACCTACATATTTTTTTGAAAATAAAAATATGTTTGATGAAACCGTACAATAAAAATTCTGCCATGAAAAGTTACAAAACACATGAAGTTATTATTTTGAGGTTTCTCTGCACTGGGCACCAACAGTATTGGTGCCAGCTTGAGATCCTTTCAATTCTTTTAACTCACGATAGACAACCCCCCACCCCAAACCTCGAAAGTAGTCTCTCTGTCTCTCTCTGTCTCTGTCTCTCTCTCTCACACATACACACTCTCTCGTCTCTCTTTCACACACACACACATCTACCAACTTTCTTCTCCAGTAGAAGAAGCTGTTCAGACATTTAAGTGAGAGGTTTTGTGTTTTTATTCTGTCCTAAATGGGAAAAATACATCTTTAAAACTTCCATATTAAAATCTGCTTGCGGCAGGTGCAGTGTTTAAAAGTTCTAGAGCCCTTTCGCCTCTCTTCTGTACAGCGTGATGACAGGAAGGGCATTTACAAAACAGCCCAAAGGAAAAGCTGACATAGCTTTTTAGATTATATCTCATTCTTCTTTCTCTTTTCTGTACAGCCTTTCTTTTATAGCACAGTTGAATCCCTAAATACTCCACTGCTTTGCATTGTTAGGTCACCTCTTAGGTTAGCCCGAGAAAGCCTGAGAAAAGTTCCACAGGAAAGATGCACTATTTAACGGAATTCAATCTCTCCCAATAGATTTGAATCAGTAACATAAATGTATGAATGTAGATTATATCTCTGTAATGAGGCCTGAATCATTCTCAGTTACTTCAAAGGACTGAAATTCTACCTTCCTTTTTTAGCAGCAATAATCAGGTCTTAATGGATTCCTTTATTAATTGTTTCTCTGCAACGATTGAAAAGGACAGTACAAGCTTCAGATTAGAATGGTACCTACTAATTCTAAAAGGCAGTTTTTCTCTTCTTTCCAACCTCTGGAAGGCATGCTTTATTTCTATGCCCTAAACATATCCAGTAATGTTAGGCTAAATCTTTACTGGGGGAAATAGATGTGGCCTTTTGTTAAACACGATGTCTTGAGAAATTATTGAGGCTTTTAAAAGCAAGACTGTGGCAGCAGCCATCGAAGAATCCTAAAACGTGGTTATTTGACCTCAGAGAAGCAGTTTGTGTATTTGCTTCCAGATCTTTCAGTAGCTATTCTGTTGAAGCAGTTGGATTCTTTATGTTGCCTGGCACTATCTGTGGTTCACTTACAAGATGTGTGTTCTATTATGTGCGATGTTATTGGCAGTGTCAGTAAGCTGCTTTAAATAATACCAAGTCAGGTCAAAAGTCAGCCAGCCTGTTCTACAAAGTAGACATGTGCAGGCCTCATTTTTGAAGTGTGCAGTGCAGCCTTTATGAGTATGTACTCCAGCTCGTTTTTTCTTTGGGATACGGAAGATGCCAGTTTTAAGGCTTTGTTGGGACTTGTGATCTTACTAGGATGCAGCTAGAGATGATAATAGTCATAATATCTGGGGGAAAATAAAATAGTGATATCTTATTGGTTTTTAACTAGGGGTTTCAAATGAAAGGAAAAGAGGTCTTACCCCATGGAGAGTAGTGTAATACTGCAGAGCCAATGGGACTCTTAGCAATAATTGAATCTAACTCATTCATTTCATAGGTGAATGAACAACTGATGCCCAAGTCACTCAGTGGTAGAACAGAGTTTGGAACTCGGGTACTAGGTTATGGGCTATTGTCCTAATTTTTTGGTAACACCTGTCTTGTCTATTTTCTCTTTTCCCCTTTCTGCTCCTCTTCTCCTTATCATTGACCACTCATCACTCTAATGTCGGAGATGCCAGCGGGGAAATGATAAAAAGGGTTAGGAGGCTTTACTTATGGAAAACCAATATTTCTTTGTTACAGTAGATTAGCCAGAGAAAAGTAATAAAATAGTTTAGTGTTGAATTATTAAGTACCAGTTGACTAGCCAAATAAATATTGAGATTTATTTGGCAAAGGGGGCTATTTTATCAAAGCCTGTGAAATGAACACAATTGGAAAGCAATGTATATACATATTTCCAGAATATTCAAGGATTTTTTAAAATATATAATCTGAGTTTATAAGTTATCCTCCAGAAAATTTATGGCAACTTCTAGAAAAGTAGATTTATAATTTGATTCTTCTTTCTGTATTCTACTATTAAGTTTCCGTAAAGCAGTATGATATTTCAGAGCATAAGTATTGGCTTAAACAATGTTTTTCAAAGTTTGAAACTAATGTAAATTTCCTATTCCCTAGCTTTCAGACAGACTTAATGATCTCTTATTGAGAAGGAAAAATGGTCAAGATGGTGAAAAGGACCTTTTGAAGGAAAATATATTCTATATAAGGATGTTTAAATCATATAATAAATCACCAAAAATTCCTGGAAACTGAACTCTGCATCTTGGCACCAAACACAACAAACATATTTCCACAAAGCTGCTGTTTGTCTCCTTCCAGCTGATGGTAAACAGAACCTTCCCTTGACAAAGCTGTGAAGTCTCTGAAGAGTTCTGTTTGTTTTCTGTGTTCTCAGCTGTCCCTTTGTCGAAATGTGCCTCCTTTCACTTCAAGCTCTCTAGGTTTCTTAGTCATATATCCTAGATCAAAATTTTAAGCATTTTGATCTCAGTCATTTATGTTTGTGAATTAATTGGCAGGTCATAGCGTTTTCTTTAAAGTTGCAATGCTTTATAACAACAGACATTTGTAGTATCTTCATTTCTCCATCCATTCACTGATTGGTTTTTATTCAGCTAATGTTTATTGATACCTATTGTGTGCTAGCTGGGCATTGTACATTTTTCAGGATTTTACCAATAAATGAGAGCAATTTACCTTGCAAAGAGCATGAATGAATGAATGAATGAATAAATGAATGATTTTAGGCACTTTATTATTGATGGAAAAAACAGGGTTATCTTAGGACTCAGACAGCAAATAGAGAGATTGAGAAGAGAAAGAAGAGCCCCTGAAATTTCTTTCTGGTTGTTCTACTCCTTACAGGAAGAGCTGAAGGAAACCCTGAACTCTGTTCTCAGCTTCATGAAGGAGCAAGACTCGATCTTTGGCGGCTTTATGGCCCTGGCACAACCACTACAGTTTCTCCTGCACTCTGGGGATTTTGGCTATGTCCTTCCTGCTAACTGAACCTGACTCGGTTTCTTTTCCTTCTGTTCTTAGATTCCTGGATGCACATTTTGTGTTTTCTAGCTCTAGAAATATGTTAATTATTTCCCGCTAAGAGTTCCCTAATCTATCTGCTGCTGTGTGCTTCCCATTAAAACATACATATCATCAAATATAATTTGACCTAACATCCGTTCTCCCTATTTGACAAATTTTTCTCTGATAAATAGACTTTGACAAAGATTTATTATCAATGAATTAGTATTCATAGAATATTACAAATTAGTATTAACAGAAATATTATTGTTTTCGAGGAATGCAATATGCACGGTGCTGGTTTTTCTTGGGTTCGTCCCCAGACCGATTTTCTGCCCTTTTCTGCTCAGCTCTGTTCTGACATCTGTGCATCACCAGTGTCCCTTGGACGGATGGATGACTTGCAGTTGGTTTTGGCAGTGGGAGAATGGGATCTTCAGAAGATTAGAGAACTTCTGGGTATTTCTTCCTCTCCTCCTCTTTGTTTCAGTGTCACTTTTCTAGGAGTGGCTGTGTCCCTCCAGATCCTCTCCTCCAGGGCTCCAGCTACCACTGGAGTTCCTACAATATTTCCTCCCCTCAGCCCAGAAGTGCAAGGAGTGGTAACAGTTCCTCTCTATTGCTAATCTGCATCATCCTTTGCTCTTTCCTTTCACATACATACACCTCTATAACTAGTAATTTTGTTCAAGTCTCTTCACATGAAGCAATGAGGGTAAATTTTGTGTCCTAGTCAGGACACCAACTACGGTATATATATTCTGATAACCAGCGTATAATAATATACATTTTGTATATATGCAAAACTCCACAGGGGAGTGTAATTTAATACAAAGTACCTTGGGGAGCATCTAGTGCTTGCTTGACGTGCTATATTCCTTGAGCTGTACGAAAGATAACGACACATGTCATTTGCCCTCAAGAAGTGTAGAATCTAGTATTAAGTTTTGATTGATTATCGTGGAAGTTTTTTGATTTGGTGAATGATTTTGAACTACAAAATTAAAGAGTAGAACATTTTGGTTACCAAATGTGCAATAGAACACTTTTACATAAATAAATTTAGAAAAGGAATTCAGTAAAGTAGAAATTGTGTTCATAAAAAGGATATGTATTTGTGGAAAGCTATAAAAAGCTCTATATTAAAATTAGCTTTCTTCTTTTTAGTTTGGTATGAAAATTTAACTGTTTCCTTATTTAAATCTTTACTAATCTTTAAAAATCATTAATTTTTTGTGAGTAAATTTGTTGTACTAACTGACCTTTGCTTATAGTTTAGTAAAGAAAGGAAGGAGGGGAATTAACAGTATTATTTTCTGGCCTACTTTGTTTTTATATAAAAACAAATCTTTAAGAACAGAGATGTAGGCAGGCTTGAAATATACAGTTGGGCATAAAAGCTGGTTATGGTACCAAAACTCCCCAAATTAAATACATATACAGATAATTTTGTGAGCTGACCACCTTTCAGACAATTCCACAAATTTGACAGAAGTATAATTTGTTATAGAAATCAATATAGCCTAGAATATATGGAGCGCAGATCAAGGATTTCACTTTTATCCTCTCACTTTATCACCCTGAACAATGATAAAGCTTTATAGCTGGAAAAGACTTTTAACTTCCTTAGTTCTTTACAGGTGAAAAAAGAAGAAGAGAAAAGGCCTGGGAAGATGAAGCAAGCTGTTCAGGATGACAGTGATGAGCCAGTACGTATGCACTAAAATAGCAAATTGCAAGAATTTCAGCTTTCACATACTTAATGGATGTAATCTCCTTGCAAGAACAACAGTGGCCCCTGCTGAGGCTGTGGGACAGGGAGGGAGAAAAGGAACATTTCAGAATCTCCAGGGCATTTAGCATGCTGTTTGGAGAATTCTCAGGGTTTATTCCAATGCGTGCCTTTAGAAGAGCAAGTCCCTGTGGTTAACATATGAAGTTACCCCCGAATTAGGAGAGCATCTACATAAATCCTAGCTAAGGGGTAAAGAGATTGCTCTTGGAATAATAGTTCAAAATATGTCATTTTAAAATTAATCAAGAATCTATAAGGGCTTCTTCTTGTCCCTGCCATTCTGGCTTTTATGTTCCTATTTCAGTTATCAGTGGAGGTTTGGATAATTTGGTTTGATATATTTAAATTTTATGGGCAGAGAGAAAAAGGACTTAGAAATATTTCTTTGGCTAACTTGTGAGAAAGAAATATTATTTTGTCTTTAACCAAAATTATACTCATTTGTGCATGGATTAGGGTATGCTCTTCCTACTTTATAGCATTACATTTTCTGGATTTATGTATTTATCTCGTATTGGTTTTACCTATATTTGCCATGGTTAAAAAATAGGAAAATATATATGAGAAATATTTTAATCTCATATTTTCTGCAATTAGAAACTTAATTGTGGGAAATCACCTTACCCATTCCCTCATTCCTATCATTACACACACACACACACACACACACACACACACACACACACACACACACAC